>NC_083408.1:115909310-116241185 GCF_020745735.1 Hemiscyllium ocellatum
AACATATGTTACCAAGCCTACCATTCCTGGTCCATCCTTGAGTGATCGCAGGATGATGTGGAGTCTTCTTCAAATTTTTGTTTGCAAAATCTGACATGGTGTCAACCCTTCCTGCCTCTCTTCTGCAGCCACACAAATCTCCATGATCCCTGCACTCCCTCCTAGCCTCAATGGTCTCCCAATTTTAATCAACCCACCATAGCTGGTAACACCCTCAGCTACCTGTGTCTGGAATTCCCAAATTCAAAATCCCGATCTATATGTCTGTCTCCACCTTTATAAAGCTCCTTAAAACCTACTTTGACCAAGTGTCTTGTGTGGTACAATATTAAATTCTGTCTGATCATGCTCTGGTGATGTGCCATGGGAATGTTTCGCTATGTTAAAGATGCCATAGTAATGCAAATTTTGTCACAAAAGGCACACCTTTTAACGTGTCAACTTGTTGCTTACAACCAGATGGGGACATGCTCTGGCTAAGGAACAGCAGTTTCAGCCCTTTAGGGAAGGAAACAAGTTGGGTCTTCAGAAGAATCAACAGCTTCATAAATTCACACTTGCCAAAAAGGAGACAGTTTGTCAAGGCCCTTCAGCTTCCATTCATCAGGACTATTTTCAAGAATACCAGTTCAAAAGGGAAAAGTTACTTTTATAATGGGGGGGGGGGGATGCTTGGTAAGTGAACTCTGATTGGTAAATATGCTTCCTAAAAAAAACTATTTGGATGAGAATTTAAATATATATCAAATAACAGCAGACACAGCTCTAAGCCTTGCGGAACACCACTGGTCACAGTTCCAGTCTAAAAAATAACACTCCACCATCAATCTCCAATTATTGATGACAGCTTGGCTGTTAGCTGTCAATCAATTAATTGGTACATTCTCCATGGTAACCCCACTATCAACAAATCAGCACACTTCTCAGCAGCCAGATTCTGTGAAGGGGAAAGGTTTACGGAAACACACATCCTTTTTCTTAATTGTGGACCCCCCCCCTCACCCCTTCTCTCCCACAACAACGATCGGGTCCCACACTAAAAATAAAAAGTTGCAGATACTAGAGATCAACAGCAAAAACAGAAAATGTTGGAGACATTCAGGTCCGGCAGCATTGTGGAGAGAAAGGAGGGTTAACGGTTTGGGTCCAGTGACCCTTCTTCAGAATTGATCCCCCCTGGTCCTCACTCACTACCCACCAGTCTTCCCATCCGGAGGATCATCAGTTGTCATTTCTGCTTCCTCCAATGGGATACCACCACCAGACTCACACTTCCCCCACCCAATGGAGTGCATCATTTCCCCCTCCAACTCTATTTTGATTTAATCCCTGCCCTCCCCTTCACTGTTTGATCACACAGCATAAGATCATAAGACATAGGAGTGGAAGTAAGGCCATTCGGCCCATCAAGTCCACTCCACCATTCAATCATGGCTGATGGGCATTTCAACTCCACTATCCAGCGTTCTCCCCGTAGCCCTTAATTCCTCGAGACAACAAGAATCTATCAATCTCGGCCCTGAAGACATTTAGCGTCCCGGCCTCCACTGCACCCTGTGGCAATGAATTCCACAGGCCCACCACCCTCTGGCTGAAGAAATGTCTCCGCATTTCTGTTCTGAATTGACCCCCTCTAATTCTAAGGCTGTGTCCACGGGTCCTAGTCTCCTCACCTAATGGAAACAATTTCCTAGCGTCCACCCTTTCCAAGCCATGTATTATCTTGTACGTCTCTATTAAGTCTCCCCTTAATCTTCTAAACTCCAATGAATATAATCCCAGGATCCTCAGCCATTCCTCATATGTTAAATGCCCTTTTGTGAAGGGCACTGCTCGTCACTGGCCACTCAGGTGTTTTCCTATCTTCCTGGTGGTGGAAATTGAATAAAGATTCGTGCACCTTGTGTCTCACACCTGCATACACACACCATGGGTGCTGGGGAAAAATAAGCACTACCGCAGTTAGGTGGTAGTGTGGGGGTTAAAAAAGAAAAAAAAAATTTAAAAAACAGGAGTATCAGAGAAAAAGACTTCCCCCATCCCCCACCATGTCAGCATCCTGCAAGGACTGGAGGCATTATCTCTTCCCACAGATGTTGCCAGATCTGCAAAGTTTCACCAACAATTTGTGTTTTTGTATAGATGGTGTATTCCTTGAATTGGAGTTGGTATGAGCAAATTGTTCTGGGGAGTCAAGATGAAATGCATTGACAACATTCTTATTTTATCAGGCAAAGTCATAAATTGTGTTTGTGACCATGCACCATAAATATTTCATACTGAGAGATGATGATCCCGGACTAGGACCCCTCCCAGTTGCAATGCTCCAGCCCAGGGCTATAACGTACATCTCTCTCCCGCTCTCATTTCCCTTGACTCAGGCTCAGCTACAGCTCTCCCTTCCTGGTTGCAATGCCATAGACTCTGGGCTCGGTTAAAGCTCTGCCTCCGGTTGTATTACTACGGGCTCGGTTAAAGCTCAGTGCCCGGGCTCGGTTGCCTTGCCCTAGATCCCGGGCTTAGCTGCAGCTCTACCTCCGTTTGCAATGCTCCAGACCCCGGGCTCGGTTACAGCTCCCTCCCCGGTTTGCAATGCCCCGGACCCCGAGCTCGGTTACAGCTCCCTCCCCGGTTTGCAATGCCCCGGACTCCGGGCTCGGTTACAGCTCCCTCCCCGGTTTGCAATGCCCCGGACCCCGGGCTCGGTTACAGCTCCCTCCCCGGTTTGCAATGCCCCGGACCCCGGGCTCGGTTACAGCTCCCTCCCCGGTTTGCAATGCCCCGGGCTCGGTTACAGCTCCCTCCCCGGTTTGCAATGCCCCGGGCTCGGTTACAGCTCCCTCCCCGGTTTGCAATGCCCCGGGCTCGGTTACAGCTCTCTCCCCGGTTTGCAATGCCCCGGACCCCGGGCTCGGTTACAGCTCCCTCCCCGGTTTGCAATGCCCCGGACCCCGGGCTCGGTTACAGCTCCCTCCCCGGTTTGCAATGCCCGGGGCTCGGTTACAGCTCACTCCCCGGTTTGCAATGCCCCTTTCTTACCCTGCCCTGCTGTGGACTCCTCTCCTGATCCTATCGCAGTGCTAGCTGCTGCTCGATGCCGCTTGGGCTCGGGACAGGGCCTCAATCAAATTCACAGGAAATGAGCAGCTTAATCTCCTCCTCAAAATGGAAATGTCCTGTCCCAACCCTGCAGTGCAACTACCACCTCCCTCCAATCTCAGAGTTATCCAGCACATAAAGAAGCCATTCAGCCCATTGCCCTCTGTGCTACCTCCTCATTGGTGCTATCCATTCAACACACTCCCCTGATCGCTTATACTCCGGACCCCTTCATTTTCAAATGTTCATTGATTGTCAGCTCCCACCTGTCTTTATTCCTTTTGCTTTTGCATTTGATATATTTACGCAGTTCCTCCTTGAGGGACAGTGTTGGAAGAACAATTGTTTACAATTTACACAGATGATTTAGAGCTGGGGACCAAGTGTAGTGTGTCAAAGTTCGCAGATGACACTAAAATGAAGAGCAGAGCAATGTGTACAGAAGACACTGAAAATCTGCAGAGGGGTATAAACAAATTAAGTGAGTGGGCAAGGGTCTGGCACGTGGACTACAATGTTGCTAAATGAGAGGTCATCCATTTAGGGAATAAACTATTATCTAAATGGTGGAACATTGCAGAGTGCTGCTGTGTAGAGGGACCTGGGGATCCTTGCACATGAATCACAAAACATTAGTTTGCAGGTGCAGCAGGTAATTAAGAAGGCAAATGAAATATTGTTCTTCATTGCTAGAGGTATGGCATTTAAAAACAGGCAGGTTCTGTAGCAGCTGTACAGGGTGCTGGTGAGGCCATTCTCGGAGTACTGTGTACAGTTTTGGTCTCCCTGAGAAAAGATGTAGTGGGCACTGGAGAAGGTGCAGAGGAAGTTCACTAGGTTGATTCCAAAGTTGAGACGGTTGGCTTATGAGGAGAGATTGAGTAGACTGGGATTATATTCATTGTAATTTAGAAGAATTGTTGGGGGGAGAGGGAGACCTTAGAGAAACATCTAAAATTATGAAGGGAGTAGGTAAGTTAGGAGAAGGGAAGTTGTTTCCACTGGCAAGTGAAACTAGAACTGTGGGGCATAGCCTCAACATAAGAGAGAGAGCAGATTTATAATTGAGTGGAGAAGGAATTTCTTTACGCAAAGGGTTGTGAATCTGTGGAATTCCCTGCCCAGTGAGGCAGCTGAGGTTATCTCACTGAATATTTTTAAGGCAAAGATAGATTTTTGAACAGTAAAGGAATTAGGGATTATGGTGAGTGGGTGGGTAAGTGGAGCTGAGGTCATGAAAAGATCAGCCATGATCTTATTGAATGGCAGATCAGGCTCAAAGGGCCAGATGGCTTAGTCCTGCTCCTATTTTTTATGTTCTGTCAAACCTTTTTCAGTCCCGTTCACACAAGTGGTGTTCGGAGCAGTGAATATCAGATTCCACTGCCAGGAGCGTTAGTATCCAGAGGTTTGTTCGTAAATGCCGGATTAAACACTGGGTAAGTTTAGAAGAATATCTTATCCCAGAGTGGAAATGTCAAATGTTAGGGGGCATAGGTTTAAAGTGAGAGTAGGAACACTTGAAGAAGTATGAGGCAAGTTGTTTTAAGTAATAAGTACCTGGAACAAACGGCCAGGAGAGATGGTGGAAACAAATAGGTTAGCAAAGCTTACAAGTAGACAAATGAACAGGCAGGGAATAGGGGGATACGGAGCATGTGCAAGCAGATGGAATTCGTTTGGAATGACATCGTGGTCAGCATAGACATGGTGGGCCAAAGGGCCTATGCCTGTGCTGTATTTTTCTGTGTTCTACTGAAATATATCTGACCCTAAGGGGACCCGTTAGAGTGGATACTGAGAAGAGGTTGTTTCTTGTTGGGTAGCCTAGTTGGAGGGACATGGTTTAAGAATGAGAGGTCAGCCTGTTAAGACCGGGGTGAGGAGAACCCTCTTATCTCAAGGGGTCATTTGTGTGTGGAATTCTCTCCTTCAGAAGATGATGGAAGCTGGCTCATTGAATTTATTCAAGGCTGAGAGTCATAGAGTCCTGCAGCACCGAAACAGGCCCTTTGGCCCAAACTGGTCCATGCTGACCAAAATGACCATCCACACTAACCCCGTTTCCCTGCACTTGGCCCATATCCTTCTAAACCTTTCCTATTCCATGCACTTGTCCAAATGCCTTTTAAATGTTGTTAATGTACCCGCCTCAACCACTTCTGCTGGCAGCTCTGTGTAAAAAGGTTGCCCCTCAGGTTCCCTTTTATTCTTTCCCCTCTAACCTTAAACTGATGCTCTCTCATCCTTGATTCCCCAACCCTGGGGAAAACACTGAGTGCATTCAGCCCTATCCATGCCTGTCATGATCCTCTGCACCTCTGTAAGGTCTCCCCTCAGTTTCCTGTGCTCAAAAGAAAAAAAATCCGAGGTTGTCCAATCTCTCTCTAAAACTCAGACCAATGAGTCCAGCAACATCCTTGTAAATTTCTTCTGCACCCTTTCTAGTTTAATAACATTCTTCCTCTAACAAGATGAGCAAAACTGAAAACAATACTCCAAGTGCAGCCTCACCAACGTCCTGTATAACTGGAACATAACTTTCTAACTCCTGCACTCAGTGCCCTGACTGATGTAGGCCAGCATGTCAAAAGCCTTCTTCACTGCCCTGTCTACCCACTTTCAGAGAATTGTGAACCTGAACTCCAAAATCGCTCTGTTCCACTACACTTTTTGAGGCCCTACCATTCACCATGAAACTCCTACCTTGATTTGACTTTCCAGAGTACCTTGTACTTTTCTATATTAAACTCTATTTGCCATTTCTTGGCCCGCTTTCCCAGCTGATCAAGGTCCTGCTGCAATTTCTGATAACCTTCCTCACTGCCCACAATACCACCTATTTTCATGTCATCTACAAACTTACTAATCATGCCTTGTACATTTTCATCCAAATCATTGATAAATATAACAAGCCGTAATGGGCCCAGCACCGATCCCTGAAACACTCCCTTGAGTTTGATATATTTTTGATCAACAAGGTAGTTGAGGGTTGTGGAGGTGGGGAGGAAAGTGTGGAGACTGCAACTAGAGTGGCCCTGATCTTATTGAATAGTGTATCAGGCTAGAGGGGATGACTAGAGCTGAAAATGTGTTGCTGGAAAAGCGCAGCAGGTCAGGCAGCATCCAAGGAACAGGAAATTTGACGTTTCGGGCATAAGCCCTTCATCAGGAAGGCTTCATCAGGCTTATGCCCGAAACGTCGAATCTCCTGTTCCTTGGATGCTGCCTGACCTGCTGCGCTTTTCCAGCAACACATTTTCAGCTCTGATCTCCAGCATCTGCAGACCTCACTTTCTCCTAGAGGGGATGACTAGCCTACTTCTGTTCCAATCTCCCATGTGGGAGACCATTCAGCCCGTTAAAATCATTTTGTCATTCATTTAGATAGGAACTGATATATATCATGACTTTACTTAATATTCTGTGTATGAAATAGTACTTCCTGACTTCACTGCAACTCCTGCCCCTTGTTCTGAATGTTCTCATCAGACGGGATAGTTTCTCTGTATTTACCAAATCAAATCCTACTATCATTTTAAATAAATCCCCACTCAGCCTCCTAAAGGCACGGACACCAACCAAGTTAAACCATTCCCTTAGTTAATATTCAGCTTCCCTTTTAAAAACTGCTGTTACTTAAAGTCCACTTCATCCAGTGTGTAAAAGTATTTGTTTCAAAATCTACCATTTTCTTATTATTCGTTGCAGATTATTAGATCTGAACGGAGGAGCAGACTCGATGGGCCAAAGCCCCTCAATCTGCTTCTATGTGTTATGGTTTGCATCTGCCCTGGAACAACTCTCCTTTGTCAATCTCTCAGAAACTTGGGCTGTCCCGTTTGGATAGAGGTGGCCTGACATATGAACCATGTGAAGTTAGTACACAGGTACAACAAGTGATTAGGGAGGAAAGTGGAATGTTTTCTGCAAGGTGGATGGAGTATAAGAGTAGTGAAGTTTTACTACAATTGTACAGGAATCCACTGCACCCAGCATCCACTGTGTTTTGCTTTACTGTCTAGTTCAGGAATGCTAACCTCAGATATGTTCACTTTCATCGTTTCCTATTTCCCTTCTGGTTATTGTTTAACTTTCACAGCCACATTTTCTTCCTTACTGACGGTTTCCTGCTTGGATTTACCCCGTTCCGGTGTTCCAACCTCTGTGCTTTGTGTTTCCCCAGAATCAGAGTGGATATTCCCATGAAATTCAATGCTCCTTAGACTGCTGTTCTCGCTGCATTCTGAGATCTGTTACACTCTGCCATGCACTGCCATATGCATGCTGTCAACCTCTCTCTCTCTCTCTCTCTCTCCGCCCACCGCCCCCCTCCATCAGTAGTACCGCCTCACACTGCCTCAAAGCTGTTGCAGTCCCCAGTTCCAGTTCATTCTTCCCCTCGTCCAATAATTTTTTCTTCCTTTAAGAAACTCCAAAACCACTTGAGTACTCAAGCCCCTCCGAATTATTCTTCCCCACTCCTTTGTTTTGACTCCATCCCTTCATCTATTTCCGTTCCTTGTTGTATATTTACTCTGACATTTTGTTCTCAGAATTATCTGTGCTCAGAAAAGTTTTATTCCTTCATGCCACATACTCAATACATTTCGGGCACATCATGATGTCAACCTTTCTTTCGTCACCTTCACCTCAAAGCCCATTTTCTTTGAACAAGAATCTTCTCCCCACTCCATGGACCCTTTCACCCCATCATGCCCCCACAGTCCCTGACCTGGACCCTTCCCCTCTGGCCTTTTAGCTGCCTTTGATCTCTTCATGAAGAACTGCCCTCATGATGTTGGCAGCTTTAATTTCTCTGCTCCCCTTGTCCGCACTAACCTGGCTACATCCAAACTTGCTGCACTCCATTCCCTCAGGTCCAACCCTGACCTTGTCCTCGAACCTGCCAACAAGGAGAGTGCTGACCTCTACCCGGCAGAAGCTGAGTGCTGAGTCTCAGACACGTCTTCCCATCTCTCCATGGATCATGACTTCACCTCAAGCGATTGTTTCTAAGTCTGTCACTGACTTAATCTCCTCTAGAAATCTCCCCTCCCCTGCTTCCCACTTTGTCAGATCCTCGACTCTGCACAACCCACTTCTACCTCCTTCCCAAATGCACCACCAGGATTGCCTCTCTAACCTGTTCCTGCTCCATCAAACTTATTGATTCCTTTCATTCTGTCTTTTTCTCCTAGTTCACTGTCTTCCCACTAACATTCTTTTGATGCTCTACGTCTGTTCAACAATTTCCAGTTTCCTTGCTTCAGTCACACCCTCTTCACCATGGACGTTGTAATCCCTCTGCATCACTGCCCTCTCCCCCTGCAGATAGTCTTTTTACACTTATTCCTTAACACAGAGGTCTCATCCATTAGCCCTCTCCTTTGCCAGGCTAAGCTCATTCTCCCTTTGAACAATTTTTTCTCTAATTTGTTTTAGTTCCACCTTTAACACTCCAAATGTAAGATGTGGCCATGACTAACCACATGGTTAGAGACAAAAAAAAACTGCAGATGCTGGAATCCAAAGTAGACAAACGAGAGGTTGGAAGAACACAGCAAGCCAGGCAATGTCAGAAGGTGGAGAAGTGAACGTTTTACGCATAACCCTTTTTCAGGACAAGATGTGGGAATAGAGGGAGCCACAGATAAAGAAGGGGTGAGGGGATGGTGGGCTGGGGAGAGTAACAGAATGCTGAGGTGGTGATAGGTGAACACAGGTGGTGGGTATGATCTGGTTGGCTGATGGGAATGATGAATCCGGTTGAAAGCTGGAAGGAATGTTTGGTAGGTGGAATGGAAGGGAAGGGCGGGGTGGAAAAGGATCAGGGAATGGGTGGGAAGACTAACCACATGGGCTGTAGTTGTATTTTGTGGGGTAGCTGGAACAATCCTTGATTCAGTTTTATATGTTCCCTCTTGATGGTGATACTTAAAGGGTGAGATTCAAGAGAGAAAAATGGCTTAATAGATGATATATTTAATTTTTGCTGTTTAATATCATCTGGTTAGTCACTGAAATGTACTCTCACAAAGCTGCAGATGTTCTTTAACAGAGAACATATGTTTATTACACAAAAGAAGAAATAAACAAACAAAGCAACATATATATCTATAGAAAACATATATCTAGCATAAACATCAAAAAATAGTTTTAACCTGTTACCCAACAACTTCTGTTATAGAAAGTCGATGCCAGTGAAATATTACTCATATCTCTGCTGTTTAAATCTTAACCTAACTGATGGTTTCCAGTTTCTTTCTTTTAGCCTGTTGAAACATTTTTGTTTTCAAATTCCTTTTTAGTCCATTGGTCTAAACCCCTCTGAATTCTGTTGAATTAAACTGTCTTGTTTCTAACAGTTTGAAGATTCCTATCTCCTAGCTTGGAAGCTTCAAAGGTGAACATTAGGGTGACTGGTTCCTCCGAATCACAGCATCATAGAATTGTTATGGCACAGACCAAGGGTGTTTGGCCCATCCTGCCTTTCCCTATGTCCTTGCACACCATTTCTATCTTATTACCTTACTTCTTTTCTATTATTCTGTGGAGTAAAGCTTAACTTTTTAACTTTTGTTTCTCTTACTACTTTCAACCTAAGCTTTGTTGTACCTAGGTATCGAAGATGGTGACATTATACACTTTTCATTGTACTCTTGTACATTTGTACTTGAGTACACGTGACAATTAAGTCTAAAATCCAAAAAACCATGCAATGCCTCCTCTCAAATGCCTCAACTGGAGCTGTATCTCCCACATTTCTAGACAGTACATTCCATTCCTTAAGTACTTGCTGTGTGAAGAAGCTTTTTCTCATATTGCCCTTGCTTTGTTAGCACCTCATTTTAAATCTGTGTCCTTTTGGTTTTATTCTGTTTATGAGCAGGGACAGCTTCTCCTGCTCTACTCTATCCAACTTGCTCATGATTTTGAAAACCTCAAATGAATCTCCTCTTAGCCTTCTTCTCTTCAATCCTGTCTTCTTCAGCCTATCCTCATCATTGAAGTTTCTCATTCCTGATACCATTCTTGTAAATCACTCCGCATACTTTCCAATGCATTAACATCTTTCCTATAATGTAATGTCCACAACTGTACACAACATTCCAGCTAAGGTCTAACAAGTATCTTGTACAGGTTCACCATTACTCCCTTGCTCTTGTACTCTATGCAGATTCCTGATGAAGGGCTTATGCCCGAAACGTAGATTCTCCTGCTCTTAGGATGCTGCCTGACCTGCTTTTCCAGCACCACACTATCAACTCTGATCTCCAGCATCTGCTGTCCTCACTTTTTCCTTGTACTCTATGCCCCTATTAATTAAGCTGAGGTCACTATGTGCTTTATGTATTGCTCTCTCTACTTGTCCTGCCACCTTCAATGATCTGTGCACATACACACCTAGGTCCCTCTGTTCCAGCACCCCCTTTAGAATTGTACCCCAAATTTTTCAATGGTTTTCTGACCAAAGTGCATTGCTTTTCACTTTTCTGCATTGAACCTCATTTTTTGCCTATACCCACTCCACCAATCTGTCAATGTCCTTTTGGAATCCCACACTGTCGTAGAACATAGAACAATACAGCACATTACAGGCCCTTCAGCCCCCAATGTTGTGCTGATGTTTTATCCTACTCTCAGTTCAAACTAACATATATACCTTTAATTTTACTATCATCCATGGGTCTATGCAAGAGTCACTTAAATGTCCCTCATGTATCTGACTCTACTACCACTGCTGGCAGTGGATTACACACACCCATCATTTTCTGTGGAAAGAACCGACCTCTGACATCCCCCCTAAATCTTCCTTCAAACACCTAAAAATTATGCCCACTCATGATCGACGTTTTTGCCCCATGAAAAAGTCTGAAAAAGTCTCTGGCTACCCACTTCATGTATGCCTCTCATCATCTTATACACCTCTATTAAGTCCTCCTCACAGTTAGCAATTCCTCCAAGTTTAGTGCTATCTGCAAACTCTGCTGCACACCAAGATTCAGATCATTAACTGACTTGTTCATCTGCCAGACGAAACTGCTCTACCTTCTGAACTGAGACTCCAGGTTCTTCTGATCTAAAACATTGAAACTTATTCTGAAATAAAAGTCACAACAAAATGAACTGTTTCAATGTGTTTGTTCTGCCTATAATAAACTAAAAATTATAAACATTTTACTCATTGGCTATTGCAGTCACATGCTTTCATGGAACTGATATATTTAAGTCACTGTTCCAAACTGACTTTCTGACCTTTATTAAAATAAACTTTCCCAGAACTGACCAACGTCCTATATTTTGAAATTCTATTTCCAAAATATACAACTCGCCTTCCATAACAAGTCCTCCTCAGGCCTCATCTATAATGCTTTCTCCAACACACTGATGACATCAATGTCTGCTCTCATCTGGAACTGGAAAAGTTCATTTGTTTTGCTTCCAACTCCTAATCTCTCACCTTCCGCTGGTCTGTCCTTGATTCTTAGATTAAATTCCCTACAGTGTGGAAACAGGCCCTTTTGCCCAACTAACCCACACTGACCCTCTGAAGAGTAATCCACCAAGACTCATTTCCCTACATTTTTTACCCCTGACTAATGCACCGAACACTATGGGCAATTTAGCATTGCTCATTCACCTGAGCTGCACATCATTTTTTGGGTTGTGGGAGGTAACTGGAGCACCCAGAGGAAACCCACACAGACATGGGGAGAATGTGCAAACTCCACATAGATAGTCACCTGAAGCCAGAATTGAACCCAGGTACTTGGTGCTGTGAGGCAGCAGTGCTAACCACTGAGCCACTGTGCTGCCTTCTCTTGCTTGACTTCTCTGTCCCATTTCTCAATGAATATTCATTACAAAAATAATAGCAAAATACTGTAGATGCTGGAAAATCTGAAATAAAAACAGAAGGTGCTCAGCAGGTCTAACAGTATCTGTGGGGAGAAAAAAAATAGAGTTATTGCTTCAAATCTGAAATTGTTCCTCTTGAGAACTCTGTGGTTCCAAAGAACAGTCATATCAAATTAAAATAAAAACTCAAAATTTTGTTAGATTGAGAGTCACATTGGGCTATTGAAAGAGTAAATCAAATGTTAACAGTGAGAAACAATGAGTTTCTAAGTTTAGAATGACAAGACACTTGTATCTCCAATAGCCCAGTTAGGTATTGTTGGCAGAAGTTTGTGACAAGGCTGTGATAATTAGAGATAGCTGATTTGCATTATTACTTGTATGTAAGGCTAGTGCATTTCTTGTTAAAAATCCCACAACACCAGGTTATAGTCCAACAGGTTTAATTGGAAGCCCACTGGCTTTTGGAGTGCCACTCCTTCATCACAACCACCTGATGAAGGAGCGTCGCTCCGAAAGCCAGTGTGCTTCCAATTAAACCTGTTGGACCTGGTGTTGTGGGATTTTTAACTTTGTACACCCCAGTCCAACACCGGCATCTGCAAAGCATTTCTTGTTGCTATAGAGAAGACACCACTTTGAGATCAGATGACTGGCTTCCCCAGAAGCCCAATGATGTCACAGATAGAAAGGTTTACATTCTGGTGTACTCTGTAGCTGAGGGGAATTTGAAGCCAAGGTTATTGAATATCTTCCAGACTGAGATTATGAAGTTGAGGGTTACGGGAACATACAGGAAGGCAGAGTTGAGGCCAAAATCAGATCAGCCATGAGGCGATCTCATGTAGTGGTAAAGCAGGTTCAAAAGGCTGAATACCCTATTCCAGCTCTTATTTCTCCTGTTCTCTCTTTCCCTTAATATTTTTATAAATGTTATGCAAACTTGCTGCTTTTTTTTATTCATTCCTGGGACTGGGTGTTGCTGGTTTGGCCAGCACTTACTGCCTCTCCCTAGTTGCCCCTTGAGAAGGTGGAGGTGAGCTGCCTTCTTGAACTGCTGCAGTCCATGTGCTATGGGTAGACCCACAATGCCCTGAGAGAGGGAGTTCCAGGATATTGACCCAGTGATACTAAAGGAACAGTGATATATTTCCAGGTCAGGATGGTGAGTAGCTCAGAGGGGAACATATAGAGTCTGTTTCAGTGCTGTATGACTCCATGACTCTGTGCGATGTAATTGAGGAGAAGATTGTCATTAAGTCATGACAGTCCAATAGGATGAAGGGCTTTTGCCCAAAATGTCGGATTTTCCTGCTCCTCAGATGCTGCCTGAACTGCTGTGCTTTTCCAGCACCACTAATCCAGAATCTGGTTTCCAGCGTCTGCAGTCATTGTTTTTACCCAATAGGAAGAACAGCCAGGAGCAGGTTAATGAACACGGCAGCACCAATAGTCTTCAGTGTATTTATTTCAGTGCAAGGAGTATAACAGGTAAGGCAGATGAGCTTAGGGTCTGGATTAGTACGTGAGACTACGATGTGGTCGCCATTACAGAAACTTGGTAGAGAGAAGGGCAGGACCAGCAGCTCAATGTTCCAGGGTTTAGATGTTTCAGGAGTGATAGAGAGGGATGTAAAGCGGTTGGAGGAGTTGCATTACTTATTAAGAAGAATGTCACAGCTGTACTGTTAGAGGACAGCTTGGAAGGCTCATCCAGCGAGACCACATGGATGGAACTTTGGAAATAAAAAAGGTGCAATCACGATGATGGGGTTTACATTAAAAACCTTCAAACAGCCAACGACAGATATAATAACAGATATCTGGGCGGATAATAGAAAGATGTGAAAACAATAGTGCTGTTGTAATGAGTGATTTTAACTTCCAAATGTTGACTGGGACTCTATTCGTGTCAGGGGCTTACTTGAGGCAGAATTTGTTGGTGCAAAAGTGTCAATAGTCCAACTAGGGAAGGGGCTACTCTAGACCTTGTCTTGGTGAAAGAGCCTGATCAAGTGATTGAGGTCTCTGTGAGGGGACATTTAGGAAACAGAATAGTAATTTGTTGTTACTATTTTCACAAAAGATAGCAAAAAGTTTTATAACTCACTATACCACAGCACCTAAATTAATGACAGAAATCATAAGTAAGAAAAGAAAGTAAAAATTCATCACAGCTCAAGTAACAGTTCTAGGTTCAGGGTACACTGGGAAACCAGGCTGAAACTGCCATGCAGAGACAGGTCAAGATGTCCACACTGGGTTGGGACTGTCCCACCATACCGAGATGAGACCTCCACGGTGAAACATTTAAAAACCCAGAAATTACCTGCAAAGCAAGAATGAGACCACCACACTAGTAATAGACCTTCACATCAGGCTGCTGGAATACCCAGAAGCTGCCAAAGAAAACCTCCATGCTGGGGCATGAGCGTCACTCCAGGCTGAGACCACCCCTCCTAGACAAGACCACTACACCAGGAGACCGCCACACCACGAAACCGTCACACTGGGAGACCACCCCTCCTGGACAAGACTGCCACATCAGGAGACTACCACACTTGGAGACCACCACACTGGGGGAAATTCGTAAGGAGATTTCAGTTAGCTGTAAGAATAACAGGGTGGTTATGATAGGGGCTTTTAACTTTCCAAACATAGACTGAGACTGCCATAGTGTTGCAGGTTTAGATGGAAAGGAATTTGTAAAGCATGTAGGAGAACATTTTCTGATTTAGTAGGTGGATGTACCTGTTAGAGAAGGTGCAAAGCTTGACCTACTCTTGGGAAATAAGGCAAGGCATGTGACTGAGGTGTCAGTGAGGGAGCACTTTGGGGCAGCGACCATAATTCTATTAGTTTTAAAATAGTGATGGAAAAGGATAGACCAGATCTAAAAGTTGAAGTTAAAATTTGGAGAAAGGCCAATTTTGACGGTATTAGGCAAGAACTTTCAAAAGCTGACTGGGGGCAGATGTTCACAGGTAAAGGGACAACTGGAAAATGGCAAACCTTCAGAAATGAGATAATGAGAATCCAAACACAGTATATTCCTGTCAGGGGGAAAGGAAGGTATAGGGAATGCTGGATGACTAAAGAAATTGAGGATTTGGTTAAGAAAAAGAAGGAAGCAGATGTCAGGTGCGGCTCCACATAAAGGCAGAAGTGCGTCCTGCAGATGCTGGAGATCAGAGTCTAGATTAGAGTGGTGCTGGAAAAGCACAGCAGGTCAGGCAGCATCCGAGGAGCAGGAAAATCGACGTTTCGGGGAAAAGTCCTTCATCAGGAATGAAGGCCTGAAAGGCTTCAGGACCAAAAGGCTTTTGCCCGAAACGTTGATTTTCCTCCTCTTCGGATGCTGCCTGATCTGCTGTGCTTTTCCAGCACCACTCTAATCGCGGCTCCACACAAAGGATGCCTTGTGGATCTTTGAGGGGCCCAATTCTCTCTCTAGTTACTCTTTTGTCCTTAATGTATTTGTAAAAACCATTTGGATTTTCCTTAACTCTATTTGCCAAAGCTATCTCATGTCCTCTTTTTGCCCTCCTGATTTCCCTCTTAAGTATCCTCCTACTGCCTTTATACTCTTCTAAGGATTCACTCGATCTATCTATAGACCAATGAGGCTGACTTCGGTGGTGGGTGACTTGTTGGAAGGAATCCTGGGGGGCAGGATGTACATGTATTTGGAAAGGCAAGGGTTGATTAGGGATAGTCAACATGGCTTTGTGTGTGGGAAATCATGTTTCACAAACTTGATTGAATTTTTTTGAAGGAGTAACAAAGAGAATTGATGAGGGCAGAATGGTGGATGTGATCTATATGGACTTCAGTAAGGCATTTGGCAAGCTTCCCCATGGGAAACTGGTTCGCAATGTTAGATCTCACGGAATACAGGGAGAACTAGCTATTTGGATACAGAACTGGCTCAAAGGTAGAAGACAGAGGATGGTGGTGGTTGCTTTTCAGACTGGAGGCCTGTGACCAGTGGAGTGCCACAAGGATCAGTGCTGGGTCCTCTACTTTTCATCATTTATATAAATGATTTGGATGTGAGCATAAGAGGTACAGTTAGTAAGTTTGCAGATGACACCAAAATTGGAGTGTGGTGGACAGCGAAGAAGGTAATCTCAGATTACAACAGGATTAGATTAGATTAGATTACTTACAGTGTGGATACAGGCCCTTTGGCCCAACAAGTCCACACCGACCCGCCGAAGCGCAACCCACCCATACCCCTACATTACCCCTTTACCTAACACTACGGGCAATTTAGCATGGCCAATTCACCTGACCCGCACATCTTTGGACTGTGGGAGGAAACCGGAGCACCCGGAGGAAACCCACGCAGACACGGGGAGAACGTGCAAACTCCACACAGTCAGTCGCCTGAGTCGGGAATTGAACCCGGGTCTCAGGCGCTGTGAGGCAGCAGTGCTAACCACTGTACCACCGTGCCACCCACAAATCTTGATCAGATGGGCCAATGGACTGAGAAGTGGCAGATGGAGTTTAAGTTAGATAAATGTGAGGTACTGCATTTTGGGAAATCAAATCTTAGCAGGACCTATGCACTTAATGGTAAGGTCCTGGGAGTGTTGCTGAACAAAGAGACCTTGGAGTGCAGGTTCAATGCTCCTTTAAAGTTGAGTCACAGGTAGATAGGATAGTGTAGAAGGCGTTTGGTATGCTTTCCTTTATTGGTCAGAGTATTGAGTACAGGAGTTGGGAGGTCATGTTGCGGCTGTACAGGACTTTGGTTAGGCCACTTTTGGAATACTGCGTGCAATTCTGGTCTTCTTCCTATTGGATGTTGTGAAACTTGAAAGGGTTCAGAAAAGATTTACAAGGATATTGCCAGGATTGGAGGATTTGAGCTATAGGGAGAGGGTGAATAGGCTGGGGCTGTTTTCCCTGGAGCGTTGGAAGTTTCGGGAGAGAGGGCAAAGATATAAAAGAGACCTAAGGGGCAACGTTTTCACGCAGAGGGTGGTACGTGTATGGAATGAGCTGCCAGAGGAAGTGGTGGAGGCTGGTACAATTGCAACATTTAAAAGGCATCTGGATGGCTATATGAATAGGAAGGGTCTGGAGAGATATAGACCGCCACACTGGGAGTCCGCCACAATGGGAGACCCCACAATGGGAGACAGCCACAATGGGAGACAGCCACACTGGGAGACCCCACAATGGGAGACAGCCACACTGGGAGACAGCCACACTGGGAGACCCCACAATGGGAGACAGCCACAATGGGAGACAGCCACACTGGGAGACCCCACAATGGGAGACAGCCACACTGGGAGACAGCCACACTGGGAGACCCCACAATGGGAGACAGCCACAATGGGAGACAGCCACACTGGGAGACCCCACAATGGGAGACAGCCACACTGGGAGACCCCACAATGGGAGACAGCCACACTGGGAGACCCCACACTGGGAGACAGCCACACTGGGAGACTGCCACACTGGGAGACCGCCACAATGGGAGACTATCACACTGGGAGACAGCCCCACCTCACACCAAGGTCTATACCGCTATTGTGGGCCATTGCAAGCCACATCATTGCTGGGCCTGGGCTGGTAGAAGACACTTTCTGCCCAGTTCATTAAAAGAAGATAAGGGACAACAATAAATGGAAACATTACAAAGAATGTATAGAAAGAAAAGAAAGGTAAAGCTGACGGAATGGATATCTCAGAGCTGTTGGACTGAGGAACCCACAAGTTGTGCTGCTACTCCACCGCCATCTTGAAAACAAAAGCTATGGATAAGGATAAGTCTGGTCCTTAGTTAAAAGTGCTCAATTGGAGGCAAGCTAATTACAACAGTATTAAAGATTCATACAGCGCAAAAGAAACCCTTCGGCCCATCAAGTGTGTATTGACAATAACTAATACTAGAGGCATGCTAATCCCAATTTCCTGCGTTTGTCCCATATCCTTGAATGTTAAGATATTTGAAATGTTCATTTAGATTTTTTTAAAAGTTTGTAAGATTTCCAGCTTCCAACACCTTCCCAGGCAATGCATTCCAGATTCTCAAAACCCGCTGAGTGAAAAGGTGTTTTCCCAAATCCCAATTTGAATGTAAAGTTGGAAAGTAGTGGGCGGCACGGTGGCACAGTGGTTAGCACTGCTGCCTCACAGCGCCAGAGACCCGGGTTCAATTCCCGCCTCAGGCGTTTGACTGTGTGGAGTTTGCACGTTCTCCCCGTGTCTGCGTGGGTTTCCTCCCACAATCCAAAGATGTGCAGGTGAGGTGAATTGGCCATGGGAAATTGCCCCTAGTGTTAGGTAAGGGGTAAATGTAGGGGAATGGTGGGTTTCGCTTCAGTGGGTCGGAGTGCACTTGTTGGGCCGAAGGGCCTGTTTCCACACTAAGTAATCTAAATCTAAATCAAACTGCTACAACACAGTAGTGACATTAAAGGTTTGGGCGGCATGGTGGCACAGTGGTTAGCACTGCTGCCTCACAGCACCAGAGACCCGGGTTCAATTCCCGCCTCAGGCGACTGTCTGTGTGGAGTTTGCACGTTCTCCCCGTGTCTGCGTGGGTTTCCTCCGGGTGCTCCGGTTTCCTCCCACAGTCCAAAGATGTGCGGGTCAGGTGAATTGGCCATGCTAAATTGCCCGTAGTGTTAGGTAAGGGGTATATGTAGGGGTATGGGTGGGTTGTGCTTTGGCGGGTCGGTGTGGACTTGTTGGGCCGAAGGGCCTGTTTCCACACTGTAAGTAATCTAATGTTGCAGCTGTGTTGACTTTAATTAGGCAACATTTGGAGAATTGTGCAGTTCTGGTCACTGCACTACAGGGAGGATGTGGAGGCTTTGGAGAGGGTGCAAAAGAGGTTTACCAGGATGTTGCCTGGATTGGAATGTGTTAGCTACAAGAAGAAGCTGGAGACAAAAATAGTGCACACGCTGGAATCCAAGGTAGACAAGCAGGAGGTTGTCAGAACACAGCAAGCAAGGCAGCATCTGGAGGTGGAGAAGTCTTTGGACAAACTTGGATTGTTTTTGCAAGAGCATTGGAGGCTGATGGGAGACCTGATAGAAGTGTATAAGATTATGAGACACATGGATAGGGTGGATAGTTGATGGTTTCTTCCTAAGATGGAAATGTAAAATACCAGGGGATACAGTTTTAAGATGGAAGGGAGAAAATTTAAAGGTGTGTGAGGAATGTATTTTTTACACAGAGGACGGTAGGTGTTCTGGAAAGCGCTGCCAGGGGAGATGGCATTTAGACAGACACATGAAAAGGGTAAAAACAATGACTGCAGATGCTGGAGACCAGATGCTGGAAAAGTACAGCAGTTCAGACAGCATCCGAGGAGCAGGAAAATCGGCGTTTCGCGCAAAAGCCCTTCATCAGGAATACAGGCAGAGAGCCTGAAAGGTGGAGAGATAAACGAGAGGAGGGTGGGGGTGAGGGGAAAGTAGCATAGAGTACAATAGGTGAGTGGGGTAGGGGATGAAGGTGATAGGTCAGGGAGGAGAGGGTGGGGGAAGGTAGCAAAGAGTACAATGGTACAAGAGTAAAAGGCATAGAGGGGTATGGACTATGTACAAGCAGATGGGATTAGTTTAGAATGGTATCATGGTCAGCACAGACATGGTGGGCCAGTGGGCGGTTCCACTGCTGTAATGTTCTTTATGATGAGGTCTTGGGGGGGGGGGGGGGTGGGAAGAGTGGGAGAGATATAATGGAGTAAAGGGGTGAAGGAGATGTGATGGGATATGGGGATGTGATGGGGTAAGGGGGATGTGATGGGATATGGGGATGTGATGGGGTAAGGGGGATGTGATGGGATATGGGGATGTGATGGGGTAAGGGGGATGTGATGGGATATGGGGATGTGATGGGATATGGGGATGTGATGGGGTAAGGGGGATGTGATGGGGTAAGGGGGATGTGATGGGATATGGGGATGTGATGGGGTAAGGGGGATGTGATGGGGTAAGGGGGATGTGATGGGGTAAGGGGGATGTGATGGGATATGGGGATGTGATAGGGTAAGGGGGATGTGATGGGGTAAGGGGGATGTGATGGGATATGGGGATGTGATAGGGTAAGGGGGATGTGATGGGGTAAGGGGGATGTGATGGGATATGGGGATGTGATGGGATATGGGGATGTGATGGGGTAAGGGGGATGTGATGGGGTAAGGGGGATGTGATGGGATATGGGGATGTGATGGGATATGGGGATGTGATGGGGTAAGGGGGATGTGATGGGATATGGGGATGTGATGGGGTAAGGGGGATGTGATGGGATATGGGGATGTGATGGGGTAAGGGGGATGTGATGGGATATGGGGATGTGATGGGGTAAGGGGGATGTGATGGGGTAAGGGGGATGTGATGGGGTAAGGGGGATGTGATGGGATATGGGGATGTGATAGGGTAAGGGGGATGTGATGGGGTAAGGGGGATGTGATGGGATATGGGGATGTGATAGGGTAAGGGGGATGTGATAAGTGTAAGGGAGCAATGTTATGGGATGAAGGGGGCTGCAGGGTGAACAGAGATGTGAAAAGAATGAGGGGGGGTTTAAGGTGAGATGGAGATGGTGGATATGAGGTGGATAGAGAGGGAGTGAATAAGGTGGAATATGGGGGAGGAGGGGGGTTGAGCATGAAGGTAAGGGATCTGAGGGCTGAATGAGAGAGGGATGGTGGGGTTGGTGTGAGGAGGGGGTTGGAATATGGGGGAATGTGATGGGGAATGGGGAAATGGGACGGGAGGAGGGGGAGGTGAGGAGAGGAATGGTTTGGAGGGATGGGGAGATGAGAGGGGGATGGGTTGAGGGGGGATGGGGAGATGAAGAGGGGGATGGGTTGAGGGGGGATGGGGAGATGAGAGGGGGATGGGTTGAGGGGGGATGGGGAGATGAGAGGGGGATGGGTTGAGGGGGGATGGGGAGATGAAGAGGGGGATGGGTTGAGGGGGGATGGGGAAATGAGGAGGGGGATGGGTTGAGGGGGGATGGGGAGATGAGAGGGGGATGGGTTGAGGGGGGATGGGGAGATGAGAGGGGGATGGGTTGAGGGGGGATGGGGAGATGAGAGGGGGATGGGTTGAGGGGGGATGGGGAAATGAGGAGGGGGATGGGTTGAGGGGGGATGGGGAGATGAGAGGGGGATGGGTTGAGGGGGGATGGGGAGATGAGGAGGGGGATGGGTTGAGGGGGGATGGGGAGATGAGAGGGGGATGGGTTGAGGGGGGATGGGGAGATGAGGAGGGGGATGGGTTGAGGGGGGATGGGGAGATGAGAGGGGGATGGGTTGAGGGGGGATGGGGAGATGAGAGGGGGATGGGTTGAGGGGGGATGGGGAAATGAGGAGGGGGATGGGTTGAGGGGGGATGGGGAGATGAGAGGGGGATGGGTTGAGGGGGGATGGGGAGATGAGAGGGGGGTGGGTTGAGGGGGGATGGGGAGATGAGAGGGGGATGGGTTGAGGGGGGATGAGGTGAGGAGGAGGGGGATGGGGGCGGGGTTTGACGGATATTGGGCGACAGGGGGCGGGGTTTATCCGGGGCTGTGTGTGACGTCATCCCGCGTGTCGAGGGGCGGAGCGTATCCGTGTCGTCACTGACCCACGTACCGCCGCCAGGTCACAGGTAAGAGAGAGACCCCCCACCCCCGGGGAGGGAGACAGAGAGACCCCCCACCCCCGGGGGAGAGAGACAGAGAGACCCCCCACCCCCGGGGAGGGAGAGACCCCCCACCCCCGGGGGAGAGAGGCAGAGAGACCCCCCACCCCCGGGGAGGGAGAGACAGAGAGACCCCCCACCCCCGGGGGAGAGAGGCAGAGAGACCCCCCACCCCCGGGGAGGGAGAGACAGAGAGACCCCCCACCCCCAGGGGAGAGAGACAGAGAGAGACCCCCCTCACACCTGGGGAGGGAGAGACAGAGAGACCGCCCACCCCTGGGGGAGAGAGAGAGATAGAGATGCCCCCACCCCCGGGGGACAGACAGTGAGACCCCCACCCCTGGATGGGGGGGAGAGTGAGAGATAGAGATGCCCCCACCCCCGGGGGACAGACAGTGAGACCCCCACCCCTGGATGGGGGGGAGAGAGAGAGAGACCCCCCACCCCCGGGGGAGAGACAGAGAGATCCCCCCACCCCCAGGGGAGAGAGACAGAGATATACCCTACAGTCCTGGAGGAGATAGGCTGACGTAACCCTCACTCCCTGGGAGAGAGCGAGGCAGAGACTCCCCATCCTCTGTAGGGGGTCGGAGGGAGATAGAGAAACCCCCAACCCCTGGGGGAAAGAGGCAGGAGGCAGAGACAGAGGGAGAGAGAGACCCACCCCCACACAGACCAGGGTCTGTGCCAGGCACCCTCCATGCCACCCCCAGGGAGAAAATGCAACCCCACTTCCCAGGCCCATGTGGCCTGATGGGGTTAGGGGGTGGAGAGACGGAGAGAGGTGGGCAAGGTCTGTGTCCTCCTCAGATGTGGCATGGGATGAAGTGGGGGAGGGGGGTCTGTGAGTCTCTGATTGAGGTGGGAATTGTGTGTGTATATCCCAGAGGTTTGGTGGGGGGGGGTCTTTTTCTGAAGATGAGGTTGGGTGGTCTCCACATCCCCAGGAGTAATTGAAGGGGCCTCGTTGTCTGGATAGCCATTGGGGCTGTGGAAGGAGTATTTGTGACTGTGTAGTGTGGGCAATGATATCTGTGAACCACTAGCTAGTGAGCACCATGTTGTTGATGTTACTGTAATTTTCTCACTTTCTGATCAAAGTGCACTGCCAGCAATGCAATGCGAGATACATTTCTTCCCACTCATCCGAATTAAGAGTGGAGAGATCGCAAAGGATACTGTGGGAGAACGAGATTCCAATGAGAATGAGGTAGGGAAGAGTGAGGCCGTGGAAGGATTTGAAAGGATGTTGAAGATAGTGCAGAATAGGCATGTCCCTTCGAAAACAAGGGATAGGAAAGGCAAGATTTGTGAATCATGAATAACAGCAGAAATCGTGCAACTAGCTAAGTGGAAAAGGGAAGTGTACATAAGGTCCAGGCTGCTAAGAACAGAATGGGCCTTGGAGGAATATCAGGAGAGTAGGACCAATATTAAACGAGGAATCAAGTAGGCTAAAAGGGGTCATCAAATAACTTTAGTGAGCAGAATTAAGCAAAATCTCAAGGCCTTTTATTCTTGTCTAAGATGCAAGAGGGTATCGCTGCACTTTGGCTGCTGCCTGAACTGCTGTGCTCTTCCTGTACCACTGATCCAGTAACTAGAGAAAGGGTTGATCCACTAAAGGTAAAGGAAGGAATTTTGTGTGCCGAACCTACGAAAATGAGTGAGATTCTCAATGATTACTTTGCATCAGTGTTTACTGAGAGAGGGACATGATGAGGTTTGTTTACTCTGGGTCATGTTGACATAAGGAGGGAAGATGTTTTGGGCTAAAGGGTATTAAGGTGAACATATCCCCAGGACCAGATGGGATCTATCCCAGGTTGCTGAGGGAAGCGAGAGAGGAAATAGCTGGGGCCCTGACAGAAATCTTTGTTGCATCTTTAAACACATGTGAGGTAACGAAGGACTGGAAAGTTGCTAATGTTGTCCCCCTGTACAAGATGGGTAGTAACAGGAGACAGAGAGTAGTAGTTGAAGGGAGTTTCTCGAAATGGAGAAAGGTGACCAGTGGTGTCCCACAGGGGTTAGAGTTGGGGTCACTGTTGTTTATGATATACGTAACTATGAGAAGATGTATTTTGGGAAGTCTAATTCTAGAGCAAACTGTACTGTAAACGGAAGAGCCTTGGGAAAAGTTGATGGGCAGAGAGATCTGGGAGTGCAGGTCCATTGTACCCTGAAGGTTGCTGCACAGGTGGATAGAGTGGTCACAAAGGCATATAGTATGCTTGCCTTCATTGGACGGGGTATTGAGTATAAGAGCTGGCAGGTCATGTTAAAATTGTACAAGACATTGGTTCGGCCGCTTTTAGAATACGGAGTACAGTTCTGGTCGTCACGTTACCAAAAGGATGTGGACGCTTTGGAGAGGGTGCAGAGAAGGTTTACGAGGATGTTGCCTGGTATGGAAGGTGCTAGCGATGGAGAGAGGTGGTGTAGGTTAGGATTGTTTTCATTAGACAAAAGGAGATTGAGGGGGGACCTGATTGAGGTCTACAAAATGATGAATGGTGTAGATAGGGTAGATAACGATAAGTTTTTTCCCAGGGCGAGGGATTCAATAACGAGAGGTCTCGCATTCAAGATGAGAGGTAGAAAGTTTAAGGGGGATACATGTAGAAAGTACTTCACACAGAGGGTGGTGGGTGTCTGGGATGCATTGCCAGCAGAGGTGGTAGAGGCAGGCACGGGAGATTCATTTAAGGTGCGTCTGGACAGATGCATGAGTAGGTGGGGAGCAGAGGGATACAGATGCTTAGGAATTGAGCAACAGGTTTAGACAGTGGATTTGGATCGGCTCAGGCTTGGAGGGCTGAAGGGCCTGTTCCTGGGCTGTAAATTTTTCTTTGTTTCTTTCTTTGATGTGAATATAGGAAGTATATTTAGTAAGTTTGGAGATGACACCAAAATTGGAGGTGTGGTGGACAGGGAGGAAGGTTACCACAGAGTACAATGGGATCTTCATCAGATGGGCCAATGGGCCGAGGAGTGGCAGAGGGAATTTAATTCTGATAAATGCGAGGTGCTGCATTTTTGGAAAATCAAATCAGAGCAGGACTTATACACTTAATGGGAAGTGTTGCTGAACATAGTGACCTTGGAGTACAGGTTCATAGCTCCTTGAAAGTGGAGTTGCAGGTAGTGAAGAAGGCATTTAGTATGCTTTCCTTTATAGGAATTTGGAGGTCATGTTGCAGCTGTACAGGATACTAGTTAGGCCACTTTTGGAATATTGCGTGCAATTCTATTGGAAGGATGTTGTGAAACTTGAAAGGGTTCAGAAAAGATTTACAAGGATGTTGCCAGGGTTGGAGAATTTGAAGGATAGGGCGAGGCTGAACAGGCTGGGGCTGTTTTCCCTGGAGTGTCAGAGGCTGAGGGGTGACCTTATACAGGTTTATAAAATCATGAGGGGCATGTTTAGGGTAAATCGACAAAGTCTTTTCCCTGGGTTGGGGGAGTCCAGAACGAGAGAGCAAAGGTTTAGGGTGAGAGGGGAAAAATTTAAATTCACCTAAGGGCCAATTTATTCACTTAGAGGGTGGTGTATCTATGGAATGAGCTGCCAGAGGAAGTGGTGAAAGATGGTACAATGACAGCATTTGAAAGGCATCTGGTTAGGTATATAATAGGAAGGGTTTAGAGGGATATGGGCAAAGTGCTGGCAAATGGGAGCGGGATTAGATTAGGATATCTGGTTGGCATGGATGAGTTTGACCGAAGGGTCTGTTTCTATGCTGTATATCTCTATGACTTGATGAAAATGGATAACAGTTTAAAAATTGAGGTGCTGTTTAATTGGGAGCCCAATATTGATCAGGGAGCACCAGGGCACTTAGTTATTAGTGGTTATGTGGCTAAAGGAGTCGAGGAATATCAAAAGGGAGAGAACAGTAGTGTGTTGCTGAGATAGAGGATCAGCCATGATCATTTAGGATGGGGGAGCAGATTCATTAGGGCAACTCCTGCCTTTTAGGAGAAAGTGATGATTGCAGATGAGGCTCGTTCCTGATGAGGGCTTGTGCCCAAAACATCGATTCTCCTTCTCCTCAGATGCTGCCTGATCTGCCATGTTTTTCCAACTCGGGCCTTCAGTGGTGTTTTATTCATTCAGGGGATGTGGGTGTCATTGAGGTTTTCAGTTCCTAGTTGCCCCTTGAGAAGGTGGGGGTGAGCTGCCTTCTTGACCCGCTGCAGTCCATGTGCTGTGGGTTGACCCACAATGTCCTTAGGGAGGGAATTCCAGGATTCTGACCCAGCGACAGTGAGGGAACGGCGATATATTTCCAAGTCAGGATGGTGAGTGGCTTGGAGGGGAACTTGCAGGGGGTGGTGTTCCCATGTATCTGCTGCCCTTGTCCTTCTCGATGGAAGCGGTTGTGGGTTTAGAAGGCGCTGTTTGAGGATCATCAGTGAGTTTCTGCAGTGCATCTTGCAGATGGTACACACTGCTGCTATTGAGTATCGGTGATCGAGGGAGTGGATGCTTGTGGATGTTGTGCCAATCAAGTGGGCTGCTTTGTTCTGGATGGTGTCAAGCATCTCGACAGGAAGTTACCGTGGACCTGAACCTGCACCGAACTAGTCGTACAAATACTGTGGCCACAGGAGCAGGTCAGAAGCTAGAAATACTGCAATGAGTAACTTACCCTCTGACTCCCCAAAACCTGTCCAGCATCTACAAGGCACAAGTCAGGAGTGGGATGAAATATATTTCCCACTTTCCTGGATGGTTGTCAGCTCCAACAACACTCGAGCTGAACCGCATCCAGGACAAAGCAGACCACTTGACTGGCACCACATCCACAAATTTTTGAGCTTCACCCCATGCAAGGATTGCTGCGGTATGTTTGATGAGAGTTTGGAGTTGGGCAGTGGAGAGCAGCTGGGGAAGTGCTGCAGTAATATAGAGCTAAAGAAGACAGGGATGAGGGTTTCAGCAGCAGCTGAGCTGAGACAGGGGCTGAGTCCTACCATGTCGCAGAAGTGAACACTGCTTGTGTCTGCGATGGAGAACAGTGTATGGGGTCGGAAGTCAGCTTGGAGTTCAGAGAGCCCTGAGGCGATGAAGGGTGAAGACTTAACCATTGTTGTGGCCTTAACGAGGAGCAGAGGCATTCAGCAGCTCCAGTTGCCCTGTGATTCAGTATGATTGTAATCTCAAACCTGCATTCTGCCTGACCCCAGTCAGCTGCCACCCCCTCCCTTAACTAGAGCAAACTTTACAGCAGTCAAGTTTTAGGTGGGTTTTAGTCTGGCCATCATTGAGGGGGGGGGGGGGGGGGGCGGGATTCTGGGTTGAATTTAACATTGTGTGGTATAATTACATGCACAGCTCCCTGAACCAATATGTACTGAGCTGCATGCACTCAGAATGTGGTTTCTTAGCCCCTTCGAAATGGGGCTTGTTGAATCTCACCACACAGCCAGAGGTAACCACAGCGGCAACTGATCGAAATTGATGCGTGAGTTGCTGGGGGTGTGGGTGCAGTTGCTTTTATTTGCAGGATTGCAACCCTTTGCTTGTTTTACCTCTGATTGTTTTAGACAATGGGACTAGTTTAATTGTGAAAACTGGGCAGCATGGACAAGTTGGGCAGAAGGGCCTGTTTCCGTGCTGTAAGCCTCTTTAGCTCTAAATGTGAGGTTACAGGGATGCTTGTAGGGGGAGGGGAAGGCCGAGTCTGGATGGAATGCTCTTCAGAGAGATGGTGCAGACTTGATGGGCCAAATGGTCTCTTTCCTTGCTGTAGGGATTCTATGAAAACTGCTGAATTGTTATTAAAAACCCACCTGGTTCACTGATATCCTTTACGAAGGGAATCTGCAGCCCTGAACTAGTCTGACCTACATGTGATTCCTGTGCAATGTGGAGAGGATAGGTGGAAAGGAAGATGGGCAGGTGGTACAATTCAAGAGGGCAGTGCCGTGTTGGATCTGGGATGAGGTGGGGGGAGCAGAGATGAGGAAACCAACTACCTTCCCCACCCCCACCCTCCTATTTATGTCTCAGCCCCCTTCCCAAACCCCCAGTGTTCCTGATGAAGGGCTTATGCCCAAAATGTCTACTGTCCTGCTGCTCAGACCTGGTGTGTTTTTCCAGCACCACTTTTTTTTTGACTCTGATTTCCAGCACCTGCAGTACTCAGTTTCTTGTGTAGTGAACTGTGTGGTGGCTCTATCAACCCTTGAGCACTGGCACCATCGGGTGGGGGCGGGTGGCAGACAGCAGAGTGCAATAAAAATCACAAACCAGGTAAGCAGTGATTTTACTGAATGATGGGGTGGGCCGCTGATTCCTATACCTGTATAACTAATTGTATACTCCTAACTTCCTTTCCTTAACTGTAAACAAAGACAGCATTGCATTTTTGTAGCACCTAGCACAATCTCCCAAACAGTTTGCAGAAGTCATTTTGAAGTGCAGTCATGTGAAAATGACTAGTTAACCGATTTTGATGAAGGTGCCCCAGCACATGGAGAGAATACCCTGCTCCTCTTCAAAGGAGTAACTCCTGGGGTAACCAGGAACAGCACATTTGTGAATGACACGAAGGCTGGAGGTGCAGTGGACGGTGAAGAAGGTTACTGCCGAGTACAACAGGATCTTGATCCGATGGGCCAAAGAGTGGCAGATAGAGTTTAATCTAGGTAAATGAGAGATGCTGCATTTTGGAAAGGCAAATCAGGGCAGGAGGTATACAGTTAATCTGAAGGTCCTGGGGAGTGTTGCCAAACGAAGAGACTTTGAACGCAGGGTCATGGTCCCTTTGAAAGTGGAGTCACAGGTAGATAGGATAGTGCAGAAGGCATTTGGTACACCTGCCTTTGTTGGTCAGTGCATTGAGTATAGGAGTTGGGAGGTCATGTTGCAACTGTACAGGAAATTGGTTAGGCCACTCTTGGAATATTGTGTGTAATCCTAGTCTCCCTGCTATAAGAAGGATGCTGTTAAACTTGAGAGGATTCAAAAAAGATTTATACGGATGTTGCCAGGGTTGGAGTGTAAAGTTAAAAATTCTCAGACCACTCGAAGGTTGCAAAATAGCACTCTTTTATTCTTATCGGGCCGGCTGGCAGATCAATTAGCAAAACTCAGGGTATCGGCTTATGCTCGAAACGTCGAATTCTCTATTCCTGAGATGCTGCCTAACCTGCTGTGCTTTGACCAGCAACACATTTGCAGCTGTGATCTCCAGCATCTGCAGACCTCATTTTTTACTCGAAGTCTCTCCCTATAACTCAAATCCTCCTGATAAAGTATTGGGGAAATAATAGCTAAATCCTCCATTTTGTAAGTCTCCTTTTTGTGATAATAACTTGCCTTTTAAAATGGCTAAGCACAGTGACCATGAGAATGGAACAAGGGTTGCATGAATCCTGGCATAAACCAGTCAGTGAAGGAACAGACAAGGACAGAGAAAAAATGCTTGGATTCTGGTGACTTTGATGACATTGGGGGGATTTACTTTGGGGGGCAGAAGGGTTTCATGCTTGACTCTGCTTTGTCTCTGGGAAAGCGACCAAGATGATCTAAACATCTCAATGCCTTTTTGTATTTGGCTTATCAAAGTGCCCAAATGATGGGAAAAGTTGGGTGAATCATTTGCCACCCGATTGACAGGGAGTTATCCCTCTGTAGCCCCTCTCTTTTAGCTGGCCTGAGGTGGCCAAACAACTAATACGCTGGACCTCCTGGGATCAAATTGAGCAATGGCAGTCAGCAGGTATGAAATGACCCTGGTCTGGGATTGGTAGCAATCTGGCTACAACAGATCCCATATCCCTCTTTCCTGGTAGTCCTTAATAATACTATTAATGACATTGTTTGTTTTAGTAAAAATGGGAGCATCTGTAGTGGCTTATATATGGGGACTAGTCGATGCTGTTTAACTATCCCATGGATTGAACCAAACCAAAATTTAACTAAATTTGGTTATTTTCTGTTTGATTGGTCCTCTGTTCTTAACAGAACATCACGGTCCCTTTAGAAGGGCCCTAATTCCAGGGCATGGAAAGATGTATATTCTGGCCTAACCGTCTATAACGGCACCTATTTTGTTTGTGGGTTCAAGGCCTATCCATAGCTCCCCTCAGACGAATGGGGATCATGTCATATCGATTATGCGGTTCCCCTTATTTGGGTTTTAGGCAGGTTGCCTTCACCTCCGAGGATGAAGAGATACCTCCCTGATCTTCTCATGTTTATTGGGATGTTCATTGGCTTTCATTGACAGGTAACCAAATTAGGTAGATTAAGAATAATACTGGAAATTGTCGCCGATAATACTGCAGATACCATGACAAATATCATGCTGATATGGTCACGGTCAGGACAGTGACCCTTCAGAATCATTTGGTCTTGGACTTTCTACTAGCTGAAGAGGGTGGCCCTTGTGCATTGTAGGAAAGGAATGCTGCACCTACATTCCTGACAGATCCTCCCCAGGCACATTAGCCAGGAGGTCCAGAAACTTAATGTTATGGATCATGATAAGATCAGTAGTTTTACTGGATGGTGACCATTTAAAGGTCTCTTTGGAAGTATTGATGGCATTTCTTTTCATTTTGGGACTATATTACTTACCGTAATTGTCTGCATTATTGCAGTCAAATGCTTATGGTCACTGATATCTGATTGCTTTTGTCGTAAACTTTAGGAATGGCCCAGTTGATCATAAAATGATCAAAAGGAGGGAATGATGAAGTATAACAGCTAAAATTCTCAATTTTGTAAGTCTCCTTTTTGCGATGATAACTTGCCTTTTAAAATGGCTAAGCACAGTGACCAGAGAATGGAACAAGGAATGTGTGAATCCAGGCATAATCAAGTATCTGTCGGTTTCCCAAACAGGCACTATAACGTAATATTGATTGTAACCTAGGTATTATCTCAGTGACGCAAATAACACCACATTAACAGGATTGTTTATTTTGTGTGAGAAACAACACTAATGTATTAATTACCTCAAGAGAACCTAATTAAGACTAGAAACATTATATGGTGGGAATCAGAGCAAAATGATATGATTATGCAAAATAAGGGTACAAATTATGCTGCCACTTTGTTAAGATTTAGAAATGTTTTGAGCTTATTCAGGGACATCTCTTTGATACCCTGATGAAGGGCTTATGCTCGAAACGTCGAATTCTCTATTCCTGAGATGCTGCCTAACCTGCTGTGCTTTGACCAGCAACACATTTGCAGTTATAGGGAGAGACTGAATAGACTGGGCTATTTTCTCTGGAACATAGGAGTGATGATCTTATAGAGCTTCATAAAATCGTGAGGGGCATGGACAGGGTGAATAGTCGAGGCCTTTTTCCCAGGTTAGGGAGACCCAAAACCAGAGGGCGTAGGTTTAAAGTGAGAGGGGAAGGATTTAAAAGGGGCCAAAGGGGAAATTGCTTCATGGTGTGTGTATGGAATGAGCTGCTAGAGGAAGTGGTGGAGGCTGGTACAATTACAGCATTTAAAATGCATCCGAATGGGTACATGAATAGGAAGGGTTGAGAGGCCAAGTGCTGGCAAATGGGACTAGATTAATTTAGGATATCTGGTCAGCATGGACGAGTTGGACCGAAGGGTCTGCTTCCATGCTGTACAATTCTGTGACTGTGGTGCTGTGGGCAGTGCCAGGATTTACTTGCCTGTTGCAGAGGGAAGTTGAGGGTTAACTGGGTACTACTGAGGAATGGAGGTCAGAGTTCGGCTGGTTGGATAAGGACAGGAGGTTCTGGAATCTGAAGGATTCTGGTGAAGCTGTTGTACTCTGTCGCAGTCGGGCTGCCTCCTTGATTGTACTGACTTCTTAAGATGATATTGTAGAAATCAGTTTTACAAATTGTATTGTTGTGGTGAGATTTAACCTTCTACCTCCCAGTCCTTGTCCCAGTACCAGTGTTGCTGTGTTCCAGGGTATGCTATAGCCTCTAGCTCTGGATTGTTAATCAGCCTTTGTTGTATCCTACAGAGCTGCATCATGGATGTAGCTAATCATGGACTGGTGCTGCTGCAACAGTTGAATATCCAGAGGGAGTTTGGTTTCCTGTGTGACTGCACCGTTGCAGTTGGGGACATTCACTTCAAAGCTCATCGATCAGTGCTGGCTGCATTTTCCAATTACTTCAAAATGATTTTTATTCATCAGTCAAGGTAAGAGACATCTCTCTCTTCCTCTGTCTGTCTGTCTCTGCCCCTCTCTCTCTGTCTCTGCCTCTCTGTCTCTCTCTCTGTCTCTGCCTCTCTGTCTCCCTCTCTCTGCCTCTCTCTCTCTCTCTCTCTCTCTGCCTCTCTCTCTCTCTGCCTCTCTCTCTCTGCCTCTGTCTCTCTCTCTGCCTCCCTCTCTCTCTCTCTCTCTCTCTGCCTCTCTCTCTCTCTCTCTCTCTGTCTCTGCCTCTCTCTCTCTCTCTCTCTCTGCCTCTCTCTGCCTCTCTCTCTCTCTCTCTCTGCCTCTCTCTCTCTCTCTCTCTCTCTGTCTCTGCCTCTCTGTCTCTCTCTCTCTCTGCCTCTCTCTCTCTCTCTCTCTCTGCCCCTCTCTCTCTGCCTCTCTCTCTCTCTCTCTCTCTCTGCCTGCCTCTCTTCCCCCCCCCCCTCTCTCTCTCTCTCTCTCTCTCTGACTGCCTCTCTCTCTCTCTCTGACTGCCTCTCTCTCTCTCTCTCTCTTTCTCTCTCTCTCTCTCTCTCTCTTTCTCTCTCTCTCTCTCTCTCTCTCTCTCTCTCTCTGCGCCTGCGTGTCCTCTCTGCCTGTCTCTCTCCCTCCCTTCATCTCCCTCGCCTTTGATCTCTTCCATCATTCTGTGATTGGTCAGTTTGGGGTTGGGGAGGCTACCCTTACATCCCCAGCTTCTAAATCCTGAGTGTATTTGTCTAATACCTGACTAAGTGCTGCCCTATCCTACTGCTGTATTTGACAGGACATTGACTGTTGCTTTGAACTGTTCCGCATGGTGGGCTTTCGATGCAGCCCCATGGTATAGGTTCAATGTCTGAGCGGGTGCAAGTCACCACCCGGGCGCCCTCTTGCTCCACATGGTCTGATACGCAGCAGTGGCCCTCGATTGGACCACCTCCAATTTTTATTAATTCACAGGATGAGGCTGGCCAGGCCAGTATTTATTGTCCATCCCTAATTGCCAAGAGGGCAGTTAAGAGTCAGTCATATTGTTGTGGGTGTGGAGTCACATGCAGGCAAGACTGTAGAAGATTGAGATTTTTCTTCCCCTAAAGGGCATCAGGGAGCCAGATGAGTTTTTCAGACAATCGACAATGGATTCATAGTCCTCATTAGATTCTTAATTCCAGATTTTTATTGAATTTGAATTCCACCATCTGGCGGAATTGAACCCGTGTCCCCAGAACATTAGCTGGGTCCCTGGGTTAACGATAAAGCAATCATACCACCAGACCATGCCCTCCCCTAGTTGTCGCTTTAATGAGGGATCAAACTATGTCCACTGAGACAAAGACGACTATCACTTTGCAAAGCCTGCATTTCCAAAGCAGTTTCATGATTCCATGCTATCCCAGTGTGCGTCACAGGAAGAAAGTGTAGTCAGCAGCTTAGTGCGCATCAACCTCCCATCCAGCGATATGACAGCGGCCTGATTATCCTGCTTGATGGTAAGATGTAGCTAGGACACCAGAGAGACCTCTGCTCTGCATTGAAATCACAGCAGTCTGTTCTCTTACACCCACTTGAGACGTTTGGTTTGACCTCTCTCTCTGTTTGGTGTCCCCGGTGTGATGGTGTGGATTGACGCTTTTGGAGTGAGTTTTGAAGAGCGTGCGCAGCGGGAGTTTAACTCTTTGGCTTCTGTTTTGCCCGACAGCGACTATATCAAGGTCCAGCCAGTGGACATACAGCCAGACATCTTCAGCTACCTGCTGCACCTGATGTACACGGGCAAAGGTCCGAAACAGCCCGTGGATCCAAACCGCCTGGAGGAGGGCATCCGCTTCCTGCATGCCTACAACCTGGTCCATGAGGCGGGCCACGCTGGGCAGGTCTTCGTCCAGCATCCTGACGTGCTGCCTCTGCAGTCGCCCAACCTGTACGGCATCCAGATCTCTGGCTCCCAGAAGCTGACCGTGAGGGACCTCCAGCCTTCCAGCAGTCGGAGTGGCGCGTCGAGCCAGGGCGCAGACCCACTCTGCCAAGTGTCAGTTGGTGTGCCGTCCAACATCCCCGAGCATCGGTATGCCCGCGCCCCGGTGATCACGGCTAGCAGCCAGGACTCTGCTGGACAGCTAGCGTCGGACGATCACAGCCAGAACCTGTCGGCGGGTTCCCGGGGCGGACCCTCGGCTGGGCTGCAGGTCCCCGGCCTCAACTTCAAACGGGGCAAACACCACAAACTCTACTCCTGCCACTACTGTGGAGAGCGGTTCAGCGTGCGGAGCAGTCTGCGCGACCACTTGTACTCCCACGCCAGTGGAGCGCTACCCCATGGGATCACCTCACAGAGCCGGACCTTCGCTGACCCTCCGGAACCTGGCGAGGAGGCAGAGAAACCCGAGGGGGTCCAGAGTTCGGGGACTGAGCCCCTCCTCACACCACTCGACCAACAGGACAGTACCAGCCTGGATGAGCAGCCTCCAGTTGCCTTGACGCTGACCATTGATGCCAGTGGGGATACGGTGGAGACCTCCAGCAGCTTCGGCATTGCCAAGCGAAGGAAGTTTGCCTGCAGCGTCTGTGGCCGTGAGTGTCTGAAAAGCCTGGGGCTTGAGCGATGGGGAGGGGCTGCGGCTGTAGGGGAGCTTAGAAGAGCCTGAGGGACAGTGAATGGTTTTAGTGTTTGGGGCTGGGGTAAGGGTCACTTGATAGTGAGGTGGGGGATGGGTGTGGGGGGGGAGCTGTCTGGGAACTGCACTGGTTGAAACTCCACGTCCGCCTGGACCTCAGCTAATCCTGAGCTTTGGGTCCCATATCCAAAGACAGCTGGTTGTTCTCCAGGTCGAACCTGCATTCCTTCGCTCTCTGACCTCTCCAAGTTCACATCCCTCCCGATCTCTGTGATCATCTCCAGCCTCTCAACTCTCCGAAATGTATGTGCAGTCTTCTAATGACAGCATCTCGTAATTCTATTTGCTGCACCCTTGGCAGCTATGCCTTTGGTTACTTGCGTCACAAATCCTAGAATTTTCTCTTAACACGGAAACAAAAACAGAAATAGCTGGAAAAGCTCAGCAGGTCTGGCAGCACCTGTAGAGAGAACGGAGTTCCAAGGAAGGGTCACAGGGCCTGAAACAATAACTCTGATTTCTCTTTGCAGGTGCTGTCAGTCCTACTGAGCTTTTCCAGCAACTTCTGTGTTTGTTTCTGATTTACAGCATCCACAGTTCTTTTGTTTTTTATCGAGAATTCTCTCTTCCTCTGCCCCTTGGAATGCTTCTTTAACACAGTCTTTAAAACTTACCTTTAACTATGTTTTTGGTTATCTGATGGTGGGTTTATTTAGATAAACTCTGCAATGTTTGACTCCGAACACATTGATTGTTCTTGCTGTTGGCAGCTTCTGTGTAATTCCTAACATTTCCCTATCGTTTAAGGCCTGCCTTAAGTCAGCGATAACCAATGGCCTGCTCTCCCACACAGGCAGCCTGGGCGTCTGGTTGTTTTCTGAGCCCGGTATCCCTCCACTTCAAGCTGAGGACTTAAGTTAGTACGAGCTGAAAAATGTGTTGCTGGAAAAGCACAGCAGGTCAGGCAGCATCCATGGAGCAGGAGAATCGATGTTTCGGGCATAAGCCCTTCTTTCATTCCTGAAGAAGGGCTTATGCCCAAAACGTCGATTCTCCTGCTCCATGGATGCTGCCTGACCTGCTGCGCTTTTCCAGCAACACATTTTTCAGCTTTGATCTCCAGCATCTGCAGTCCTCACTTTCTCCTGTTTAAGTTAGTACGGCCTGAGAGCTGGCTAATTCATAGAAGTTAAAAATCACATCACACTAGGTTATAGTCCAACAGGATTATTTGAAAGTGCAGGTGTTTGGAGCACTGCTCCTTGATCAGGTTGCTTGTGGAGCAGGATGGTAGGACACAGAGTTTATAGTAAAAGATCAAAGTGTCACACAACTGATGTGATGTATTGAACAAACCGAGATTGCTGTTTCGTCTTTAATCACTTAGAATGGGGATGTAGGTTTCAATCAATTATTTTGTAAATTCCAGAACATCTTTCAAATCACAGTCCCGAGATAACTTAAGGTTTTATGAGTATATACAAAAAGTGACATCTCAACTCAGGCATGAGTTAAAGATGTGAGGTTAGAGTCTGTCCGTATTCCAACTTTGAGTTTGTATTTGCAGATACATTCTATTTTGTTCAAAAGACACACAACCTGTAGGTGGTCAGTCTGTGTGACATTTTATAAATTCCTACTTTGAAAATAGAACCAGTCTGATTTAAGATTGGAATACAGACAGACTCTAACCTCACATCTTTAATGCATTGTCTGAACTAAAGTATTTTTTATTTATATACTGATAAAACCTTAAGTTATCTCAGGACTGTGAATTGAAAGATGTTCTGAAATTTGCATAAGAATTGATTGAAATCTGCATCCCCATTCTCAGTGATTAAAGACATAACAGCAATCTAGATTCATTCTATACATCACATCAGTTGTATGACACTTTAATCTTTTACTAAAATTCTGTGTCCTCTGATCCTGCCCCACTAGCTACCTGACAAAGGAGCAGCACTCTGAAAGCTTGTACTTCCAAATAACCCTGTTGGACTATAACCTGGTGTGTGATCTTTAATTGTGCCCACCTCGATCCAACACAGGCACCTCCACATCATAATTAATAGAAGACATAGTTGGGATAAAGAGGACATTTTCAGGACAGCATCCATAAGAATCAGTGTTGGGCCACAGTTGTTTCTAAAATGTCTTATTGGCTTGGATGATAAAATATGCTATCACCAGATTTGCAGATGACACAACAGCAGGTGGGAAGGTGAAGATGACTCACAGTTAGAGGGAGAAAGGCAGGTTAAGTAAGCAGGTGGATGGAATTCAGTGTGGGATATGTGATGTTTTGTACTTTGTCAGGAAGAATAGAGGAGCAGAATATAATTGAACTGGGGGGTGATTTGCAGAAAGCTACAGCAGAAATTTATTAGGGAGTTCTTGCACATGAATCTCAGACGGTTAATGTCCAAGCTCAGCAGGTTCCGGGTAAGAGAAATGGAATGTTGGCTTTTCATTAAGAGGGAGTGAAGTATAAAAACAGAGAGGTCTTGTTAAAGGTAAAAACAATGACTGCAGACGCTGGAAACCAGATTCTGGATCAGTGGTGCTGGAAGAGCACAGCAGTTCAGACAGCATCCAACGAGCAGCGAAATCGACGTTTCGGGCAAAAGCCCTTCATCAGGAATAAAGGCAGAGAGACTGAAGCATGGAGAGATGAGCTAGAGGAGGGTGGGGGTGGGGAGAGAGTAGCGGCTATACAAGGCGTCAGACTTCAACAGGAATATTGTGGACAGTTTCGGACCCATTATTTGTGAAAGATACATTGGCATTGGAGGTAGACCAGAGAAGGGTCACTCAGCTGTTCCCAGGGATGGAGGGACTCATGTGGAGGGATTGAGTGGGTTGGCCTGTACTCATTGGAGTTTAGAAAAAGAGAGGTCATTTTATTGAAATATACAAAATTCTTAACAACAAAACCAGAAATTGCTGGAAAGTGTAGCAGCATCTGTGGAGAGAAATTTCTTAGAGTCCCTACAGTGTGGAAACAGGTCATTAGGGCCCTAGTCCACACCAACCCTCTGAAGAGCATCCACCCATTCCCATTCCCCTACCTATCAATGCATTTCCTATGGCTAAAGCACCTAACCTACACATCCTTGAACACTATGGGGTAGTTTAGCATGGCCAATCCACCTGACCTGCACATCTTTAGACTGTGGGAGGAAACTGGAGCACCTGGAGGAAACCCACGCAGATATGGGAGAATGTGCAGAGTTAACATTTCGGGTGTAATGACTGTTTACAAGGGGCTTGACAAGGTAGACGCAGAAAGGTTTTTCTGCTTGTGGGAGATTCTAGGACCAGAAGACATCATCTCACAGGAAGAACGAGTTGAGGAATTTCTTCTCTGAGGGGATTGAATCTGTGGAATTATTAGCTGCTGAGGAGTGCCAAGGCTGGGTCATTAACTATGTTCAAGGTTGTGATAGACAGATTCTTCAGCGAACCGAGGGAGGGAAAGGCAGTAAAGTGAAGTTAAAGGTTATCAGATCAGTCATGATTGGTGGAGCAGGCTTGATGGGCTGAATGGCCTACTGCTGCTCCTGTGCCTTTAGCAGCTGGTGAAATTTAAATGCACTGAATAATCTAGAATTGAATGCTTGTCCCAGCGGTGGTAAGAGTGACGAGTCTGCTTGATTATCGTAACTTGGTCACTCAGTTGTATCAAAGCGCTATAAAATCTAAACAAAGAAATGAAACTGGACTGGCCATTGGCATTAAGCGTGGGCACACCAACAGTAACCTCAGCCCTGTCACTCTGTAAAACCCTCCTGACCATTATCTAGGGGCTAAGGTCAAAACTGGGAGAGCTGTATCTCGGACTAGTCGAGCAATAGTGTGAAATGGTCCAACACACGGAGCCAAACCTTACAGACAACGTTACTGTCAGAGTCTTCAGCATTGACTTGCCATAAAAATACCAATGGTACAAGGCTAGCTGCGTGAAATGCAGCGTTACAGGGTTAGGATAGGGGGTTTGGGTCTGGGTAGGATGGTCTTCGGAGCGTCAGTGCGGTCTGTATGGGCTGAATGGCCTCTTTGCACACTGTAAGGATTTTATACTTCTAAAAGGAGGTCAAAGACGAGGAGTCCTATGGTAAGTAACTCCCCTCCTGACTCCCCAAAGCCTGTCCACCATCTACAAGGCACAAGTCAGGAGTGTGATGGAATCCTCCCCACTTGCCCTGGATGGGGGCAGCTCCAACAACACTCAAGAAGTTTTTCACCATCCAGGACAAAACAGCCACTTGATTGGCACCGCATTCACAAATATTCACTCCCTCCCCCACCGACGCTCAGTAACAGCAGTGTGTACCATCTACAAGATGCACTGCAGAAACTCACCAAAGATCCTCAGACAACACCTTCCAAACCCATGACTGCTTCCATCTAGAAGGACAAGGGCAGCAGATACATGGGAACACCACCCCCTGCAAGTTCCCCTCCAAGCGCCTCACCATCCTGACTTGGAAGTATTTCGCCGTTCCTTCAGTATTGCTGAGTCAAAATCCTAGAATTCCCTCCCAAAGAACTTGTGGATGTTCCTACCTACAGCAACAGTTCACAAAGTTAGCTCAACCTAGAGAAATTGAGGCTTTGGTTAAGAAAAAGAAGGAAGCATATGTCAGTTTTGGACAGCAGAGATCGGGTGAATCCTTAGGTATAAAGGCAGTAGTAGGACTATACTTAAGAGGGAAATCAGGGGGGCAAAAAGGGGACATGAGATAGCTTTGGCAAATAGCATTAAGGAGAATCCAAAGGGATTTTATAAATATATTAAAGACAAAAGGGTAACTAGGGAGAGAATAGGGCCCCACAAAGATCCGCAAGGCAGCCTATGTATGGGACAACAGGAGACGAGGGAGATACTAAACAAGTATTTTGCATCAGTGTTTACTGTGGACAAGGGCATGGAAGATAAAGAATGTGGGGAAATAGATGGTGACATCATAAAAAATGTACATATTACAGAGGAGGAAGTGCTGGATTTCTTAAAACGTGTGAAAGTGGATAAATCCCCAGGAACTGATCAAGTGGACCCTCGAACTCTGGGAAGCTAGGGAAGTGATTGTTGGGCCCCTTGCTGAGATATTTGTCCACAGTCACAGCTGAGGTGCCGGCAGACTGGAGGTTGGCCAATGTGGTGCCACTATATAAGAAAGGTGGTAAGGACCAGCCAGAGAAGTATAGACCAGTGAGCCTAACATCGGTGGGGGGGTGCAAGTTGTTGGAGGGAATCCTGAGGGACAGGATTTACATGTACTCCACCAACTTCAACTAGACCCCACCACCAAGAACCTCTTCCCCTCCCCATCCCTCTCTGCCTTCCACAAGGACTGTTCCCTTTGCCAAACCTTGGTTTGTTCCACCCTCCCCACTAACCAACCCCCACCGAACCCCCGGGTACCTTCCCCTGCAACCAGAAAAGGTGCAAAACCTGTCAGCACACCAAACGCCCTCACCTCTATCCAGGGCCCCAAACAGCCCTTCCAGGTCAGACAGAGGTTCACCTGATCCGCCACAAGTTCACCTGCACCTCCACACACATCATCTATTGCATCCGCTGCACCCGATGTGGCCTCCTCTATATTGGGGAGACGGGCCGCTTACTTGCGGAACGCTTCAGAGAACACCTCTGGGACACCCGGACCAACCAACCCAACCACCCCGTGGCTCAACACTTTAACTCTCCCTCCCGCTCCACCGAGGACATGCAGGTCCTTGGACTCCTCCACCGGCAAAACATAACAACACGACGGCTGGAGGAGGAGCGCCTCATCTTCCGCCTGGGAACCCTCCAACCACAAGGGATGAACTCAGATTTCTCTAGTTTCCTCATTTCCCCTCCCCCCACCTTGTCTCAGTCCCAACCCTCGAACTCAGCACCGCCCTCCTAACCTGCAATCTTCTTCCTGACCTCTCCGCCCCCACCCCACTCCGGCCTATCACCCTCACCTTGACCTCCTTCCACCTATCCCACCTCCATCGCCCCTCCCCCAAGTCCCTCCTCCCTACCTTTTATCTTAGCCTGCTTGGCACCCTCTCCTCATTCCTGATGAAGGGCTTATGCCCGAAACGTCGAATTTCCTGTTCCTGAGATGCTGCCTGGCCTGCTGTGCTTTAACCAGCAACACATTTTCAACTGTCTCCTCCAACCGAGTTTACTGCATCAGTTGCTCCCGCTGTGGTCTTCTCTACATCGAGGAGACTGAATGTAAACTTAAGGGATGGTTTGCGGAGCATCTCAGCCGGGCCCACAGAGGCTGATCGGACCTCCCAGTCACTGCCCATTTCAATTCCCCCTCCCACTCCCTTTCTGACGTGACCATCCTTGACCTCGTCGGTTGCCACAATGAACCACAGTGTAAATTGGAGGAACAACACCTCATCTTCCGCCTGGGCAGCCTGCAGCCTTGAGACTCAACATTGAATTCTCTAATTCCAAATAACCTCCCTTTTCATCTCCCAACTCCCTTCCCAACCCCTCCCCCTCCCTTCCACTCCTCCCTGCCACCAACCAGATTCATTCCTCCCATTGACCAACCAGGTCGTACCCTCTACCTGTCTTCACCTATCCCCACTTAACCACCCGCCCCCACCACCCCCTTTATCTGCAGCTCCCCCCACACCTACCCCCAGTCCTGAAGAAGGGTTACACCCAAAAGCCTGACTTCACCGCTTCCTGTTGCTGCCTGGCGTGCTGTGCCCTTCCAGCCTCCTGCCTGTCTACTGTGGATTCCAGCATCTGCAGGGGTTTATTTTGTCTCTAATAGGATTGTTCATGGCCTGTTTGGTAATCAGCTTGCTGACCGTTTTTCCAACTTTGGGTGGCTGTGTGTGTGGAGTTTGGATGTTCTCCCCTTGTCTGAGCAGGTTTCCTCCGGATAGTCTGGTTCTGTCCCACAGTCCAAAGACCAGCAGCTTAGGGTGGATTGGTTAAGCTAAATTGCCCATAGTGTATGCAGGCTAGGTGGTTTAGCTATGGGAAGTGAAGTGCAGGGTTACAGGGATAGGGTAGGGGAGGTGGGTAGAATGCTCTTCGTAGAGTCAGTATGGACTCGATAGGCTGAATGGCCTCTACCTGCACTGTAGGGATTCTATAAAATACGAACAGGTGAGGCCCTTCAGCCCCTTGAGTGCACTCAGCCATTCAATGAGATAATTACCGCGATTCTATTTCAACACCGTTTACGTGCACTGTCCCTTTATTGCGTTTTGTTTTTAACAAGGAGAAACATATCCATTTCTGTCTTGAACTTGTTCAGTGACTGAGCTTCCATAACCTCCTGGGGTAGAGAATTTCTGAAGTTCACCACTCTCTGAGTGAAGAGGTTTCTCATTGTTTTACTCCAAAATGGTCTGACCCTTAATTCTGAAACTTTGTCCCTTGATTTTCCACCCATCTTGGGAGTAGCATCCTCCCTCTGTATACCCTGTCGAGCCCTGTAACCCTGGGATAAGGCAGTTCTTCCGTTATTCCTTGATGAGGTAAGATGTGACAGGGAATACAATCCAAACATCGTTGGTGGAAGAGCAGGCAACCCCTTCCTGCTGTTCCTGGATATTTTCCGGTGATACTCACGGTGTTGCCTTTGTGTGTCTTGTCCTGTAGATTCTCCTGACGCTGACTGCATCAGCCCGTCACCATCGTCATTGTTTCAGCCAGCAGGAGGGGAGGACTTGCCTTCTGGCAAACACCAGCAGGAGGCGAGCGAGAGCCAGGACGGGCAGGTCGCGGAGCTGGAGGCTGCATTCCGTGAGGTCTTTGCGCAGTACGACTCAGCACAGGTTCACGCCCACTACAAATGCCAGCGACTGGCCTGTGAGCGGGTGCAGCCTGACTACAGGAGGGGAGACAAGTTTGTTCACAAGTGGCTGTCGGACAGGGACCTGACCTATTGCGAGCGGACGGGTATTTACTGGCTGCTGTATGAAGAGGGCCAGGGCATGTACTGTTACCTGTGCCGCAGGCACGACACCCAGAACAAGCAGAACAAGACCAAGGTGTTCAACGGCACGCCTGCCGTCCGCTACAAGAAGTCAGCGCTGCAGGTCCATGCCGAATCTCAGCAGCACGCGGCTGCAGTGCACGCAGAGCTGACTGGCCGGATGTCCGAGAGGGAGATGGCGGAGAAGGAGAAAGAGGAGGGCGCAGCTCTCCACGCTCTCTTCCTGGCCGCCTACTGGTTAGCCCGCGAGGAGCTGCCCACTGCCAAGCTGCTGTCAGTGCTGAGGCTGTTAGCCGAGGCCGGCCTGAAAGGGGCCACCCACTTCCGCCGACCGGACACCCTGCGCGAGGTGTTTGTCTCGCTGGGGCAGGTGATCCGTAACCGCCTGGTGGCTCGGGTCAGGCAGGCCGGCTGCTACGGCCTGCTGTGTGACCGAGTGACGGGCTGCCCGGGTGCCGAGGCTGAGGACTCGGCCGCCCTGATGGCCTTTGTCCAGTACGTCGACCCCAAGATGGCCGAGGTGTCGACCAGCTTCCTCTTCGTGCAGGCCGCCCGCTTCAGCCCGGAGACTGACCCGTCCGAGGAGCTGGCCGGACTCATCAGCCGCACCATGGCCCGGCTCGAGCTGCCCGTCCAGCGTATGGCCTCACTGGTGACTGACGGCGGCGAGGTCATGACCTCAGAGCGTGTTGGGGTGGCCGCCAGGCTGCAGGAACTCAACCCGTCCCTCATCGCCTTCCACTGCCTGTGTCACCGCCTGATGCTGGCGGGAGCCTCGTCTTGCCCGGACTGTCGCTACCTCCTCAGGGTGGAATCCTACCTGGAGCAGCTGTGGGAGCTGCTGGAGAAGTGCCCAGTCCTGGCTGAGGCCTACCTCAGTGTCAGGCTGGAGAAGGCCCTGCCCAGCGGGCGCCTGAAGGCGGCCCTGCTGCGTAGGCTGAAGAGGGCGTGCCGGAGGAGGCGGCTCTCCTTGCAGGCCTCAGTGGAAGGGGCTTACAACGACTACGCGGCCTTGCTGCAGGCCCTGAGCCAGCTGGAGCAGGCCGATGCAACAGCCTGTGGCCTAGTGACCCAGCTGAGGAGCGTGCGCTTTGCTGGGGCCCTCTACATCCTGCAGGAAGTCTCTCCCATCCTGGCTGGCCTCAGCAAAGTCTTCCGCAAGGGCACGGTGAATTACTTCACCCTGGAGCCTTCCATCAAGTACACCGTCTACAAGCTGAACGAGGCGGCAGGTTCCAGGGAGGCCCTGAGCCGGCTCCAGGCCGACCTCCTGCCTTCTGGGCGACTGGCCTCAGCTGGTCTGCCACCACCCAGCCTAGAGCAAGAGGCTGAGCTGTGCTCCCTGCTTGACGCCTATGTGACGGCCATCAAGGCAGACCTGCAGCGCAGGTTCGGAGCGTCCTTGCCGCTGGTCTCCGCTTTCTCAATCTTCAACCCGCTGCTGGTGCCGTCGCCGGAGTCGGCGGACTTTGCCGAGTACGGTCAGCCCGAGATGCGGGCACTGGCCGCCCACTTTTACCGGGAAGCGGAGGGTGGAGAGACTAAGCTAACCCGGCTCCTCGGGGAGTGGGCCAAGCTCAAGTTCGACCTGCACACCTGGAAGAACAATGTGCCGGACTCGGTGCTGACCGATACCCGGGTGACTGTGACCGAGTGGTGCCTCCGCCGGCTCTTCACCCTCAAGAGTGAGCTGCACCGATCGTGTGCTGCCCTCCTGCCCCTGGCAGAGGTCTCCCTCTCCATGCCCATCACCAACGGCTGGTCCGAGCGCGGCCTAGGGGCACTCCGGAGGATCACAGCCCGTCTCAGAGGCAGCCGCTTCTTCCTCACCGAGCCCAGCACTCAGCTCCTCAACAGCCTCATGCACATCAGTGTCAACGGGCCCGAGTTTGGCACCGCTGACTGCTCTCAGGTTGTCCAGGAGGCGGCACTCCTGTTCCTGCAGCAGAGGCGTCGCCGGTTTGCTGGGGGAGTGGGGTCCTCGGTGCAGGAGAAGCCCCCTCTGCCCTCCGGCAAGTGGGAGGAAGCAGCCGAGTCGTGTTCCTCAGAGACGCCGGACGTGTGCCTCCCGAGTGAGCAGGACCTGGAGCAGCTACAACAGGAGCTGGACGAGGCTGTGAGTGTTCTGCAGCTTCCCCTGGACGGGGACAGTGACTCGGACGACAGCCTCTGCGATTGAGAGTCTGGAGCCTCGGAACCCCGGGTGTATATAAACCTTCAGGGCAGAGGGAGTTCCTGCTGAGGCCTTCCCCAGTCCCTTCCCTGTCTCGGAATGTGTTCAGCAGCTCACTGTAGTTTGACAAAGAACTTTTCAGACACACCCTACTCCTGGCTGCCAGCAAAGTACCTGAAGTCACTACAGATCTCAAACAAAAACAGAAAATGCTGGAGAAACTCAGCAGCTGGCGGCATCAGTGGACAGAGGGGGAACAGAGTTAACACTTCGGGTCCCACACAACTGATGTTCAGACTCCTCCTCCTTCAGTTCGAGTGATACCAGACTCTGAACGTTACCAAATGATCTGTGTCACAGGGAGACACTGCCCAGATCTCACTCGGTGTGGTTGGATAGACACTCTCTCCTGTTGGCCACACATCCGTATCCAGGGAACTTTACTCACGGTGCTCCCTGTAACCTGTACCCAGCTGGCTGCCCGTGGATATGGACACCCAGAAGTGATTGAGGGATGGAAGGTGTGTGGAGGAGGCGATGACAGCTGGACAGAGCTTTGAACCAGCACACAGCAGCTCTGAGCCCACACGCACTGTGTTGGTCAAACTGAAAGCTGAATTCAGCAGTGCTTCTGGGAACTGTAGTAGAAATAAGACATTGAATTCATCAATTTGTAACTTTCTTTTAGTATGTTTTTTTTAAACGGTAGATGGATTTTAAAAGTGAAAATAAATTAAACATAATTTTCATTCTTTTTGATTTTATTTATTGCAGTAAGCAAGTTTCTCAATAACAAATTCATTACAAATCTAAGGCTTTCAGACAAAACCATTCATTGAGTTATACAGCTGTATTTGTCTCAAATCTCCTGAAGGGGCTGACTCTCACTGGGGTATGGGGTCTCCCTCCCTCTCCTGAAGGGGCTGACTCTCACTGGGGTACGGGGTCTCCCTCCCTCTCCTGAAGGGGCTGACTCTCACTGGGGTATGGGGTCTCCCTCCCTCTCCTGAAGGGGCTGACCCTCACTGGGGTACGGGGTCTCCCTCCCTCTCCTGAAGGGGCTGACCCTCACTGGGGTACGGGGTCTCCCTCCCTCTCCTGAAGGGGCTGACTCTCACTGGGGTACAGGGTCTCCCTCCCTCTCCTGAAGGGGCTGACTCTCACTGGGGTACGGGATCCCCCTCCCTCTCCTGAAGGGGCTGACCCTCACTGGGGTATGGGATCCCCCTCCCTCTCCTGAAGGGGCTGACCCTCACTGGGGTACGGGGTCTCCCTCCCTCTCCTGAAGGGGCTGACCCTCACTGGGGTACGGGGTCTCCCTCCCTCTCCTGAAGGGGCTGACTCTCACTGGGGTACGGGATCCCCCTCCCCCTCCTGAAGGGGCTGACCCTCACTGGGGTACGGGATCCCTCTCCCTCTCCTGAAGGGGCTGACCCTCACTGGGGTACGGGGTCTCCCTCCCTCTCCTGAAGGGGCTGACCCTCACTGGGGTACGGGGTCTCCCTCCCTCTCCTGAAGGGGCTGACCCTCACTGGGGTACGGGGTCTCCCTCCCTCTCCCGAAGGGGCTGACCCTCACTGGGGTAGGGGTTGTTGTTGTGGTGTGATTTCCCTTTCCCCGTGTTGAGCCAGTGCCCGGTCAGGGTTGATGAGCTTGGTGATGTCAGTAAACAGGTCAGTGACAAATCACACAGGGAGTTAGTTACCTCCGTGCTTCCGTTTATCTTTCCTGACAGGGAAATAACTGATTTATATTCCATTAAAATAGGTAGTGATTTTCTAGGAATCTAGGAATTTTATCCTGTGTCCAAGCGAAAGTGATGACTTGATGGTATTATTGCTGGACTGTTAATCCAGAGACCCCCAGATAATGTTCTGGGGGTGTGGATTTCAATCCCACCACGGCAGCTGGTGAAATTTGAATTGATTTGGAAAGAATGCCTGATGGTGTCTATAAATCCATTGCTAATTGTCAGGAGGGAAATACCCAACTGGTTCACTAATATCCTTTAGGAAATGAAATTGCGGACCTTACCTGGTCTGGTCTCCATGTGACTCCAGGCCCACGCAATCTGATTGACTCTTAACTGCCCTCTGAGCAATTAGGGATGGGCAATAAATGCTGGTCTAGCTGACGACGCCCTTATCCGTGAATGAATAACGAAAAAGAATATTCAAAGTTTGGGAGAAGGTTTGTAGCTCGGCTGCTCGTTGTTGTGCTTCTGTTCACCGAGCTGGGGATTTGTGTTGCAGACGTCTTGTCCCCTGTCTAGGTGACATCCTCAGTGCTTGGGAGCCTCCTGTGAGGCACTTCTGTGTTGCGAAAAAGAATATTGAAATGCCACAGAATAAAATTAGTTTTATCCCGGCTGAAGATTCGGCTGCGATGTAATTCTGAAGTTTGAAACAGGTGAACGTTGTTCCTCTTTTCAAATAGGGCAAAAGGGAAATCCCTGGCAATCACAGAGCAGTCAGTCTTACATCTGTGGTCAGCAAAGTTTTGGAAAGAATTCTGAGGAATAGGATTTATGACGATTTGGAAAAGCATAGTGTGATTAAAGGCAGTCAGCATGACTTTGTGGGGGGCAGGTCATGCCTCACAAATCTTATTGAGTTCTTTGAGGAGGTGACAAGACAGGTCGACGAAGGTCGAGCGGTGGATGTGGTGTATATGGACTTCAGCAAGGCATTTGATAGGGTTCCCCATGGTAGGATCATTAATGAAGTCAGGAAGTATGGGATACAGGGAGATTTGGTTATCTGGATTCAGAATTGGCTGGCTGACAGAAGGCAGAGAGTGGTTGTAGATGGAAAGTATTCTGCCTAGAGGTCAGTGTTGAGTGGTGTCCCATAGGGTTCTGTACTTGGGCCTCTGCTCTTTGTAGTTTTTGTAAATGACTTGGATGAGGAGTTTGAGGAGTGAGTTAGTAAATTTGCAGATGACACAAAGGTTGAAGGTGTCGTTGATAGTATCAAGGGCTACTGCAGGCTGCAGCGCAACATAGACAGGATGCAGAGCTGGGCTGAGAAATGGCAGTTGGAATTCAACCCGAATAAATGTGGTGATGTATTTTGGAAGGTCAAACTCGATTGCTGAACATAGGATTAAGGCCAGGATTCTTGGCAGTGTGGAGGAACAGTGGGATCTTGATGTTCAAGTACATGGATCCCTCAAAGTTGCCACTCAAGTGGATAGGATTGTTAAGAAAGCATATAGTGTTTTGGTTTTCATTAACAGGGGGATCGAGTTTAAGAGCTGCGAGGTTTTGTTGCAGCTCTCCAAGTCCCTGGTGAGGCCACACTTGGAATATTGTGTCCATTTCTGGTCGCCCTACTATAGGAAAGATACAGAGGCTTTGGAGAGGGTGCAAAGAAGGTTTACCAGGATGCTGCCTGGACTGGAGGGCTTGTCTTATGAAGAAAGGTTGACTAAGCTCGGACTTTTCTCTCTGGAGAGGAGGAAGAGAGAAGACTTGATCAAGGTATACAAGGTAATGAAAGGGATGGATAGAGTCAATAGAGACTTTTCCCCAGGGCAGGATTGACTGGTACGAGGGGTCATAGTTTTAAGATATTAGGAGGAAGGTATAGAGGAGACGTCAGAGGTAGGTTCTTTATGCAGAGAGTTGTGAATGCATGGAATGCGGCCAGTCATGGTGGTGGAAGCAGAGTCACTGGGGACATTTAAGCGACTGCTGGACATGCACATGGATGGCAGTGAGTTGAGGGGTGCGTAGGTTAGGTTAGGTTATTTTATTTTACGTTAGGATTAATCCTTGGCACAACATAGTGTGCCAAAGGGCCTGTTCTGTGCTGTACTTTTCTATATTCTATGTTCTATATATTCTATTATGTCATGAGGGCGTTTCCAACGAGACTAGAAGAGTTAATGACTCTATGGGAGGTTGAAATTTGTGGAAATCAGTACTGTGTACCCTACAGAGGGGCACAGTCATTGACTCTAATTTTTCAATGTTTCTGTTAGCTCTGCCTGTGCAGTCACCTCTCACTGATACCGTGAATGGAGTCATTCTTGTTAAACTTGGGAATGTGGATCCAAACAAACGCTCAGTAATCCATGTGCATTTAGAACTCCCGGTGCTGTGGTGATGTTCCTGCTGCAGTAATCCAACTGCCTGAACTTGTTGAGTCCTGAGCTGCTTGTGTGCTAATGCAACATGAGCAGTTCGAAAATTTGATGCCACCTTGAAAGAAAATCATGCAATGAAAGTCTGAGGGATCAGGAGCAGTGGCCAGAAAGATATGTGATTCCAGTCCTACCTAAAAACTCATTCAAGTGCCGTTTGATTGTTTTCACTTGAGACTGTGGGTATTGCTGGCTGGGCTAACCTTACTCCTGTCCCCAGTTGCCCTGGAATAGGTGATAGTGAGCTGCCTCCTTGATCCACTGTAGTCTTTGGGTGTCGATACAACCACAACGCTGTTAGAAGATTCAAGATTTCAAACTAGTGACAGTGAAGGGTCACCAATATATTTCCACCTCAGGATTCTATATCTCCTGGAGGGGAGCTTTCAGGGAATTGTGTTGCTATTGCAACTGCTGCCTTCCAGTGGGGCATCAGCAAGTTGGTGGAGTTGGCAGGTTAGGGTGATCGAAGAGTAGTGTGAATGATGCACTTTGGTCAGAAGAGCATTGAAAGACAGTATAAAATAGGGCATATAATTCTAAAGGATGTGCAGGAGCAGAGGGAGCTGGGTGTATATATGCACAGATCATTGAAGGAGGCAGGATGGGGGAGCGAGCAGTAATATGGGCATAGCATACAAGAGCAACGAGGTGATGTGGAACTTGTGCAAGGCGCTTGTTTAACCTCAGCCGGAGTGTGTACAGCTGTAGACATCACACTATAGGAAGGATGTGAACACTTTGGAAAGAGTTGAGGAAAGGTTTATGAGAATCGTTCCAGGAATGAACAAATTCAGTAATGTGGGATGGCACTCCTTGGAGGGAAGAAGGCTGAGAGGAGATCTGATTGAGGTTTTCAGAATAGTGAGTGGGCTGGACAGTGTAGATAGTGTGTTTCTGCTTGTGAGAGTCACAAGAACAAGAGGATGTAGGTTTAAAATGATGTGCAAACAAAGTAAGGGGTGATGTGAGAAAGAAAATTAATCCAGTGAGTAGTTTGGGTGTGGAACCCACTGCCTGGAAATGTGGTGGAGGCAGGTTCAGTTGAGGGCATTCAAGAGGGGCATTGGATGGTTATTTGGATACAAATGGTGTGCAGGGATAGGGGGGAAAGAAGGAGATTGGCACTAGGGAATAGAACTGCACACAATGGGCTGAGTGGCCTCATTCTGCACAATAACACTTGTGATTTGTAATTATTTGTGACTATATATCTGAGATATTGTTGATACAATACAAATTCTACAGTACCCTCAGTTCCAGCAGTTGTAGTATTTTGCTATTATAAGATATCTGATTGGCTGGACACTAGATATCTGGATATTACCAAGGAGCAGTAGATGCGTGGAGGCTGACACAAAGGAGTGAGAACATTGAAAACTTGAATTTATAAAGCACTTCCAAATATGTCAAAATGTCTCAAGGTGCTTTACAAGTGAGGTATCCAGTAGGATTTGACACTGACCTCCCAAGGAAGTGGTGGACGTGGGTACGTTGACATTTCCCGAGGACGTGGTGGGAGTGGGTACGTTGACATTTCCCGAGGGAGTGGTGGGTGTGGGTACATTTCCCGAGGGAGTGGTGGATGTGGGTACGTTGACATTTCCCGAGGGAGTGGTGGAAGTGGGTACGTTGACATTTCCCGAGGGAGTGGTGGAGGTGGGTACACTTCCTGAGGGAGTGGTGGATGTGGGAAAGTTGACATTTCTGGAGTGAGTGGTGGAAGTGGGAAGATTTCCTGAGGAAGTGCTGGATGTGGGAGCATTTCCCGAGGAAGTGGTGGATGTGAGTACATTTACAATGTGAAAGACCTTTGAATGAGTTGATTAGGGAAGGTTTAGGGGGCTATGGGCCAGGAGCAGGCAGGTGGGTCTAGTTTAGTTTGGGATTATTAAAACCAGAAGAACGTGAATATTGTGAATCAGAAACAAAAACAGAAGTCACTGGGAAAGGGCAGCAGGTCTGGATGCCTCTGCATTGTGAAATCCTCTATTCCTGATGAAGGGCTTTTGCCCGAAATGTCGGTTTTCCTGCTTCTCGGATGCTGCCTGACCTGCTGTGCTTTTCCAACCCCACTCTAATCTAAACTAAAGTGAAATCAGAGTTAACATTTTGGGTCCAGTGACCCTTCCTCAGAACTGTTAATTCTGATATCTCTTCACAAATGCTGAGCTTTTCCAGCACCTGCTGTTTTTGCTCGTTGTTTGGGATTATGTTTGGCATGGACTGGTTGGACTGAAGGGTCTGTTTCCGCGCTGTATAACGTCAGGAAATATTAGGACAGGTTGGGGAAAGAGATTGGTTTTTTAAGGAGCAGCTGTCAGAGAAAAATGAGCTGGAGAGGTTTGGGAATTTAATTCCAGAACCTCTGGCCCCGGGAGCTGGAAGACTGAGGTTAAGGAGAATAATCAGGAATGCTCGTAAAATTGGAGTTTGCGGAGTCCTGTGACAGGGGGAAAGCAAGGCCATTGAGGGATTGGAAAACGCGAGTGTGAGATTAAAATCCTCACTTTACTGTTGTAGGTCAGCAAGCGCAGGCCGAGGTGGGAAGATGATGTTCTCTGAGGGAGGACATGGACAGCAGAGGTGAGCACGCGCTCACCTTTATAGAGGATAGAATATGGGACCTTCTCTCTTTCTGCAAAGACAGTGGGTGTAAAAGGGTTTTCTTTAGGCAAGAGCTGACTACGGAAGATTTGAAAAAGAGAAGGACGTTTGCAAGATTAAAAAGTTATTGATGACTTAATGCAAACCATTGATCATCAGGTCTTGAGTCAACTATTGTGGGCAGAAGGATATTAAATTGAGTGTGTGGTGTTTCATTTGTCAGTCACGTTGCGTGTGGGTAGACACCTAAACTATTAAACACAATAGAGACAGCTCTGAACTCCTGGCCCTGGCTTTATTTGTTTTGGTAGATACTGGGAATTATTTTGTTTTTCTCCTTGTCCTAAAATAAAACCATCAATTCCAACAAATTTGATGAATCAGAATTTATTATGTTGAAAGTGCAGCAACAAGAATAGCTTGTGTTTTATTCTGTTAGACAATCAGCCCAGGACCTTGTGTCAACCACACTGCTGAACAAACAACTCAGCATTGCAAACCTTTTCCCTCAAACTTGTTTCGGGTCTCGTTTCGGGAATGAAATGAAATTCTGTTGGTAGTGGATGATTTTGAGAACAAGAAATAACTACAGCAGTGGGAGAGATAGTCTGCTCTGCTAACAGTAACATAGACTCCCAATTCATTCCTAAATTCCATCATTCCCCAAAATTCTCTTGCTTTCTCCTTGAATATATTCACAGTTCTCTGGAGTAAAGAATTCGAAAGATTCTCGACCCTTCGGAGAAATTTCTCCTTATTTTAGTTCTAAATGACCAACTCCTTATCCTGATCCCATCTTTTAAATCTTGACTAATGTAAAACAGCCTTTCCTATCTACCCCACTTGGTTTTGTATCATTTTCACTGAGATTACTGCTCACCCCTCGAGAGAGAGAATCTGGCCCGTTTATTTGATCCTTCGTGGGACAATTCCCTCATCTCTGGGATCAACCGCGTGAGCCTTTGCTATCTGTGAGTATTTGTGTACCCTTCTATCTGGGTGCATCATGGCTTGGTACAGAAACTGCTCTGCCCAGGACCGTAAGAAAACACAGAAGGTTGTGAACACAGCTCAGTCCATCCCATTGACTCCATCTACACTCCTCTTTGCCTTGGAAAGGCAGCCAACATCATCAAAGACCCCTCTCTTCCATCAGGCAAAAGCTTAAAAGGTACACATGCCAACAGGTTCAAGAATAGCTTCTTCCCGCTGTTATTAGATTTCTGAATGCACCTCTCAAATTTCAAATCTAATGTTGATCCTGCTCCTTGTGCACTTTCTCTGCAGCCGAACATTGTATTCCTCACTGTGTTCAATCACTCCGTGACCTTTGTATGTTATAATCTGCTTGTACTGCACGCAAAACACAGCTTTTCACTGTACTCTGGTAACATTAATACATCTAATTAAAAAGAAAAAAAAACCCTTCCTTTAATGTAGGAACAGGGGTAGGCCATTCAGTCCATTGAGCCTATCCCACTACTCAGCGTAATCACAGCTGCTTGAACACTTCATGCTTTTTCCCCCACCCCATTCCCATTACTCAGTGCATCACTGGTAATCAGAAATCTATCATGTTTTATCTTACACAGACTCAAAGACTGAGCTCCGCAGCCCCCTGTGGGAAAGAATTCCAAAGACACACAACCCTTTGAGTAAAAGAAATTCTCTTCATCTCAGACCAAAGTGACATCCTCTTTATTGATAAATTGTTCCCCCGGTTCTAGACTCCCCATCCAGCGTCAACAGCTGCAACTTCCCCTGCCTATCCCTCGAAGTAATTTGTAGGTTTCAATGAGATCACCTCACATTCTTTTGAAATTTTAAGTGAATCCAGGCTCAGTTTGTCCAATCTCTCCATAGGACAGTCTTGGCACTATTCCAGGAGTCACCTCAACAAAATCTGATATAATTACAGTAAGACTTTGTCTAAAACCCCATCCCTTTATAATAAAGGCTCATGCTCCATTTGCCTTCCTCATTGCTTGCTATCTCTGTGAGAGAGTCCTTCAATGACAATTGTTGTTTATTTCTAACCATTTAAAAAAAAATTGTTTCTCTGTTCTACTGAGGATGGTTAGACATTCCCTGACAATTGGCTGATATTTCTCTGTCATTTGAGATAAAGATGTAACTGTACCGATTGACTAACGCCTCCTGGGTGGAGTTGGGCATAGGAATATGAAAGAATCAAACCTTAAGCCACAGCTGCCATCTTTGTAAACACATTGAAGTGTCACTTTCACCATCACACATTGGAGAAGTCAAATCAACAGGAAGTCACACAGGTCAAGGCGATGTCCTGCTGCTGTTAGCACGGTGGCTCAGTGGTTAGCACTGCCTCACAGTCCCAGGTTCGATTCCAGCCTTGGGCAACTGTCTGTATGGAGTATGCACGTTCTCCCCGTGCCTGTGTGGGTTTCCTCTGGGTGTTCCGGTTTCCTCCCACAATCCAACGATGTGCAGGTCAGGTGAGTTGGCCATGCTAAATTGCCCATAGTGTTAGGAGGGAAATGGTTCTGGATGGGTTACTCTTCAGAGGGTTGGTGTGGACTGGTTGGGCTAAAGGGCCTGTTTCCACACTGTAAGGAATCTAATCTCACCTTATCACTTGCCTATTCCTCCAGAAAACCAGGTTTAGATTAGATTAGACTTTATTTTTAGATTAGACTTACAGTGTGGAAACAGGCCCTTCGGCCCAACAAGTCCACACCGACCCGCCGAAGCGCAACCCACCCATACCCCTACATTTACCCCCTACCTAACACTATGGGCAATTTAGCATGGCCAATTCACCTGACCCGCACATCTTTGTGACTGTGGGAGGAAACCGGAGCACCCGGAGGAAACCCACGCAGACACGGGGAGAACGTGCAAACTCCACACAGTCAGTCGCCTGAGTCGGGAATTGAACCCGGGTCTACAGGCGCTGTGAGGCAGCAGTGCTAACCACTGTGCCACCGTGCCGCCCACAAATCCAGGTTCTAGGGACCTGGATTTGAATCCTGCCATCACAGATAGTGATATTTGAATTTAATAAAAATCTGGCATTAACATTCTAATGATGACCAATGCTAATTGTTATACAACCCCATCTGGTTCACTAACGTCTTTTAGGGAAAAAAATCTGTCCTTGCCGAGGCTGGTCTACACGTGACTCCAGACCCACAGCAATGTGGTTTACTCTCCACTGTCATCTGAGTAATTAGGGGTCTGCAATAAAATGCTGGCCTGGTCAGTGACATCCTCATCCTGTGAATGAATTTTTAAAAGTCAAGAGATGTATTGAGGCTGTGATTGATCTCCATGGGACTGAAGAATCAATTGCTGTAATGTCCCTGTGAAGGTTTCTCTGGAGAGGAATGTGTGACAATACTCTGTAAAGGTCATCCAGGAATTTAAGATCGGAAAGATCAGATCTTCATCCTGTTGCAGCATTCAGGTCACGGCTGATATGTACCTTAACTCCATTTCCCTACCGTTGTTCCTTATCCAATGAAGACCACACTCTCAGATTGGATACCAGACCCTGGCTGATCGATAACATGATCTCAGAGCCTCTGTTAGTATCAATACCAATTTAAGGTTGGATTAAGGTTGGTCAGGCTCAGTTTTGAGGTTTCCAATGAGCTCCTGATTTCTCCAGATGTTTGAGGGAAGAGTATTCCAAATTTTCACTGCCCCTTAAAAGAGCACTTCCCAACCTCACCTCTAAGTCATTACACTCCAACGTCCACACCCAAACCCCTTCCTCCCCCTGACCAAAGAAAACAGTCTCCCTTTATCTACATCTCATCCTCTCAACCACCATCTAACTTAGACCTTCTCTGGCTTGAGTTAAGCTTCAGAACTTGAAGGAATACAAATCAAATGAATGTGAGCCCATGGTATCTGATGTGTTTATGAATTTGCACAAGAGACAATGATTTGGAAGGTTCTGGAATAACTGAGATTATAGACTGAGAGGACAATAACCTGGAAGGTCAGGAGTCGTCCCTGGACAGCAGCAGTGATCTACTGAAGACTTGATTCCAGGCTTATATCAGCAGCAGGCAAGTGGACAGCTACCTGGGATTGGTGTAAATTCTGAGCATTAATGTTATTTTGTTTAGGGACTGAAGGCCTAAAGTCACCATGAAGCAGCAGATAATTATCCCAGGCATTACAGAGTTTCTGCCTCAGGGTTAGTAATCACCGAGACTGGAACAAGTCTAGCTCCCCATCCTCCCTAGATCATTAACAAATCCCCAATGGTTCACTCATAGAAGGAGGAGGAAGCCACTCAGTCCTTCAAGCCAGTTCGACATTGACTGAGACATAAGCTACTGCCAACAGTTTAGGAACAGACCCATCACTGGTGAAATTCTCAGAGCAGTTCATACTGACAACAAGAGGCCACTCGGCCCTTCGAGCCTGCTCCGTCATTTGATCTGATTTTAATCCCAGCTCTATATTCCTCCACACAATCTTCTGTTCCCCTTGGTAATCAGGATTCTATTTCCCTCTGCCTTCAACATACAGACAGATTCTGTACTCACTGCCTTCTGGGGAAGGAAATTCTGAAGAAAATAATGCTTTCTCCTCTCTGGTTTAAACCTCCTCATTTTTAAGTAATGACCCTCTAGTTCTGGCTTCTCCCACAAGGGGAAACATCCTTTCTACATCCACCTGGTCAAGTCCCCTCAAAATCTTATGAGTTTCAATTAAAATCACCTCTGGATGCCACTCTGGGACAGTCCTGTTTGAGATAGGGAGCTAGATCTGCAATTCATCTTTGCATGAACAACCATCAAGAGGGAGCCAAGGTTCTGATTCCAGCTCAGTAGCTGTCCCTGGGTGAATGAACCTGCCCAAGTCAGAGCACCAACAGCTCTCCCTGCCCCAGACACCACCAGAGTGAAGGGATTCAGAGATACCTGGGCAGGAGGGGAGGTTGGTATAGGAGACATGGGTTTGAGATTTGTGTGTTCCAATCTCCCTTTTATAGAATCATGGAATCCCTACAGTGTGAAAACAGGCCCTTTGGCCCATCAAGTCCACACCGACCCTCTGAAGAGTACAGCACCCAATCATTCCCCATTCTCTACATCTATCCCTGACTGGTACACCCTGAACACTTTGGGCAATTTGGTGGACGGCACGGTGGCACAGTGGTTAGCACTGCTGCCTCACAAGCGCCAGAGACCTGGGTTCAATTCCCGACTCAGGTGACTGACTGTGTGGAGTTTGCACGTTCTCCCCGTTTCCTCCGGTTTCCTCCCACAGTCCAAAGATGTGCGGGCCAGGTGAATTGGCCATGCTAAATTGCCTGTAGTGTTAGGTAAGGGGTAAATGTAGGGGTATGGGTGGGTTGCGCTTCGGCGGGTCGGTGTGGACTTGTTGGGCCGAAGGGCCTGTTTCCACACTGTAAGTAATCTAGTTTAGCATGGCCAATTCACCTAACCTGCACATTTTCAGAAACTAGAAAACCCAGAAGAAACCCACGCAGACACGGGGAGAATGTGCAAACTCCACACAGAGAGTGGCCCGAGGCTGGAATCGAACTTGGATCCCTAATGCTGTTAGGCAGCGCTGCTAACCACTGAGCCACCGTGCGCCCCGCTCCCCCCCCAACTTCATCTATCACAGGAGGGTGTCTAGTCTAGCATTGAGTGACCAGGCATTTTCAAAGTTTATTCTTGGGTATTGGTGAGAAGCCTGGGACTGGAGAGTCTTTCCCCCGAGTGAACCTGTTGTCAATAATTGTTATAATGGCTGCCATCTGCAGGCCACTGCAGCCACTGGTCACGTGTAGTTGGTGCACAGAGGCTGGATTCAGAGGGAGGGATAGTTGGATACATCCTGCTCCAGGAAATCTGCAGCACCTTCCAAAAGAAACAGAAGAAAAGATCTCTCCCACAAGAACGACACCAACCCCCTGCCCCCAGCACTCACACCCCCACCACCAACGCTCAGTAGCAGCAGTGTGTACCATCTACAAGATGCACTGCAGAAACTCACCAAAGATCCTGAGACAGCACCTTCCAAACCCACAGCCACTTCCACTTAGAAGGACAAGGGCAGGGGATACATGGGAACACCAACCCTCCGCAAGTTCCCTCCGAGCCATTCACCATCCCGACTTGGAAATATATCGCCGTTCCTTCACAGTCGTTGGGTCAAAATCCTGGAGTTCCCTCCCTAAGGGCATTGTGGGTCAACCCACAGCACAGGGACTGCAGCGGGTCAAGAAGGCAGCTCACCCCCACCTTCTCAAGGGGTTTGGAAGGTGCTGTCTAAGGACCTTTAGCAAATATTTCATCTTGTAGATAGTGCACACTGCTGCTACTGAGCGTCGGTGATGGAGGGAGTAGATATTTGTGGATGTGGTGCCAAACAAGTGGCTGCTTTGACCCTGGATAGTATCGAGCTTCTTGAGTGTTGTTGGAGCTGCCCCCATCCAGGCAACACTAAGAAGCGCAACACTATGTCTTCTCACTGAGGTGAAGTGATGTATCAGTGAGAGTTACTTTCACTTTCTCATGTAATATTCAGGTGGCCATTCAGTCTCCACCACTGCCAAAGACAATCCTATCAGCTCGAGTGAAAACACCTCCCAGTACGTCACCTCGTCCTGAGTTTCAGTCGGGTAACTGAGTGTGAGGGAGGACAATGTGTGGGGGAAGATGATGGAGGAAACAAGGAGAGAGGCACCTCAGAGATTGTCTTACTCAGGCTGGACAGTGGGAGAGACAGAGTGGTCAAGGCTCAGAGGGAGGAAGAGAATGGTCAAGGCAGAGGGATAGAGAGAGAGAGAGAGAGAAAGTGTGAGTGTGTGAGAGAGAGAGAGAGGGGAAGAGAATGGTCAAGGCAGAGGGATAGAGAGAGAGAGAGAAAGTGTGAGTGTGTGTGAGAGAGAGTCTGTGGTCAGAGCAGAGAGAGGGAGAGGGGAAGAGAGTGGTCAAGGCATTGAGAGAGAGAGAGAGAGAGAGAGGGGAAGAGAGAGAGTGTGGTCAGAGCAGAGAGAGGGAGAGGGGAAGAGAGTGGTCAAGGCATTGAGAGAGAGAGAGAGAGAGTGAGAGGGGAAGAGAGAGTGTGTGGTCAGGGCAGGGAGAGAGAGGGGAAGAGAGTGGTCAAGGCATTGAGAGAGAGAAAGAGAGTGAGGGGAAGAGAGAGGGTGTGGTCAAGGCAGTGAGAGAGAGAGTGTGGTCAGGGCAGAGAGAAACAGAGAGTGGTCAAGGGAGTGAGAGAGAGGGTGCAGGTATCCTGGCTGAATATCTGTCATTTTGAGAGAGCATTGTCATGGAGAGAGAGGAGCGAAGATTTGCATTGGGAGGAGCGAAGGTTTTGTTGTTAAACATGAAACCGGTTGAGGTTTGAATTCTGCCTTTGTCTGGCTCACACTCCTTATGCATGCACTATGAATCCAGGAATTCCGATAGGGGACAGTTTTCTGGAAGGATTGTCATCGCAGTTTCTCCAGCCACTTGCTCCACTGCAGCCTGCATCGCTGACTGCACAATACAGGAGGCTGTGTGAAGTAAAGCTGCCTCCTGGCTCCCTGCTCCAGGGACAACATCACTCAGAGGGTCAGTGTCTCCTCGCCCATCTGCTGCCCAGCACCCCTCCTCTGACAAGTCATCCCAATTCACACGGTGATGACCTTGACATCCAGCAGTAACATCTTCCTCAGAGCAACTGGGGGGACGGACAGAGTCACGGTCGGGGGGAACAGTGGCTTTAACAATGTTCATTCCTTGTTCGATAAATCCCGGTGATGTCCCAGCCGCACCCACCTGCGCATCTTGTACTTGCTTAGTGTTGCCATTTGGAGAGCAGCAGCCAGGTTTTGTGGTCTTCCCGATGCTTAACTCAGTGAGCCTGCACCATTGCAGTTCAGCCGACTCCTGGATTGGATTCTCTGCAGCCTTCTCAATGGTCAATGGCTCTGGGGATGTTTCTTCCTTTGTCAATGGGATTGATTGCAACAGAATGGTGCTTGGCCTTTGCAAATCAGCACGTTCTATTGGAGCGAGTCTGGAATCAGACCGCATTCCCCTCGCCAGCTCTTGTCTCTCTGTCTCGATGACAGGCCCCAGAACATTTGGAGTCAACTTTTCCTGTAAATGACCTGGAAACCCATCAGTGCCCAGGGGGTAAGATGGGTTTACTTTGGCACTGCCAATCTCACATTGCATTCCCTGTGGTATCAATGGCACAAACTCAAAGTCACATGACCACTGGCTGCCATCTTGTCTGCTATCAACCAATGTCTCTTGCCCATTGTCATTGGAAAGCTCCACCTCATCCTGAGATGTTGCTGGGGGCGATCCTTTGATCATGACTCTCTCTTCCACCCTGTCCCAGTGGATCTCAGCCTGGGAATCCTTAGAGACATCTGGTACTGAAGGATCTTGGTGCTTATTCAGTGGCACGACCACCATTTGGGAATGAAGGGTTTCATTATCTGTGTGTGGGGGACTTGAGCAATAGGCAGCTGCCTCGGAATTTTCACTTGGACTCCGGTCTCCCTCCTCTCCGATTTGCTTTCTGAGCGATGCCTTTGAGTCGGATGAGGCAGTTAGTTCAGATTCCCGGGAATCTGGTAGGATTCCGGTCTCCGACTGTTTCTGGCTGCCTGAGAGATCAGTGTTTTTCTCGGCGAAACTTCTCCAGTCCTTTCTCGACTTCATGAGGTACCTGAAGGAAGCCCAGCCGCTGGACCTTCTCCTCAGCTTGGAGTGACTGCCCGATCTCTGAAACTCCGGTTCCCCTTCCTGGAGGGCTGCTTTGGGTTCACTGGGATCTTCCTGGGCTTGAGCACTGAGGCCAGGCCCCCTTGGTGAGGAGAGGTTCGAGTCGCAGTCTGCAGTACTGTGCCGGAGTGGTCCAGGAAGGTCCCCCTGACACTCAGCTATCTGTGCAGGAAGGCAGCTCCGGCCCTCCCTCTCAGCCTTGATTAGAGTCTGAGCCACTCGCTGACCATTCGGAGACCCTTCCTCCTCCTCCTCCTCTTGGTGCTGTCTCATTTTCTTCACACAGATCAGAGATCTCCAGGCAGTGCCTGACCCCCTCACTCCCTTGGTCCACCTCTTGCTCCTCACTCTCGCCCCCTTCCCCAAATTGATTCCGTGTTTGACAGGGGCCTGGGTCAGGGGGCCTTCCTGTCCTCTGACCCCAGGCATGCTCAGTGAGGAATGACACCCCTTTCCTTCATCTTCCTCTCCTGGATATCCACTCGCCACACTCTCTTCAAAGACTGAATCATCAATCCCTGGGGCTATGGTCCACGCTGAGACATTGGGAACCTCAGAATGGTTGCCCCTCGTCCAGGTTCCAGTTGCCTCACCCTCCTGGAGGTCAGAGGTGGTCACCCCAGCCTGATTCCTCCGAAACCTGCAATTGCCCACCATCCCGCCTTGGCTTTCCTTTGGATGATCTCCTTTCTTGGTTTTCATGAGGAATAACTTGGGAGGGCCTCCTCTGGTTAGCTTCCTCACCAATCCAGTCTTTGTCTTGTACTTGTTCATGACGGCTGAGGATTATGGGATAGTCACCTCCATCTGGCTTGTACCTTCACCACAATTTCAGGTTATGGTCACACCCTGAGGGGGGGGTTTTCTCATCTACCCCAGACACACGTTAACATCTCTCTGATCAGTGATCACTTTCCGTTTAATCTCAGACCTGGAAAAAGAATGGTCACTTAAGTACAACATTAAGACCACAGCTTAGAACTGGAAACCTGAACTAAAAGGCAGATTGCTGGGAGGACCTCTGTGGAGAGAGAAACTAGGTTGATGTCTCAGCTTAATGATCTTTCATCGGAATATCCCAAAGACAGACAGTCACATCAGCCAATGGTACCTAGGAATTCTACAGCACAGAAACAGGCCACTCGACCCATCATATCTGTGCCCATTTCAAATACCCCACCTCCCCAGCGAAAATTCTGGGCTGCTTTCCCTCTCAATGTTCATTCAATTTCTTTTGAAAGTTATTGTTGAGTCTTTCTGGTCTGATGAAAGGCAATTCATGCTAAACCATTCTCCTGCAGTGTTTTTCTGCGGATGTGACTAATGGAGTGGATAAGGGATGTGGTGGGGATCTGGATTTTCAGAGGGTTTTTTGAAGAGGTCCCCTATAAGAGGTTAGTGGACCAAGCTAACGCACAGGGGGTGGGGGAGGGGGATGGCATCGGGGGGGTGATATTTTATCATGGATGGAGGATTGATTCTCAGACAGAAACAGAGAGTGGGTGTAAATGGGTCTTTTTCAGGTTGGACAGACAGTGATGAGTGGGGTTCCACAGGGATCAGTACTTGGGCCCCAGCTCCTCATGGTTTAGATCAATGACCTGGATGAGGGAACTGAATACAACATTCCAAATTTGCCGACGACACAAGTTTGGTGGGTGGGATTGTGAGGAGAGTGCAAGGAGGCTTCAGGTGATTTAGACAACTGAGTGAGTGGATAAACATGTGACAGATACAGCACAATGTGATTAAATGTGACTTCCGTGTAAACACAGTGAAAGCAGAGTATTATTTAAATAGTGATCTACTGGGCCGTGTGGATCTACAAAGGGACCTGAGTGTCTGTGTACACCAGCCAATCAAAGTAGCAAGAGCAGCAAGCAAACAAGAGGAGAAACGACACACGTCTTTCATTACTCTGTCTATAATCTAGAGATGGAGAAAGTGAGGACTGCAATGCTGGAGATTAGAGTCGAGTGTGTGGTGCTGGAAAAGCACAACAGGTCAGGCAGCGTCCGAGGAGCAGAAGGATCGACGTTTTGGGCTAAAGCCCTTCATCAGGAATAGGCATTCTCAACTATAATCTAGACTGTTGGATTGTTATCTCTATGTCTGTACTCACTCCCTATAAACCCGTCATCACCTTAAACATATCTATATGGTTACCTCTCAGTCTTCAATCTGAGGCTATTCACCAAGAATAACAAACTCCTTAATACCCAGCAGGCAAGAACATGGCAAGAACTAGCCTGGCACTGAAGGCATTTGGTATGTTTCCTTCATTGGTCAGAGTATTAAGTACAGGAGTTGGGAGGTCACATTGCAGCTGTACAGGACATTGTTGAGGCCACTTTTGGAATATTGCGTACAATTCTAGTCTCCTTCCTATCGGAAAGATGTTGTGAAACTTGAAAGAGTTCAGAAAAGATTTACAAGGATGTTGTGGTTCTGTTCGCCGAGCTGGAAGTTTTTGTTGCAAACGTTTCGTCCCCTGGCTAGGCGACATCATCAGTGCTTTGGAGCCTCCTGCGAAGCGCTTCTTTGATGTTTCTTCCGGTATTTATAGTGGTCTGTCCTTGCCGCTTCCGGGTGTCAGTTTCAGCTGTCCGCTGTAGTGGTTGGTATATTGGGTCCAGGTCGATGTGTTTGTTGATGGAGTTTGTGGATGAATGCTGTGCCTCTAGGAATTCCCTGGCTGTTCTCTGTCTGGCTTGCCCTATGATAGTAGTGTTGACCCAGTCGAAGTCATGTTGCTTGTTGTCTGCGTGTGTGGCTACTAGGGATAGCTGGTCGTGTCGTTTCGCACGTAGTAGCCACACACGCAGACAACAAGCAACATGAATTCGACTGGGACAACATTACTATCATAGGGCAAGCCAGACAGAAAACAGCCAGGGAATTCCTAGAGGCACAGAATTCATCCACAAACTCCATCAACAAACACATCGACCTGGACCCAATATATCAACCACTACAGCGGACAGCTGAAACTGACACCCGGAAGTGGCAAGGACAGACCACTATAAATACCGGAAGAAACATCAAAGAAGCACTTCGCAGGAGGCTCCAAAGCACTGATGATGTCGCCTAGCCAGGGGACGAAACGTTTGCAACAAAAACTTCCAGCTCGGCGAACAGAACCACAACAACGAGCACCCGAGCTACAAATCTTTGCACAAACTTTGAATTTACAAGGATGTTGCCAGGGTTGAAGGATTTGAGCTATGGGGAGAAGTTGAATAGGCTGGAGCTGTTTTCCCTGGAGCATCAGAGGCTGAGGGGTGACCTTATAGACGTTTATAAAAGTATGAGGTGCATGGATAGGATAAATAAACAAGAGCTTTTCCCTGGGGTCGGGGAGTCCAGAACTAGAGGGCATAGGTTTAGGGTGAGAGGGGAAAGATATAAAAGAGACCTAAGGGGCAACGTTTTTCATGCAGAGGATTGTGTGTGTGGGGAATGGGCTGTCAGAGGATGTGGTGGAGGCTGGTACAATTCAACATTTAAGAGGCATTTGGATGGGTATATGAATAGGAAGGGTTTGGAGGGATATGGGTCAGGTACTGGCAGGTGGGACTAGATTGGGTTGGGATATCTGGTCGGCATGGACGGGTTGAACTGAAGGGTCTGTTTCCATGCTGTACATCTCTATGGCTCTATGATTCTAAGACACATATCGATAACAGCAGAGACAGGGAGGAGCAGAGTGGGGGCAGATTTTGGAAAGGTGCAGAAGTAACAGGGTTGTTGTCATGGGTGACTCCAACTTCCCTAATATTGGTTGGAACCTCCTTAGTTCAAACAGTTTGGTTGGAGCAGTTTTTGTCAGGTGTATACAGGAAGGGTTCCTGATGCAATATGTAAATAGTCCGACTAGAGGGGAGGCCATATTGGATTTGGTGTTTGGCAATTAACTAAGTCAGGAGTCAGAGCTCTTGGTGGGAGAGCATTTCAGTGATTGTGATCACAACTCCCTGACCTTTACTGTAGTATGGAGAGAGATAGGAGAAGACGGTATGGGAATGTATTTAATTGGAGAAGGCGGAATTACAATGCTGTTAGGCAGGAACTGCTGCACCTAAATTGGGAACTGTTATGAAGATGTGGGTGTACTGTACCTTTAAGAGAGTTGAAGGAATTAGAGAGGCACAGAGAGTACTGGAAAATTTACAATGTAATGTTTGGTCCAGCAGCTAGCAGTACCTAGGGTTGCGATGAGAAAAACAAATCAAATTCAAATTCAGCCAATCACTTTAAATTATACCCCAAGATACCAAACTACAATCAAGTTTGAATTTGATATTTTGGCAATATTAAGACCGATGAAATGATCCAATGCTTTGGGGTATAAGAATGGTAAAATTGAACAGTTAGGGGACAGCTGCCAAGCTATCAGCAGGTACTGACTGCCCACAGAATAGCTCTCTTAAGGGTACCTTAATCTATCAATGATCTGTGAAACAGAAATCCCTAAGAAGAAGGAAAGAAGACAGAGGAAGATACAAAGAGAAGATTCGACAGCTAGCTGGTTTTGAAATTTGAATATTTTGATAAATCTAATTGGGGGTTTTATCTGACCAGTATTATAGAAAGGCAAGTAAAAGATAGGTTAGAGAAAGGCATTGTAAATGGTTGTTAGTTAATAATTTTTTGTTAGATTTTTAAGTAAAAATAAAGTTGTTAATTTTTACTTTAAACGGTGAACTTTGGGATAGTTTTTGACCTCTTGAATTTTCACAGATTACTGCACAGGATAAATTTTTCTGTGTTGCTGGTTTAAGTTAACAGGGGGAGTTTACCCCGCGTCATAACAGGAACAGATGTTCTCAGGGAAATGCGCGACAGAAATGTGGAGGTTGTTTAGGGAGCACTTGCTGCGAGTGCTGGATAGGTTTGTCCCACTGAGACAAGGACGGGATGGCAGGGTAAAGGGATGACAAGAGATGTGGAAAATCTAGTCACAAGGAAGAAGGAAGCTTACTTAAGGTTGAGGAGGCAAGGATCAGACAGGGGTCTAGTGGGTTACAAGGTAGGAAGGAACTGAAGAATGGACTGAGGAGAGTGAGAAGGGGGCATGAAAAAGCTTTAGCGGGTAGGATTAAGAAAAACTCTAAGGCATTCCACACTTATGTGAGGAACAAGAGGACCTCCATCCCCTCCCCCACTCACTCATTGTACTCTATGCTACATGTGACACCAACCCCACAGCAACATGGTCAATGTTTATCTGCCCTGTGAGCAATGACAGAGGGGCAAGACAGGTTCCCCCACCCCATCAGATGAATGCATTTTAAAACAAAAGTAGATGTGAGGGTTATCAGATCTGGCAAAGCAGACTTGATGGGCTGAATGGCCTACATCTCATGGGGCACACATTTTGATACTTACCGCCCCCAGACGGTCCGGATTATTACAATTCCGACTCTTACAGCTTCGCTGCTTATGACCTATGACCCACCACCCTGTCCCTGAGCAGCTGTTCCCCCAGGGAAACCTTCACCAGCTCCCCCCTCCCCCGATCAAGGTAATGCCAAACATGGAGCCCTGCAGGGGGTTGGGGAATGTTCAACAGTGATACTTGTTTCTCATCCTTAAGGAACAACTTCCACAAAGAAACAGAGAGAGTAAGACAGAGAGAGGGAGTGACAGAGAAAGAGACAGAGAGAGAGAGAGAGAGAGACAGAGAGAGAGAGAAAGGAGAGAGAGAGAGACAGATAGACAGACAGAGAAGGAGAAAGAGAGAGAGAGAGACAGAGAGGAAAAGGAAGACAGAGGGAAAGAGAGACACATGAGAAAAAGAGAGACAGAAAGAAAGAGATAGAGACACACGAGAGAATGAAACAGAGAAAGACGAGAGAGGAGGTGAGATACAGAGAGAGAGAAGGAAAAAGAGAGAGATAAAGAGGGAGAGAGGGTGTCATGATACACGAGAGAGACATACTTATAAAGAGATAGAGAGAGAGCAATAGACACAGTGGGAGAGAGACAGACACACACACACACACAAGAGAGGGAGAGATGTTCAGAGATAAAGAAAAAGAGACAAAATGAGAGAGACAAAGAGAGACAGAGGGAGTTGGAGTGAGAAAGAGAGACAGAGACACAGAGAGTGCGATATGGGAGAGAGAGAAGGGGAGTTAAGAGAAGGAGAGAGAGTGCGAGAGAGAGAGAGAGAGCTGGGGTTGAAACACAGAGAGAGTCCAGTCTCCCTCTGCTGGGCTGGTTTTAACTCAGCCCAGATGCTGTCACTAACAGCTCGCCCCCTCTATCTCCGTGAAATTCATTAAACAGTGAGGTATTTAAATTGTTTTGAATCCATTAACACTGCCACAGAAGTAGCTGAATTGTGAGTCGTCACCACCCTGCTGGGCACTGAAAACTAACACAGTTCAACTTTACAAATGAGGATAATGGGAAGGTTCTGGTTCTCATGGGGATGGCCTCAACTGGGACCTTGGGGTCACGTCACACAACAGGCAACCCCACTACACTATAGACACACACACACACACCCACATACACACACACACACACATACACACACACACACACACACACACACACACACGTCCACATACACACACATACACACACACACACACGTCCACATACATACATACACGTCCACATACACACACACATCCACATACACACACACACACACACGTCCACACACACACACACACACACACACACACACACGTCCATATACACACACACACACACATCCACATACACACACACACATCCACATACACACACGTCCACATACACACACACACGTCCACATACACACACACATATACATATACACACACGCGTGCGCACACACATACATTACGCATGCATACACACGCACACATACATACACACACATACACATCTACACACACGCATGCGCACACACATACACACACGCACACACACATAAATATGCATGCATACGCACGCACACACATACATACACACACACTCGCACGTGTGCGCACACACAGACACACACATACAAACACACATACACATATACACACACGTGTGCGCACACACACATACACCTCTTATACACACACTTTCTCAGACACACAGACATACACCCTTCACACTCACAGCCAGTCACACACCCTCTCACAGGCTTATACTGTCACACTCATACACACATTCTACCAAGCACGCACACACACACACACACACACACACGTCTTTGGGGTGAATTTATATTTGCAGATAAATTCTATTTTGCTCAAAAATGCAGAACCTGCAGGCAGACATTCCATGTAATGTTTATAAATTTCGACCTTGGAAATAGAACCAGTCTGGCTGATACAGACAGACTCTCACCTCACACTTTTTATACATTGTCTGAGCTGAGATGTCACCTTTTTTTTAATAAAACCTTAAGTTATCTCGAGAATGTGACTTGAAAGAAGTTCTGAGATATATGTACTATTGGACCAAAACCTGCAACCCATTCTGAAAGATTAAAGACAACAACAATCTAGGTTTGTTCAATACATCATTTCAGTTGCATGACACTGTAATCTTTTGCTACAAACTCTGTGTTTTATAGTCGTATTCTCCACAACCACCTGATGAAGGAGCAATGCTCCAAAAGCGAGTGCTTCCAAATAAACCTGGTGCTGTGTGATTGTTAACTAACTCTGAATGAGCGTTAAGTCAATAAGGAGACTTTGATGAAGCAAACAGCATGGATGGAGCTGCTGAAACAAGACCACACTGTTTATGGAGGAAGGCTACAACATGTGGGGAGGTCATTCTGCCCATTGTCTCTGTGCAAGCTCTTTTAAAGAGCTTGATAATTAGCCGCCACTCCTACTCTGTCCCTCCCAGCTTCGAGAAATTCTCCTGTTTAAGCGTTTACCCAAGTCCCTTTTGAAAGCTCCCATTGCAGATTATGGGTCACACCCTGTCCTTGCTGTTTCAATATTCTCTTCCCCTTCACTCTGTGTCACTCCAGTTACTACCCGAACACTCTAGTTCTCAACTGGCCGTGGTTTTAAACCCGTGCATCTCCCCACCACCGTCTCCGCTGGAGTCTGGGTTTTCACCTCACTCCTCAATTACCCCATTCCCACTGGGTCACCAAGACTGGGAGCAACCCAGCCTCCTGCTCTGGGTGAACAAAGACACTGTGTGAGTGTAGGTAGCGGTTTGACCAATGGAGGCGTCGCAGCAAGGTGTGTTGCTTGGGTGTCTCCTGTACCACCTTCATTCCCCACCCCCCCCCACCCACTCCACTCCCAACCAATGGCCTCTTCACAGCTCCTGGACTTGTAACAGGATAAGGAATAGCATCAGGATTAGACCATTAGCCCCACCCCCACCCACCCCTCAGAGACAGCTGCTATCTTTCATTAACACCATGGCTGAGTTAATTGTAGCTTCAATTCCACTCTCCCTTGACCTCCCCATTGATGATGGATCATGAATATTTTCAATGATGAAGCCCCCTCCCCCCCAACACCACCCTCCGCACCCATCTCTCCCTGGGGTAGACAATACCAAAGATTCACTGCATCAGAGATGAAACATCTCCCCATTTCAATTTTAAACTGGGGCTGGCTGTCAGGGGTTGGGGGGCCATGTGCCCCTTCGTACCACAACCCCCCACAAGGGGAAACAATCCCCACCCAGCATCGACCCCGATAATCCCCCACAGAACCAGAAACAGTAAAGTAACATCATCGTTCCTGTGGGATTCAGAGGGGAGAGCTCTCAACACACGCACCCAGCACTAACAGCTACCTGGTACAGAAAGACGGTGGGACCTGGTCTGTTGCATTGTGTTGGTTGTTACCTTTTTAAAGTTAAGGAGTTTCCAACCATCACAGTCAGTGCAACTGGTTCGATTCTTTCGCAGCCACTAAAACCTTCCAGCCACAGAGTTAGTGCTGTATCAGCACGATCACTAGATAGAGAGAGGGCGAGGGGGAGGGGGAGAGATAGAGAGGAGGGGAGAGAGTGAGGAAGAGGGGGAGAGAAAGAGAGGGGGAGAGAGGGAGAGGGAGAGAGAGAGGGAGAGGGAGAGGGGGGGGGAGAGAGGGAGAGAGAGGGAGACAGGGAGATGGAGAGAAAGAGGGGGGAGAGAGGGGGAGGGGGGAGAGATAGAGAGGAGGGGAGAGAGAGAGGGAGAGAAAGAGAGGGGGAGAGAGAGAGGGGGAGAGAAAGGGGGGAGAGGGAGAGGGAGAGGGAGATGGAGAGAAAGAGGGGGGAGAGAGAGGGGGAGAGAGAGAGGGGAGGGGGGAGAGATAGAGAGGAGGGGAGAGAGGGAGAGGGAGAGGGGGAGACAGAGGGAGATGGGGGGGAGAGAAAGGGGGGAGAGGGAGAGGGAGAGGGAGAGGGAGAGAGAGAGACAGAGGGAGGCAGAGGGAGAGAGAGCGAGGGAGATGGTGAGGGAGAGACAGGAATAGGGAGAGAGAGGAAGATAGAGAGAGAGGGAGAGGGGCAGGGAGGGGGGAGAGAGGGAGGGGGAGAGGAAGGGGGAGAGAGAAAAAGGAATAGGGAGAGGGACACGGAGAGAGAGAGGGAGAGGGAGAGAGAGGAGGAGAGGGAGAGAGGGAAAGGGGAGAGTGGGAGAGGAAGAGTGATAGAGAGAGAGGGAGAGAGAGAGAACAAAAGAGAAAGGAAAACAGAGTCAAGAGTGATAGAGAGACAGTGAGAAAGGGCACCAGGAGAAATCAGGGAGAGCAGGAGAGAGGCAAATACGTTTAAAGAGACAGTGTAGTGGAAAACAGACATACAAAAGGTCAGAATTGGCAGTGGGAGATACACACACACACAGACACACACACACACACAGACACACACACACACACAGACACACACACACACACACACACACACGCACAGACACAGATGACACTGAGGATACAGAGGGACAGCGTGTGTAAAAAGTAGAGAGATGTTGCACATAAGGAGAAAGTATAGGAACATGAAGGGTAGAATGTGGTAGAATTTTACAGTCCAGAAACAGTAGAGCTGATATCAGAATGTTGAGAATTTACATGCTGTGGATAAATATAGAAAACAGGATAATGTATATGATATACATGGATGAAACCTATATAGAAGTAAAAAATATTCCGAGAGATGTCAGAGTACACAATGCCATGAATGAAATCGTTGACATTTCCAGGTCCAGTTGTAACTCACCGTATTGCTGAGCCCACACGAGTATTCTGTTCACACTCAGAGATCTCTGCAAGGCTCTGTGCGGAACCTCCTTTCCCCAGCTCTGACCAGTACCTCCCACCCTGACAGCTTACCTCTGATACCAACCACGTGTGATAGACAGCATCAGACAGCACACTGCTGCTCCAAACCAACACCGAGGGGCAGAGGGATATTACACAGCTGTCTGAAACACTGCATTCCCCTCAACACAACTACAACAAACCCATTACAAATTCTCCCTGTGCCGAGTGAGAGTTAATAAAGGAGGAGGAGGATGAAATAATGTTCAATTCTCCAGAGTAGATGCTTCCAGGTCTGTAACTCAGCATTTCATGAAATTACTAATTGTTTATCATACTTTGACAACAGACAGCTCTCTTCCGACACGCTGACGGTGCTAACCCTCACTGGGATACGGGGTCTCCCTCCCTCTCCTGAAGGGGCTGACCCTCACTGGGGTACGGGGTCTCCCTCCCTTTCCTGAAGGGGCTGACTCTCACTGGGGTACGGGGTCTCCCTCCCTCTCCTGAAGGGGCTGACTCTCACTGGGGTACGGGGTCCCCCTCCCTTTCCTGAAGGGGCTGACTCTCACTGGGGTACGGGGTCTCCCTCCCTCTCCTGAAGGGGCTGACCCTCACTGGGGTACGGGGTGCCCCTCCCTCTCCTGAAGGGGCTGACTCTCACTGGGGTACGGGGTCCCCCTCCCTTTCCTGAAGGGGCTGACTCTCACTGGGGTACGGGGTCTCCCTCCCTCTCCTGAAGGGGCTGACTCTCACTGGGGTACGGGGTGCCCCTCCCTCTCCTGAAGGGGCTGACTCTCACTGGGGTACGAGGTCTCCTTCCCTCTCCTGAAGGGGCTGACTCTCACTGGGGTACGAGGTCTCCTTCCCTCTCCTGAAGGGGCTGACTCTCACTGGGGTACGGGGTGCCCCTCCCTCTCCTGAAGGGGCTGACTCTCACTGGGGTATGGGGTCCCCCTCCCTCAGGGGCTGACTCTCACTGGGGTATGGGGTCCCCCTCCCTCAGGGGCTGACTCTCACTGGGGTACGGGGTCTCCCTCCTACTCCTGAAGGGGCTGACCCTCACTGGGGTACGAGGTCTCCTTCCCTCTCCTGAAGGGGCTGACTCTCACTGGGATACGGGGTCTCCCTCCCTCTCCTTGAAGGGACTGACCCTCACTGGGGTACGGGGTCTCCCTCCCTCTCCCGAAGGGGCTGACTCTCACTGGGGTACGGGGTCTCCCTCCCTCTCCTTGAAGGGACTGACCCTCACTGGGGTACGGGGTCTCCCTCCCTCTCCTTGAAGGGACTGACCCTCACTGGGGTACGGGGTCTCCCTCCCTCTCCCGAAGGGGCTGACCCTCACTGGGGTTCCAGATGACCTCTACGTTTGTGAAAATCACTGGCGGATGAATATTGATCAGGGCACTGAGGAAACACCAGCTGTTCCTTTTCAAAATGGTCTGGTGAGATCCTTCATGAGGTGGACTCTCAGTCTCATGTAATATCTGAAAGAGGGTGCCTCTGACAGTGTCATGTTCCCTCAAAGCTGTTTTGGAGGGTCACCCTGGATTCTATCCATGTCACATGTCTGGAATGGGGCCTGAGGTTCCAATGGTCTGATCAGGGAGGGGATTGGTTTCTTGAGCCATACCGGACACCGTCAGAGTCACACAAACACAGAGACAAACTGATGTGATGTGCATGTCCTATTTATTCTCTGGTCCGATGTGGCTGTGACTGACAGGAGCAGCATTTATAGCCCAGAGACTCTTAACTAAGAGTGAAGCATGTTGCTGTGTGTCTGGAGTTACATGTAGGCCAGACTGGGTAAGGATGGCAGCTTCCTTCACGAAAGGCACCGGTGAACCAGGTGGGTTTTTCTGGTAATCAACAATCATGGTCATCATTAGACTCTTATTTCAAGATTTTTACTGAATTCAAATTTCACCATCTGCTGTGCTGAGAGTCAAACCCAAGTCCGCAGAATGTTCCAAGGGTCTCTGGATTAACAGGCCAGTGATAATACCACGAGGAGATCACCTCCCGTACTGGGTGAACCTTGTCCCATTGACTGAGGGAAGTAGACTTGGTGGGTTTTATCTTGCTGTGTCCCATTCATTTTTATTTACAAAGTGCCTCACTAGATGTCCATTAACCAGGTTTCCTGCTTAGCTATGGGATCTTGACACCGATAAGAGATTTGCTCCAAAATCAATAACCACTGAATTTCTGATAAAGTCACCGTCTGGCTGTCTGTCTCTGGGAAGTGTCAAAAAGATGAGAAAATGTAAAGTATTCTCGAATGCTTAGGAAATAATTTTTCACAGCAAATTGTCCAAATATAAATTCTGTTCAATAAACACCCGCCATTACAGAACACACAGTCACCAACTCCGAGTTTTACACAGCACTTCATTAACAGGTTTTAATGGTGTGTGTGGTTTTGCAGATTGACTTCGGTGAAGGCGATGAGATTTGGTTTGCTGTTATAAAGTGGAGGATGTGGCTGCCCACTCACAGGGATCTGACTCCCTCACCCTCCCCCATCACTGAGCGGCGGTGAGCTGGTCATCGGCTCCAGGAAGCAGAGTGGAGGACATGACCCTGTCTGTAACGACGGCGCCGAGATGGAGATGGTCAAGTACACCAAGTACGTTGGGGTGATGGGCACCAATAATCTGTCTGGGTCATCCACGTCAACATTACAGTCAAGAAAACACAACGCCTCGACTCCCTCAGGAGGCTAAGGAAATTCAGCGTGTTCATAAAAACTCTTCCAAATTTTTATCGATGCACCACAGAATGCATTCTTTCTGGACGCATCATGGCTTTGTACATCAACTGCTCTGCCCAGGACAGTAAGAAACTACAGAGAGTTGTGGACATAGCCCAGACCATCACACAAACCAACCTTCCATCCACTGACTCCACCTCCACTGCTCAGTGCCACAAGAAAGCAGCCGACATCATCACAGACCCCTGCCACCCCGATTATAATCTATTCTGTCGGACAGAAGATACAAAACCTTTAAACCCACAGTAAACAGCTTCAGGAACAGCTCCTACCCTGCTCCTATTACACTGATGGATCGACCTCTCCAATTTCAAATCTGACGTTGGTCTCACTCTGTGTGCACCTTCCCTGCTGCTGTAACATTGCATTCCTCCCTCCGGCCTATTACCCTCATGCACTTTGGGGGATCTGTCTGAACTGCACGCAAAACAAAACTTTCCACTGTGCCTAGATGCATGTGACAACAACAAATTAAAACAACCAATAAAGATCAGATGTTCGCTCTGAAAATTCAGGGCTCGTTGTTGTCTCCGGTAACTTGTTTTTACCCTGTCTTAGGAGTGGGACCTGAGAGAGGCAGACCGTGTCGTGGTGGTGTTACTGAACAAGTAGATACAGGACCAGGTAATGCTCGGCTGATGTGGTTTCAAATCCCACCCCAGCAGCTGGCGCTACTGAAGTATAATTCATTAAGGCAGCAATGGAACGCTGGTCTCAGTGATGGTCACCATCGAGTGCCGGGAGGGGGGAGGGAATTTCATCTGATTCTTTCAGGGAAGGAAATCTGCCACCCCGAAATGGCCAGGCCTCCATGTGACTCCATCCCAGAGAGATGTGTGACTGATTCTGAACTGATCTCAGCCAACTCAGGTTGGGCAATAAAGAGCATCTCGCCACCCTTCAGGCTGTCTGCCTGTACTCCCGATGAAGGGCTTTTGCCCGAAACATCTATTTTCGTGCTCCTCGAATCTGCCTGACCTGCTGTGCTCTTCCAGCACTACTCTAATCTAGACTCTGGTTTCCACCATCTGCAGTCCTTGTTTTTACCTAATAAAGTGTATGATGGCCAGTGACACATATTCTGTGAACAAATTGAAAAAAAGCAACAATGCCCTGAAACAGACACAAAAGGCAACTCGCATCCACTTCAGGTTAACACCATCATCATTGGAGGGTCAGTGCTGAGGGAGTGTCACACTGTCGGAGGGTCAGTGCTGACGGAGTGTCACACTGTCGGAGGGTCAGTGCTGAGGGAGTGCTGCACTGTCCGAGGGTCAGTGCTGAGGGAGAGCAGCTCTGTCAGAGGGTCAGTGCTGAGGGAGTGCAGCACTGTCAGAGGGTCAGTGCTGAGGGAGTGCCGCACTGTCAGAGGGTCAGTGCTGAGGGAGTGCTGCACTGTCAGAGGGTCAATGCTGAGGGAGTGCTGCACTGTCAGAGGGTCAATGCTGAGGGAGTGTCACACTGTCGGAGGGTCAGTACTGAGGGAGTGCCACCCAGTCGGAGGCTCAATACTGAGGGAGAGCCGCACTGTCAGACGGTCAGTGCTGAGGGAGTGCCACACTGTCGGAGGGTCAGCGCTGAGGGAGTGCCGCACTGTCAGTGGGTCAGTGCTGAGGGAGTGCCACACATCAGAGGGTCAGTACTGAGGGAGTGCCACACTGTCAGAGGGTCAGTACTGAGAGAGTGCCGCACTGTCGGAGGGTCAGTGCGGAGGGAGAGCCACACAGTCGCTGGGTCAGAACTGAGGGAGTGCCACACTGTCAGAGGGTCAGTACTGAGGGAGAGCCACACTTTTGGAGGGTCAGTACTGAGGGAGTGCCACACTGTCAGAGGGTCAGTACTGAGGGAGTGCCACACTGTCAGAGGGTCAGTGCTGAGGGGGAGCTGCACTGTTGGAGGGTCAGTGCTGAGGGAGAGTCGCACTGTCAGAGGGTCAGTGCTCAGGGAGAGCCGCACTGTCAAAGGGTCAGTGCTGAGGGAGTGCTACACTGTCAGAGGGTCAGTGCTGAGGGAGTGCTGCTCTGTCAGAGGCTCAGTGTTGAGGGAGTGCCACACTGTCGGAGGGTCAGTGCTGAGGGAGTGCCGCACTGTCAGAATCTCAGTGCTGAGGGAGTGCTGCACTGTCGGAGGGTCAGTGCTGAGGGAGTGCCGCACTGTCAGAGTGTCAGTGCTGAGGGAGTGCCGCACTGTCGGAGGGTCAGTGCTGAGGGAGGGCCGCACTGTCGGAGGGTCAGTGCTGAGGGAGGGCCGCACTGTCGGAGGGTCAGTGCTGAGGGAGTGTCGCACTGTCAGAGGGTCAGTGCTGAGGGAGTGCCGCACTGTCAGAGTGTCAGTGCTGAGGGAGTGCCGCACTGTCGGAGGGTCATGCTCTCAAATGTGGTGTTAAACCATCTTGAAGTTTACAGATGATCCCAAGTTGGGTGTTGGAGTTGGGGGGAGGGGGTCTGCTGGGGAAGAGGGTGAACTGTGCTGAGGATGTAGAGATCCTTCATCATGATCGGGAAGTTGGGTATGTGTCCACATCAATGGCAGATACAGTATAATTTGATAAATGTGAGGTTATTCACTCTGGAAGCAAGAACAAGGCGGCAAATTACTGCCTGACTGGCTGTAAATTGGGAGAGGGAGTGTGCAGTGGGACCTGGATGCCCTTGTGCACCAGTCACTGAAGGTAAGCATACAGGTTACAGCAGGTGGTAAAGAAGGCAAATGGTATGTTGCCCTTCATTGAGAGAGGATTCGTGTACAGGAGCAGGGATGTGTTGTTGTGGTTACACAGGGCCTTGGTGAGGCCACACCTAGAATACTGTGGGCAGTTTTGGGCTCCTTTTCTGAGGAAGGATGCCCTTGCTCTTAAGACCATAAGACATAGCAGTGGAAGTAAGGCCATTCAGCCCATCGAGTCCACTCCGCCATTGAATCATGGCTGATGGGCATTTCAACTCCACTTACCCACATTCTCCCCGTAGCCCTTAATTCCTCGAGACATAAGACTCTCGAGGGAGTGCAGCGAAGGTTTCCCAGGCTGATTCTGGGGATGGCGGGACTGACGAATGAGGAGAGATTGACGAGGTTAGGATTGTTTTGGCTGGAGTTCAGATGAGTGACAGGGAATTTAATACAGACATATAAAATTCTAACAGGGTAGATGAAGGTGTGTCTAGAATCAGGGGTCACAGGCTGAGCATTCGGAGAGAACCAATTAGAATAGAGATAAGGACACATTTCTTCACCCAGAGTGGTGGGCCTGTGGAACTCATTACCATGGGAAGTAGTCGATGACAAAACGTTGAATGTGTTCAAGGGGTGTCGAGATATAGCACTTGGGGGCGAATGGGATCAAAGGTTACGGGGAGAAAGCAGGATTAGGCTACCGAGTTGGATGATCAGCCATTTTGTGATGAATGATGGAACAGGCTCGAAGGGCCGAATGGCCTCCTCCTGCTCCTATCTTCTATGTTTCTGTGTTTCTATTCTACCTGCTGTTTCGGTTGGCTATAAACAACTCAATGGCACTACCTTGAAGGAAAGCAGGTGGATTATTTTAGCATTTGCCTTGTCCCAGGCCCCGAACCAAGACCATAAACATCGGTGAATATAAAACAAAGGACCACGGATGCTGGAGATCTGAAACAAACAGAAACAGAAATTATTGGAGAAACTCAGCAGGTCTCTCTGTCTCTAAATGCTGCCAGACCCACTGAGTTTCTCCAGCAACGTCACATTCCTCCAAATCTGCCTGTGATACGGGCAGCATGCAATGCACAGGGGGTTGTCTCTTGTGCTCGGAACATCTCGGAAGAAATTCATTCTCCTCTTCAGGCGGCCAAGGCTTCGAGGCAGGGAACTCCGAAAGAACCTCGGGTGCTGTCAATCAGAAGTAAACACAGATACCAGCCCACGAGCTCTCTTCTTCCATTTTAGCTCCAGTGACACTCCTTTGCTGTCTCACTACCACATACCAGCAGCAACGACCATGGTCTGCTGGCCTGGATCCTGGAGAGACGTTGAACCCTTTGCCTGAGGCTTGGCTAGGTGTTAGGGTTTTACTGCAGGCTGACAGGTTCAGTACTGAATGACACCATGCAATTGCCTTCACTCTAGTGGCCTTCCCCACACTCAGTCAGCCTGGTGAGAGTGTCCACTTCCATCAGAATGCTTGCCACATTTTCCAATGAGTAAAGCCTGATGTAGCCAGGTGAGTATCAGCTACTGGGCGCTTTTGCATGGTTACATCATTAATCCCACTTACCAAAACGGTCTCTCAGCATCTCATTAAAGGTTAAACCAAAGTCACATTCCTCTGCCAGTCACCTTCATCAGTCAAAAATCCCGATATGGATTTCTCTGGTTCCTGAATTACTGAGGAAAACTGACAGTGTCTCAGAATTACAGGAGGCTTGGGGTCATGATATTCTTTATCTAAGTTGGTCAACTCTTGAAACATTTTAGTATCTGGGGGCTCAGCAAACATTAAGGTTCCTAATAACCAAAAAGGCTGTGGATCCATAAGCTGTCATAGAGTCATAGAGATGTAGAGCATGGAAACAGACCCTTCGGTCCAACCCGTCCATGCCGACCAGATATCCCAACCCAATCTAGTTCCACTGTCAGCACCTGGCCCATATCCCTCCAAAACATTCCTATTCATATATCCATCAAAATGCCTCTTAAATGTTGCAATTGTACCAGCCTCCACCACATCCTCTGGCAGCTCATTCCATACACGTACCACCCTCTGGGTGAAAAAGTTTCCCCTCTCATCCTAAACCTATGCCCTCTAGTTCTGGACTCCCTGACCCCAGGGAAAAGACTTTGCCTATTTACCCTATCCATGCCCCTCATAATTTTGTAAACCTCTATAAGGTCATCCCTCAGCCTCCGACGCTCCAGGGAAAACAGCCCCAGCCTGTTCAGCCTCTCCCTGTAGCTCAAATCCTCCAACCCTGGCAACATCCTTGTAAATCTTTTCTGAACCCTTTCAAGTTTCACAACATCTTTCCGATAGGAAGGAGACCAGAATTGCACACAATATTCCAACAGTGGCCTAACCAATGTCCTGTACAGCCGCAATGTGACCTCCCAACTCCTGTACTCAACACTCTGACCAATAAAGGAAAGGATACCAAATGCTGTCAGAATTACTCATTGCTTTTCATCTGCCCCAAAGCCCAGAGAAAACCAACACAATCTTCCTACACACTGTCCCCAGTCCTCGACTAGAGGATTGAATGAGTCAGGCTTCCCAAATAACAGCATGACGCCAGGAATGCTTACCCCCAACTCAGAGACAACTGTTGTGAGTGAATTTCTTTAGGAATGTGCTTTTTCCACATTGCACTGAAATAACATCCCAGAGGCTGGTAACCCCATCACCAAGTCCCCCTTTAACTTACACGTGGAGAGTCCCTGACGCTGATCCAGCTCCCTGAGAGTGAACAGAATATTGGACAATATTGTTTATATATTTTTTAATAGTCATCTGAATTGAGGAGATGCTATTTTTTTTGAAACACACTCTTGTTTACATCTGTCAGCAAAGGCTCCCTGATTGGACCAGGTTAACATCCCCAGTCAGGGAACTCAGACTCTATAAGGACCACCCGTCTGACCTCGTTACAGTGGATACAACAAGGCAGAAGCTGGATCACGGATTCTTTTTAACAGGAATCACTGGTTCATTTCTAATCTCACAACATCACACCGTTTTAAATGGCATTCACAGCTACGGTGAAGATTTCAGAACAAATCCTACACTTAATTCACCAACAGCGAGTAGGCAATTGTCCAGATGGTGTGTTGTTCAGGAATTAATTGCTGTTCAATTTCTGAGTTTGTGCAACTGTCCACAGAGGGTGATAATGGGCAGATACCTGCAAACCTCACTGGGCTATGGGGTCTCCCTCCCTCTCCTGAAGGGGCTGACTCTCACTGGGCTATGGGGTCCCCCTCCCTCTCCTGAAGGGGCTGACTCTCACTGGGCTATGGGTTCCCCCACCCTCTCCTGAAGGGGCTGACTCTCACTGGGGTAGGGGATTCCTTTCCTGAAGGGACTGACAATTATTACTGCACCTCAACACTGACCCTCTGACAGTGCGGCACTCCATCAGCACTGACCGTCCGACAATGTGGCACTCCTTCAGCACTGACCCTCCGACAGTGCGGAACTCCCTCAGCACTGACCCTCCGACAGTGCGGCACTCCCTCAGCACTGACCCTCCGACAGTGCCCACTCCCTCAGCACTGACCCTCCGACAGTGCCCACTCCCCCAGCACTGACCCTCCGACAGTGCCCACTCCCTCAGCACTGACCCTCCCACCGTGTAGTACTCCCTCAGCACTGACCGTCCGACAGTGCGGCACTCCCTCAGCACTGACCCTCCGACAGTGCGGCACTCCCTCAGCACTGACCCTCCGACAGTGCGGCACTCCCTCCGCACTGACCCTCCGACAGTGCCCACTCCCTCAGCACTGACCCTCCGACAGCGCGGTGCCTTTTTACTATGGACGTTCTGACAGCTCTCTATTATTGGATCTAGACCTGAAATATTAACTTTATTTCTCTCATCACAGACCCTGAGAGACTGAGTTTCTCAACAGAGAGGTCTGATACTAGCTGCCTGCTCTCCTTCTTGTGTGTCAGGAACTGATTGAGGGCAGAGCCCTAGTTGGCGACCTCGCCCTGATATGAAGGTGTTGAGATTATGTTTGAGGATAAATGTGGAGAGTGTAGGTGAGTCTCTGGGCCTGAGATACACTATCCTGCAGGTACCGTGGGTGAGGAGTGCACCGTGGGTGAGGAGTGCACTGTGGGTGAGGAATGCACCGTGGGTGTAGGACTGCACCGTGGGTGAGGAATGCACCGTGGGTGTAGGACTGCACCGTGGGTGAGGAGTGCACCGTGGGGGAGCACTGCACGGTGGGTGTAGGACTGCACCGTGGGTGAGCACTGCACCGTGGGTGTAGGACTGCACCGTGGGTGAGCACTGCACTGTGGGTGAGGAGTGCACTGTGGGTGAGGATTGCACCGTGGGTGAGGATTGCACCGTGTGTGAGGAGTGCACCGTGGGTGAGGAGTGCACCGTGGGTGTAGGACTGCACCGTGGGTGAGGATTGCACGGCGAGTGAGGTGTGCACGGTGGGTGAGGACTGCACCGTGGGTGAGGAGTGCACCGTGGGTGTAGGACTGCACCGTGTGTGAGGAGTGCACCGTGGGTGAGGAGTGCACCGTGGGTGTAGGACTGCACCGTGGGTGAGGATTGCACGGTGGGTGAGGTGTGCACGGTGGGTGAGGACTGCACCGTGGGTGAGGACTGCACCGTGGGTGTAGGACTGCACCGTGGGTGAGGACTGCACCGTGGGTGAGGAGTGCACCGTGGATGAGGACTGCACCGTGGGTGAGGAGTGCACCGTGGGCGAGGAGTGCACTGTGGGTGTAGGTTGCACCGTTGGTGAGGACTGCACCGTGGGTGAGGAGTGCACCGTGGGTGTAGGAGTGCACCGTGGGTGTAGGACTGCACCGTGGGTGAGGACTGCACCGTGGTGAGGAGTGCACCGTGGGTGTAGGACTGCACCGTGGGTGAGGAGTGCATCGTGGGAGAGGAGTGCATCGTGGGAGAGGAGTGCACCGTGGGTGAGGAGTGCATCGTGGGAGAGGAGTGCACCGTGGGTAATCACTGCACCGTGGGAGAGGAGTGCACCGTGGGTGTAGGACTGCACCGTGGGTGAGGAGTGCACCGTGGGTGTAGGTTGCACCGTGGGTGAGGAGTGCACCGTGGGTGAGGAGTGCACCGTGGGTGTAGGTTGCACCGTGGGTGAGGAGTGCATCGTGGGAGAGGAGTGCACCGTGGGTGAGGAGTGCACCGTGGGAGAGGAGTGCACCGTGAGTGAGGAGTGCACCGTGGGTGAGGAGTGCACCGTGGGTGAGCACTGCACCGTGGGTGAGGACTGCACCGTGGGTGTAGGACTGCACCGTGGGAGAGGACTGCACCGTGGGTGAGGACTGCACCGTGGGAGAGGACTGCACCGTGGGTGTAGGTTGCACCGTGGGTGAGGTGTGCACTGTGGGTGAGGAGTGCACCGTGGGTGTAGGTTGCACCGTGGGTGAGGACTGCACCGTGGGTGAGGAGTGCACCGTGGGTGTAGGACTGCACCGTGGGTGTAGGTTGCACCGTGGGTGAGGAGTGCACCGTGGGTGAGGAGTGCACCGTGGATGAGGACTGCACCGTGGGTGAGGAGTGCACCGCGGGTGTAGGACTGCACCGTGGGTGAGGAGTGCACCGTGGGTGAGGAGTGCACCGTGGGTGAGGAGTGCACCGTGGGTGAGCACTGCATCGTGGGAGAGGAGTGCACCGTGGGTGAGGAGTGCACCGTGGGTGAGCACTGCATCGTGGGTGAGGAGTGCACCGTGGGTGTAGGATTGCACCGTGGGTGAGGACTGCACCGTGGGTGAGGAGAGCACCGTGTGTGTAGGACTGCACCGTGGGTGTAGGTTGCACCGTGGGTGAGGTGTGCACCGTGGGTGAGGAGTGCACCGTGGGTGTAGGTTGCACCGTGGGTGAGGAGTGCACCGTGGGTGAGGAGTGCACTGTGGGTGAGGATTGCACCGTGGGTGTGGAGTGTACCGTGGGTGAGGATTGGGAGGCGTGCTGTCTGGTGTTTTCAGTCACCTCGTGATTTTTGCCTGTGGTTGGGGCATTGCAGTTCCAGCACTGGTGACACGTGTGTGCTGATTGTAGCATTCAATGAAAGATGGATGGTGACTGTGGAGTCGCAGTATGGGCTGTCCTGGGATGGCGAGCTCAGGGACGGGGTATCCCAGGACAGGCAGTCCCGGGATGGAGGGACTGGAATGGGGAATCCCAGGATGGGAAGCTCAGGGACAGGGAGTCCAGGGAGGAGAAGCTCAGGGATGGGGGAGATCCAGGAAATGGTCACGATCAGCAACCTACAGACTGTCCATGTTTTGAAAGGGTGGTTCGGCTGGTTTTGATGGATGATCCAGTTCCTGCCACCTGATGAACTCTGTACCTTTCCAGCTCTCAGTACAGTCAGTGGGACTGTCAGTGCAGCACCATCCACCTCCGACTAGACCCTGCCCAGGGCTCTCTGCCTGTTTTTCTGAGGAACAAGACTGTCAGTGCTGGTGAGGAAGCAGTCAGACTCTATATTTGAGGTGAATGAGAAGTTGCTGAGTGAACGAGATAGTTAGCAAAGAACAGCATGTACCAGAGTGTGTGAGGACCAGAACACAGCTCTGTTTGACCATCGCGTGCCTCTCTGCTCCCTACCTACACATACATCTGTCCAGATACACCTTAAATGAATCTACAGTGCCTGCCTCTTCTAGGGACCCCACCCTCTGTGTGAAGTACTTGCTGCATGTATCCCCCTTAAACTTTTCATCTCTCACCTTGAAAGCGTGTTCTCTCGTTATTGAATCCTTCACCCTGGGAAAAAGTTTGTCTCTATCCACACTGTCTATACCCTTCATGCTTTTGTAAACCTCAATCAGGTCCCTCCTTAATCTCTTTTCTAACGAAAACAAACCTAACCTACTCCACCTCTCTTCATCGCTAGCACCTTCCATACCAGGCAACATCCTCGTAAACCTTCTCTGCACCCTCTCCAAAGTGTCCACATCCTTTTGGTAATGTGTGGTGACCAGAACTGTACACAGTATTCTCAATGCGGCCGAACCAATGTCCTGTACAATGTTAACATGACCTGCCAGCTCTTATACTCAATACCCCGTCCAATGAAGGCAAGCATACCATATGCCTTTGTGACCACTCTATCCACCTGTGCAGCAACCTTCAGGGTACAATGGACCTGAACTCCCAGATCTCTCTGCCCATCAACTTTTCCCAAGGCTCTTCCATTCACTGTATAATTCGCTCTAGAATTAGACTTGCCTAAATGCATCACCTCACATTTGTTTAGCACTTCACAGTCACAGTGGTTTGATTCTACCCTCGGGTGACTGTGCAAACCCCGTACAGGCATTCTCCTTGTGTCTGTGTGGGTGTCCTTTAGTTTCCTCCCACAGTCCAAAGATGCGCAGGTTAGGATGGATGGGAAATTGCCCGGTAGTGTTCAGGGATGTGCGGGCTAGGTGGATTAGCCAGGGGAAACGTAGGGTTGCAGGGATTGAGTAGGGTAGGGTGGACTGGGTCTGGATGGGATGCTTTTCGGAGGGTCAGTGTGGACCCGAAAGGTTGAACAGTCTGCTTCCACACTAAGGATTCTATGAATTGTGTATCTTGCCGAAATCAAAATGCTCAGTGGTCCAACCTCCCCCGTGATCAGAGAGAGAGAATGCTGCAGAGTTACAAAAACCCATTTGTGAAGAAAATCTCCTCCCCATCCCAATGGTAAATGGAATACTGTTTCGCTTTGAACTCTGACCCCCTTCTAGTCTTTTCCATAAAGGAAAGCATCCAATCAAATCTGTTTTCACCTTATCGGCAGCAGAAGCTGGAACATGGAGGAGTTTGAATTGAATCAGCTTTATTATCACGTACTCAACTGGCAAACCACTGTTGGAATATTGTGTGCAATTCTGGTCTCCTTCCTATCGGAAAGATGTTGTGAAACTTGAAAGGGTTCAGAAAAGATTTATTAAAGGATTGGACGCTCTGGGGGCAGGAAGCATGTTTCCGCTGATGGGCGAGTCCAGAACCAGAGGATACAGTTTAAAAATAAAGGGTAGGCCACTTCGAACAGAGATGAGGAGAAACTTCTTCACCCAGAGAGTGGTGGGTGTGTGGAATGCTCTGCCCCAGAAGGCTGTGGAGTCCAAGTCTCTGGATACTTTCAAGAAAGAGTTGGATAGAGCTCTTAAGGGTAGTGGAATCAAGGGTTATAGGGATAAGGCAGGAACAGGATACTGATGATGATCAGCCATGATCATATTGAATGGTGGTGCTGGCTCGAAGGGCAGAATGGCCTACTCCTGCACCTGTTGCCTATTGGCACAATCTTCCTCAGCAGCTTCAGTTGTGAATTGACCAGGAGAAAGTGAAATACAGCCACACAGTGGGAAACAATCATGGTCTTTAACTCAAAACACTGACCTGAGCTAAAATCCAGAGCAAAGCCGCATCAACAACCAACCCCTCACCTTGCTCACATCTCAGGAACAGGAGGTGAAAGGACTATAATTAATTGTCAATAGCGAATGAAGCAAGTTTTAACATTTATGACAATTTCAGGGATCCTACTTTTCCCTGATGTCTATCAGGAGCTGCAGGGCTTGGATCAGTGCATTTGATTTAGTCCCTGCCCTCCCCTTCACTGTTTGATCACGCAGCATTGCCCTTTGATGTGAAGGGCACTGCTTGTCACTGGCCACTCGGGTGTTTCCTTGCTTCCTGGTGGTGGGAATTGAATAGAGATTTGTACACCTCGTGTCTTTCACATGTGGGCAGACCAGCCGGAGCCCCCTTCCTGAAGGATATTGATGAACCAGACAGGTAAATACATGGTCACCAGCACTCACTTCACACTGCAGATTTACTCACGGAATTTAGTTTTATATTCCACGAGCTGCCGGAGTGGGGTGGGGTTTGAACTGACGGCTCCAGATCATTAACCTTGGTTCCCTGCCATGCTTGAGCAGTGATCTTACCATGAGACACAACAGCAGAAGCAGACCATTCAGCCCATCGTGTCTGCTCTGTCATTCAATGGTTGCTCTACGTCAAAGTCTCTCCTGTGGTATTTGTTATGAGCAACTTACCGCCAACATCAATTTCAAACTGCTACATTGAGGTAGCATCTCTCATGGTTATACAATCGAAGGGGAGTTAAATTAAAAGGCTTTCATCACATGGCACTGTTCGAACCTGAGGCAGCTGTGTTCTCTGGCTGTGAATTAACAACATTTCAGATTAAAACACACTGTGACTGAGACTTTGTTGACTGTGAGAATGCGAAGGTACTGAGTCAGAATTTCCAGAGGACCTGGCCATTTCTGTAAAAGGTGCAGGAAAGAAAAAGTTGCATTTCACTGACAAACGCCAGCAGTTCAGGACATTGCCAATCACTTGGCAAAGTGCTTCCTGGCACAGTTAAAGCAGCCAATTACAACGCAAGCTCCCATAGACCAAACGGAGTTAGTGTTGAGCAAGGACTGAGGTAGCACCTTTCACAACATAAAACCTGGTCAGGTGCCCCACAGGAACACGATAAGATCAAATTTAATACCAAGCCACAGAAGGACAAGTGGCTAAAGGCCTGATCAAAGGGCTCGGCTTGGTGCAGTGTCTGAAAGGAGGAGAGGTGGAGAGCTGTCGGGGTGTGGGGAGGTCATCTCAGAGTTTGGGTAGTAGTCAGCTGAAGGCACAGTCACCGTGCAGCAAGTTAGCTTTCTATTGACTCATTGTACATTGTCCAGCTCGGCGAACAGAACCACAACAACGAGCACCCGAGCTACAAATCTTCGCACAATCGTTGTACATCGCTGGCTGGGCCCAGCATTTACTGCCCGTCCCTAGTTGCCCCCCTTGAGAAGGTGGGGGTGAGCTGCCTTCTTGAACCGCTGCAGTCCATGTGCGGTGGGTTGACCCACAATGCCCTTAGGGAGGGAATTCCAGGATTCTGACCCAGCGACAGTGAAGGAACAGCGATATATTTCCAAGAGAAGGCAATGGTCTAATGGCACTATCCAGACTATTAATCCAGAGACCCAGGTAAAGTGCTGGGGACCGAGGCTCAAATCCTGCCATGGCAGATGGTACAATTTGATTTTGGTTTTAAAAAAACCTCCTGGAATTAAGAGTCTAATGATGACTATGAATCCTCTGCCAATTGTCAGGGGAAAAACCCATCTGTCCTTTAGGGGAGGAAACTGCCATTCTCATCTGGTCTGGCCTACATGTGACTCCAGACCCACAGCAATGTGGGTGACTCTTAACTGCCCTCTGGGTAATTAGGGACGGGCGATAGATGCTGGTCTATCCAGTGATACACTCATTGTGAGCGAATTATGAAAAAGATATTCTCTCACACCCTTGGCTTGTGTCTGTTCCTGAGATGCTGCCTGGCCTGCTGTGCTTTGACCAGCAACACATTTGCAGTTGTGTCTGTCATAGTCAAGATTGCACTGAAATAGTCGCATGTTGAGGTAATAAAGACATAAATGAGCATCCCAGCAGGACGTGGAGCAGAGATGGCTGAAGCCCAGTGATATGGAGGATGTGGAAATGGGTGGGTGTTAGTAAGGACATGAGTATGTGATACCTCAGGGAGGAGGGGAACTTAGCTCACCATTTCTCAAGCAATTGAAAATGTGGTTTTCCAGATCAAAACAGAGAAGTTAATTATCAGGTTTTCTCAAGTATAAGAAAGAGTTTTATTACTCATGCATTGTTTATTAAACACACACACACACAAACACAGGCAACAAGTTTAGAAGGCAGGGATTGTCTGGTACAGACAGGAAGAATAAAGAAGTTGGAGACCTTGAGGAATTAGCTTTTTAACCTGGGGACCACAGTTTATTATTGACTGGTATCCTCAGCAGTAGCGATGTTTGTCTGATTTATTGGTCAATGGTTATTTTCTCAACTAGTTTTCCGTGATGAGGAGAGAGCAGGGAAGTGAAGTAAACAGGTGTGCACATTTCTTGACGCTGATGCAGATAAAATGGTAATTTCAGTGGGAGCTGGTTTCCTTTATTCCAATTGGGTCTCCCAGAGTTCCCTCAATCTGAGGTCGGGTGGTCACCGCAGCCCTTCTCGGTCAATATTTATCTTTTTTTAAAAATCTAATTTAATCCATCAGTAATAACAATGAGATGATGGATGCTAAATATCAGAAATTTAAAGTTTAAAATTTAAATGATGAGAGGCATAGATAGGTGTCTCTTTCCCAGGATGGAAATGTCAATCACTAGGAGACATAGGTTTCTGGTAAAATGGGGAAGTTTAAAGGGGATGTGAGAGACAGGTTTCTTTACAGAGAGAGTGCTCAGTGCCTGGAATGTGCTGTCACAGGAGTTGGTAGCAGCAGATACAACAGCAACGTTTGAGAGGCATGGAAAATCTGACAGGAGCTCTCCGACCTGATGTGGGGTGTCAGAATGGAGGAGAAAGTGAGGACTGCAGATGCTGGAGATCAGAGCTGAAAATGTGTTGCTGGAAAAGCGCAGCAATCCAGTTCCTTTAATGTTCATCATTTTTTAAACTAAAAAGGCATCACATGTAAACGTTGGAGGAAGAGAGAGAGAGAAAGAGAAAGAGAGAGAGAGAGAGAGAGAGAGAGAGAGAGAGACACAGAGACAGAGACAGAGAGTGTGTGTGTGTAAACACTGAAGCCAACATGATCTAGGGGAAAGCTGTCACACCCATTATTTATTTAGACTTTGAGAAGTTGTGACAGCAATATGAATTTTTGATTGTCAGTGTGTGCTTTATAATTTCTGTTATTGACTGTACTTGCATACCATCAATCAGGCACAATATGGTAAGGCAGAATCAGCATTGCTATGTGGCTCTAACCACACATAGGATCTCAGTCGAACAAACCACCTGGCTTCCAGTCTTGCAGTAGCTCCCTTCACCTTTGGAGAATTTCAACCTTTTATACTGTAAGGTAGAGGAAAAAAAAATGTGACAGTTACCAACCACAGCAACAGCTCAGTATCAAGAGTATCCTGACTTTGGATTTTCAGTATTTCATATTACGAAGAGACTACACTTTAAATGGTGGAACCATACATAAATGACTCGCATTTACACTCATTCCCCTCAGTGCACAGCAAGTTAATAGGAGACTTGATTAGAGACAAAATATAAAACAAAAACAGAAACTGCTGGGGAAACTCATTTGTGGGAGAAGGCAGAGTTAACATTTCGAGTCCAGTGTCTCTCCATCAGAATTGGATCAGAGGTGTTTGGAATCAGGAGGTTGTTTTGGTTACAGTAAGGACAGGAAAACTGTCACCAGTGTTGGGGTGGGGGTTCAGGTAAGCAGGAGATGTAGACGTAACCCACTGGCAACAGTAACACATTATTCATTGAAGTTGAAAATGGAAAGCTCCAATGGTCAACTGTACAGGACAGGACAGGACACTGAGCAGTGGGGAAATGAGCGGAGGATCCAGCCGTGAGCAAATAAATACGACGATAGCCCTGCTCACTCTCTGGCCTCACTGTCTTCACCAGCATTGCCACAGTCAGATATTTGGAAGGTTGCTGCTAATAATCTTTGATCACGGTGAAGAATTGCTGCAGCAGAACTGAAAATTCTTTTGACTCCTGTCTGGATCCCAGTTGATGAACCACTGGATAAGTCAGATCCCAGAACAAAATCTAGCTCGATAGATCACTTTTATTCTGCTAACTTTTAACATGGCGGAAGTTTAGTATGCAAAATTAATAACAAGAGAAAAAGACGAGCTATTTAAAAATAACCCAAAACACACCAAAAACAAAATCCTTTTTACTCCCCAACACCATCATGTAACTGTGAATCAAGATCTAGAGAAATGTTCCTCCCTGTCCAATCTGAAAATTTCACTTAACTGCTTAATTCCCTGGAGCATTGGAGGCTGAGGGGTGACCTTATAGAGGTTTATAAACAGACAAAGTCTTTTCCCCAGTGTACAGGAGTCCAAAACTAGACGGAATAGGTTTACGGTAAGAAGGGAAAGATTTAAAAAGGATCAAAGGGGCAACTTTTTCACGCAGAGGGTGGTGCGTGTAATGAATGAGCTGTTAGAGGAAATGGTGGAGGCTAGTACAATTACATCATTTAAAAGGTTTCATGATGGAAATATGAATAGGAAAGGTTTAGAGGGATATGGGCCAGGTGCTGGCAGGTGGGACTAATTTAGGACGGGTTGGATTGAAAGGTCTGTTTCTGTACAATTCTATGCTTCTTCTCAGTTCCTGTCCTATGAGCTGTGAAGCCTTTGCCATGAATACACTCATAACCAAGAGCTCAGACTTCCTTAGCTTTGAATAAGCAATGCAGAATAGGGGTGGCACGGTGGCACAGTGGTCAGCACTGCTGCCTCACAGCGCCAGGGACCCAGGTTTGATTCCAGCCTCAGTGGTTAGAAGAGTCCGTACACTGACTGTGTGGAGTTTGCACATTCACCCCGTGTCTGTGTGGGTTTTCTCCAGGTGCTCTGGTTTCCTTCCATAGTCCAAAGATGTGCAGGTTAAGGTGGACTGGCCATGGAATTTGCCCATAGTGTCCAGGGATGCGTAGGCTAGTGGGATCAGCCATGGGAAATGTGGGGTTACGGGAGATGTGCTCTTCGGAGGGTTGATGCAGACTCGATGGGCCAAATGGCCTCTATCTGCACTTTAGAGATTTTATGAAACAATTCAGATTTTTTAACCAAAAACTTCTGCTCTGCAAGTTTTCACAAACTGAAGAAATGCAAGCCCTTAGCTGCTCTGAACAATCTCCATTCCCAGGATTGCACATATTCTTAATCCCAGTCAGACATCCTCTCAAATTAACCCAAAAGCTTTTGAATTAAATTTAAAACAAAAACTTGATTCATCTTAGATTCTGTTGCAGCTTACTCCCACAGCATAAACAAACTCCCATTGACACTGGAAGAGGCCCTGCAGGCACCTGCAGTCCTGGCTGTGTGGGCCCTCAGTGTTTCCCGAGAGGGAAGTGTCAGGGATTTTGACGTTGTTAACTCTTACCTGTCATTCAGTGGTTAGAAGAGTCCGTTCACTTCTTCTGTTTCTGGGTTCAAGTCAATGTCATAAAAGCAGGGTCTGGTTGGCAATCCTGGCATGGTGCTCATCTATATCACACACACACACACACAGACTGGGTTAGTACATCATTCGGTACAAATACACGATTATCCCTCTGGGTCGTGATGGGGAAGATTCTGACATAGTGCTTATATCACCGGACTGCCGATCCAGAAGCCCAGGCTAATAATTCAGGGACACACCAATTCCACTCCAATAAAAATTAATACACTTACTGACCCTAACAATGACTGTCATAAAACTCCATATGGTTCATTAATGTCCTGCCGGGAAGGTCTCCTTACCTGGTCTACATTTGGTCCAGACCCACAGGTATGTAGCTGACTCTGAAATGACCTCAGTTCAGGGGCAATTAGAGACAGACAACCAATGGACACCCACATCCAATGAGAGAGTAAATAAAAAGACTGTATATACCATGGATAGTTCATCAGCACCATGGTGTTTCCTCACACTTTCCCATCAGCCATGGAATCACTCAGGACAGCTAACAAAGTCAGGCATTTTAACAGGGTCTTTGTAGAGGGAGGAAGACGCCCGGACCAACCAACCCAACCACCCCGTGGCTCAACACTTCAACTCCCCCTCCCACACCACCAAGGACATGCAGGTCCTTGGACTCCTCCATCGCCAGACCATAACAACACGACGGTTGGAGGAAGAGCGCCTCATCTTCCGCCTGGGAACGCTCCAACCACAAGGGATGAACTCAGATTTCTCCAGTTTCCTCATTTCCCCTCCCCCCACCTTGTCTCAGTCGAATCCCTCGAACTCAGCACCACCTTCCTAACCTGCAATCTTCTTCCTGACCTCTCCGCCCCCACCCCACTCCGGCCTATCACCCTCACCTTGACCTCCTTCCACCTATCACATCTCCATCGCCCCTCCCCCCTACCTTTTATCTTAGCCTGCTGGACACACTTTCCTCATTCCTGATGAAGGGTTTATGCCCGAAACGTCGAATTTCCTGTTCCTTGGATGCTGCCTGACCTGCTGCGCTTTTCCAGCAACACATTTTCAGCTCAGGGATTTTAATAGGTCACCCTGCTTCTTTTCCTTCCTAATCCAGCTGTTTTCATTTCTCCCTGAAACGTTTGAGCAGTTAATTATCACAGAGAGGATTGCTATGGCAATTTCAGAGAGCTAAGGAGAATCAATCACATCGCTGCGGGTGGACTAGGGGAAGGACGGCAGATTTCCTTCCCAAAAGGCTACCAGTGAATCAGATGGGTTCAAATGATGATGTTTCTAATGGTCACCATCAAATCAATTTTGGATTTGTTAACTGAATCTAAATTCCATCAGCTACCATGGTGAGATTTGAACCCTCGTTTGCAAGATATTAACCTGACCCTCTGGGGAGTTTATCAGTCCAGTGTCATTACCATTAAACCACCATCTCTCCAAAGCTAGGACAGTTCTCACCTCAGTGTAATAAAATACAACATGGAAACAAAACTCCAACATAGACCCCACACTTTGTAACATTGCCCTCAGCTGTGGAATCAGCACTTCAGTGGGTATCTTACATGTTTGGTTACCTTGGAGATGGTAGGGAGGGGAGCAGGTGTGTGTGTGTGTGTGTGTGAGGAAATGGTTTTGATTAAGACATTGAACAGCAGTCGCTATTTAATATACACATCTTTCACAACAAGGAATCCATTACACAATTAGCTTTGTCCTTGTCTGATGAAAAACTACGAGGTACAAAGACAGTTTGGATCAGCAGATCTGATTTCACTGGCTTTAGGCTGGAATGAACAGGGAAACTCGTGTTGATTATGTCCTTCCAAGTTTAAGCTACACCTCAACTCTTGAGCAGAAAGCGTGACTTTGCCAATCAAGCACAGGTAAAAAGACACCCAGCCTCTCAATGATTTGTGTGGAACATATCATTGTGCAGGCAACTGAGTTTCCTCGCTTCCCTGAGCTTCAACAATGCCCAATGTGTCACCCCGAGCGATGGAATTAACAAACCTTTCAGGATCTCTGCTGCAGCCATTACCTGTCTGTCTGTCTCAGTGAAACAGGAGTCTCAAACAGCAAAACTGATATTGGAACTTAATCTCATGTTTCATGCCATTTAATTTGCAGCTCTTCCCAAGCCCACCCTCTCTCTCCGCCCCAGGGGACTATGTGGTGTTAGGCCAATTAACAGGTTTATCTTCTGATTTCTGTGTGCGTTAGCTGCAGAAGACAGCAGCAGTGTACAGCTTTCAGTACCAGCTTTCAGGCTGTTCCAGCCAGCTCATTCGCGAGAGCTGCTGCTTTCAGTTATTTAAAAAAAAACTCAGCACATTGCATTTATGCAACGTCTCTAAACGTAAGTTGTTAGGAGTGCCTCTTGATCCATCATTCTACCCAGCCCCACCAGCAATGCCCAGGTGTGAGTTACTGTGGGCCACCCATTGAAATGCACAGAGTCAAACAAAGGAGCACAGTGACTCTGTCAGAGTCAGTGATGCCCAAAGGTACCACCAGAGGGAGTGACCTTGATAAGCAAACAGACAAGGAGCTGGGGATCAGAGCGTGGTTCTTTCTGAAAGGCTGCACAGATCCAAGGATGGACAATGTAGATGGACAAGAGGACATGGATGTTGATGTCAATAAGTCGCTGAAGGCCAACAGCTAGTTGCAGCAAGCTGCTAGGAAGGGTAATGGAATGTTAAACTTCACTGCAATAGGATAGGAGTACAGGAGCAGTGAAATCCTGCTTAAACTGTACAGGAGAAGAAAGTGAGGTCTGCAGATGCTGGAGATCAGAGCTGAAAATGTGTTGCTGGAAAAGCGCAGCAGCTTCCTGAAGAAGACATTTGTGTCTCACAAATGTCATTGAGTTTTTTGAGGTGACCAAGCATGTGGATGAGGGTAGGGCAATTGACGTGGTATACATGGACTTCAGTAAAGCCTCTGATAATGCCCGAAACGTCGAATCTCCTGTTCCTTGGATGCTGCCTGACCTGCTGCGCTTTTCCAGCAACACATTTTTAGCTCTAAATTGTCCAGGAGCTTGGTCTGACCACCCTTGGAGCACTGTGAGCAGCTTGTGTCACCTTATCTCAGGAATGAGATTATTGCCATTGGGGGAGTGCTATAGAGGTTGACCAGACCTGCTCCTGTGATGGTGGGACTGTCCCATGAAGAGAGATTGGACAAATCGGGCCTTTTCGATAGAGTTTCAGAGAATGAGAAGTGATTTTACTGAAACATACAAAATACTTCAAGGGATAGATAGTGTTAATGCTGGTAAGGTGTTCCTTTGGGTTGGGGAGTTCAAAACCAGCTGCAAATGTGTTGCTGGTCAAAGCACAGCAGGCCAGGCAGCATCTCAGGAATAGAGAATTCGACGTTTCGAGCATAAGCCCTTCATCAGGAATAAGAGAGAGAGAGCCAAGCAGGCTAAGATAAAAGGTAGGGAGGAGGGACTAGGGGGAGGGGCGATGGAGGTGGGATAGGTGGAAGGAGGTCAAGCTGTGCAGAGGAGATGACCTGGGGGGTGCAGTGCTGTGCAGAGGAGATGACCTGGGGGATCCTTCCATATCCGCCACAAGTTCACCTGTACCTCCACAAACATCATCTATTGCATCCGCTGCACCCGACGTGGCCTCCTCTATATTGGTGAGACAGGCCGCTTACTTGCGGAACGCTTCAGAGAACACCTCCGGGCCGCCCGAACCAACCAACCCAATCACCCCGTGGCTCAACACTTTAACTCTCCCTCCCACTCCACCGAGGACATGCAGGTCCTTGGACTCCTCCACCGGCAGAACACAACTACACGACGGCTGGAGGAGGAGCGCCTCATCTTCCGCCTGGGAACCCTCCAACCACAAGGTATGAACTCAGATTTCTCCAGTTTCCTCATTTCCCCTCCCCCCACCTTGTCTCAGTCGGTTCCCTCAACTCAGCACCGCCCTCCTAACCTGCAATCCTCTTCCTGACCTCTCCGCCCCCACCCCACTCCGGCCTATCACCCTCACCTTGACCTCCTTCCACCTATCCCACCTCCATCGCCCCTCCCCCTAGTCCCTCCTCCCTACCTTTTATCTTAGCCTGCTTGGCTCTCTCTCTCTTATTCCTGATGAAGGGCTTATGCTCGAAACGTCGAATTCTCTATTCCTGAGATGCTGCCTGGCCTGCTGTGCTTTGACCAGCAACACATTTGCAGCTGTGATCTCCAGCATCTGCAGACCTCATTTTTTACTCGAAGAGTTCAAAACCAGACACACCATTTAAAACTAAGCAGGAATGCCACTTAAAATTGAGATGAGAAGACTTTTTTTTAAACTCAGAGGGTTGTGGACCTTTGAAACTCAAAAAACGGAGACAATAATTTCTACTTGAGCACTGCTCTCCCAGCTGTGTGTGTGCTGTAACTGGCAGCTGAAAGGAACCTTCCCTCAAATCAAATTCCACTATATTTTTTGCAAAAGCTGCCCTGTTACAACAGGGGGATGTAGATAATGGAAATGTGGAGCTGGTTAAAGGAACAGATATTGCGTGTCCTTGATAGGTATGTCCCTGTCAGGCAGGGAGGAAGTGATAAGGTAAGGGAACCGTGGTTTACTACAGAAATTGTATCTCTTGTTAAGCAGAAGAGGGAGGTTTCTGTGTTGATGAGGCAAGATGGTTCAGATGAGGCGATGGAGAGTTACAGATCAGCGAGGAAGGATTTAAAGAGAGAGTTAAGAAGAGCAAAGAGAGGACATGAGCAGTCTTTACAAATAGAATAAAGGAGAACCCGAAAGCTTTCTATAGGTATGTGAGGAATAAAAGGATGATTAGGGTAGGAATAGGGCCAATCAAAGACAGAAGTGGGAAGTTGAGTGTGGACCCTGTAGAGATTGGAGAGGCGCTAACCGAACATTTCTCATCGGTTTTCACTCAGGAAAAGGAGAATATTGTAGAGGAGAAGAATGAGGTACGAGATATTAGACTGGAAAAGATTGAGGTTAGTTATGAACAGGTGTTATCAATTCTAGAAGGAGTGAAAGTAGACAAGTCCCCTGGGCCGGATGGGATTTACCCGAGGATTTTCTGGGAAGCTAGGGAGAAGATAGCAGAGTCTTTGGCTTTGATATTTGAGTCGTCATTGTCTACAGGTTTAGTACCTGAGAACCGGAGGATTGCAAATGTTGTGCCCTTGTTCAAGAAGGGCAGCAGAGATGACTCAGGTAATTATAGACCAGTGAGCCTTACTTCTGTTGTAGGAAAGGTTTTGGAAAGGATTATAAGCGATAAGATTTATAATCATCTAGCAAGCAACAATTCGATTTCAGACAGTCAACATAGTTTCGTTAGGAGCAGGTTATGTCTCACAAACTCATTGAGTTTTTTGAGAAGGTGACCAAGCATGTAGCTGAGGGTAGGGGAGTTGACGTGGTATACATGGACTTCAGAGCTGAAAATGTGTTGCTGGTTAAAGCACAGCAGGTTAGGCAGCATCCAAGGAACAGGAAATTCGACGTTTCGGGCCAGAGCCCTTCATTTTTACTATACATGGACTTCAGTAAAGCCTTTAGTAAGGTTCTATGTGGTAGGCTGTTGGAGAAAATGCAGAAGCATGGGATTGAGGGTGATTTAACAGTTTGGATTAGAAACTGGCTTTCTGAAAGAAGGCATCGAGTGGTGGTTGATGGAAAATATTCAGTCTGGAGTCAGGTTACTAGTGGAGTGTCACAAGGATCCATTTTGGGACCACCACCGTTTGTCATTTTTATAAATGACTTAGACACAGGCATAGATGGATAGGTAGTAAGTTTGCAGATGATACTAAAGTTGGTGGAGTGGTGGACAGTGTGGAAGAATGTTACAGGTTGCAGGGGGACTTGGATAAACTGCAGAATTGGGCGGAGAGGTGGAAAATGGAGTTCAATGCAGCTAAATATGAGGTGATGCACTTTGGGAAGAATAACAGGCAGGGAGAGTACTGGGTCAATGGAAAGATTTTTGGTGGTGTGGATGTGCAGAGGGATCTTGGAGTCCATGTACATAGATCCCTGAAAGTTGCCACCCAGGCGGATAGTGCTGTTAAGAAGGCATACGGTGTGTTAGGTTTCATTGGTAGAGGGATTGAGTTCCGGAGCCACAATATCATGCTGTAGCTATACAAAACACTGGTGCGGCCACACTTGGAATATTGTGTACAGTTCTGGTCGCCCCATTACAGGAAGGATGTGAAAGCATTGGAAAAGGTGCAGAGGAGATTTACCAGGATGTTGCCTGGTATGGAGGGAAGGTCTTATGAGGAAAGGCTGAGACCTCTAGGTCTGTTCTCATTGGAGAGAAGGTGGCTAAGGGGGGATAGAAACTCACAAGATGATCAGAGGATTAGATAGGGGAAACAGTGAAAGTTATTTTATCCTAGGCTGATGAAGTCAGCGTGTACGAGGGGGTATAACTACAAATTGAGGGGAGATAGATTTAAGACAGATTACAGAGGCAGGTTCTTTACTCAGAGAGTGGTAAGGGCGTGGAATGCTCTACCTGCTAATGTAGTTAACTCAGCCACATTAGGGAGATTTAAACAATCCTTGGGTAAGCACATGGATGGTGATGGGATAGTGTCGGGGGACGAGCTGACTATAGTTCACAGGTCGACACAACATCGAGGGCTGAAGGGCTAGTTCTGCGCTGTATTGTTCTATGTTCTAACACTGCTCTGAATCCAAAGTTCATCAATACCCACCTTTAGTACCCACAGTAAACAGCTATAGTCTCCACTGTACCCCTGCATCTTTAAGCTCTTGTGGAACAATCTGCTGGTCTGCAGATCCCTCTCTGTGGACAAAGGATTTCCGGAAAAGCCCAGCTTGATCCGCACACCGTTCGAGATGCTCTGTACCCGAAAAAAAAGCTCTGCCTAACGAACCTGTCCTATGTCCCACTTAAGGAGGTGGCCCTAGAAAGAGTGGATGCATTGGTGGTCATCTTCTAAGATTCGTTAGACCCTGAAACAGTTCATACAGACTGGAGTGTAGGTAATGTCACCCCAACACAAGAAATAATAGACCAGTCAGCCTGACATCGATAGTGAGGAAAACGCTAGAGACTCTTAGAAAAGATTTAACAGTTGAGCATTTGGAAAACAGTAGCATGATCAGACAAAGTCGGTATGGATTCATGAAAAGTAATTCATACTTGATAAATCTACTGGAATTCTTTGAGGGTGTAACTGGTAGAGCTGATCAGGGGAGGCTGCAGATGTGGTGATATTTGGACTTTCAGAAGGCTATTGACAAATTCCAGTTTGGGGCTAGTGCACTGAAATGGTCAGAAAACTAGGTGGCTGACAGAAAACAGAGTGGGAATAAATGTGGGGTACCACAGGGATCAGTGCTTGGACATACTAACAATGAATATACTTTGATGATGGAGATGAGGGAACTCAATGTAATATCTCCAGATTTGCAGATGACACCAAGATTGGTGGGAGAATGAGTTGTGAGGAGGATGCGGTATGATTTGGACAGGCTGAGGGAGTGGGCAAATGGATTAGATTACTTACCGTGTGGAAACAGGCCCTTCGGCCCGACCTGCCAAAGCGCAACCCACCCATTCCCCTACATTTACCCCTTTACCTAACACTATGGGCAATTTAGCACGGCCAATTGCCCTAACCTGCACATCTTTGGACTGTGGGAGGAAACCCACGCAGACACGGGGAGAATGTGCAAACTCCACACAGTCAGTCGCTTGAGTCGGGAATTGAACCCGGGTCTCTGGCACTGTGAGGCAGCAGTGCTAACCACTGTGCCACCGTGCCGCCCAGACACAGTATAATGTGGATAAATGTGAGGTTACCCACCTTGTTAATAAAAACAAGAAGGCAGATCATTGTCTGAAAGGCTATAAACTGAGATAGGGGAATGTGCAACAATAGCTCAGTGTTCTTGTAGACTTGTCACTGAAGGTAACCATGCAGATGGTCAAGAATACAAAGGGTATGTTGGCCTTCACAGTGGGAGGATTCCAGTACAGGAATAAGGATGTCTTGCTGAAGTTAGACAGGGTCTTGGTGAGACCGCACCTGGAAATACTGTGTGCAGTTTTGGCATCCTTATCTGAGGAAGGATGTTCTGGTGATGGAGGGAGTGCAGGCAAGGTTTCCCAGACTGATCCCTGGATGGTGGGACTGACTTATAAGGAGAGGCTGAATCAGTAAGGATTATATTCACTGGAGTTTAGAAGAATGAGGTAAATTATAAAGTTCTAAACAGGTTTGGACAAGTTAGAGGCAGGAAGGATGTTCCCAATGGTGGGGGAGTCCAGAGCCAGGGAGCCACAGACTAAAGGTATAAGGTATACCATTTGGACTGAGAAGGGGAGAATGTCTTCACACAGACCCTGTGGCATTCTCTACCACAGAAAGCAGTTGAGGCCAAAACGCTGAATCATTTCAAGAAACAGTTAGATATAGCACGTGGGGCTGAAAGGAATCAAAGGAAATGGGGAAAAATGGGAACAGGTTACTGAGTTGGAACAACAGCTGCCATGATCGTAATGAATGGTGCAGCAGGCTTGAAAGGCTGAATGGCCTCCTCCTATTCTCTTTAATACTCCTAATGCCTTTAATACTCTCACCATCTTGAACAGATCAGCCCCTCCCTTTTAAAGTTGAGGGAAGTAACCTGTACAGGTGATATAATCCTTTGGAAACTGCTCTATACTCACCGTGCCCACTAGTGGGTACAGGAACCCTGCACCAACACTGGCCCGGATGTCCCGGATTGGCAGAACAAATCCCGTGGGTGCTCCCTTCTTCTCTGGCATGTGGGATAAGGACAGATGAGTCTTGGCCATGCAGATGGGCAGGTCAGCAAATCCCTGAATGAAAAGGACAGAACGCCAGTAACTCCCACTCAATGCCAAAGTAAACACAGGCCTCTACCATTACCACTAGTCCTACTCATCCCAGGTATCCATCACAGGCAGCTCAGTAGTAGAAACCAGCTTGCAGGATCACAATATGATGCCTCTTTGTGGATCATGTTAATCAAATTTGCCACTAGCACACATCACTGCAGGCGGAGTGCTCTCTCGCGCGAATGCGCGCGCACACACACACACACACACACACCCCTTTCTGGGTTGTGAAGAGTTTTTGGGGATATTTTTGAGGAGCCTGCCAGTTTCCGAGGTGACCCTGCAGGATCAGCGTTCTTACCTGTTTGGTGTAAAGCTCCACTTTGTTCTGGGCCTCAGGGCTCAGCTCCACATCAGCAGCACCGTAAATTTTCTGGGCAATGGTTCGGATTTTGTCAACAATGGGGAGCTATAGGAAACAAACAGAGGACAGTCAAAATCCACTTTTAATGGCAGGCATAGATTTAAAAATACAGGCTGACCCACTGAACACATCCAACAACCACTTTGCCAGAGTGCACAGTAGTCCCAATAATAAGATACTTTAACAGGCTAAAAGGGTCAACCTCTACCCTTTCTGATGTAAATCTGTTGGTCTTCCTGAGGATCTGAACTCACTACCCCTTTACCGTCCAACTGGAAAAGTCTCTGAAGACTTTACACCTTACTCCTAACTCCCTCATTTTAACAATAAACAATACTGGACAGCAGAGATAGAAGGTCAGTCACAAATATCGATGCTCAGCTAGAGGAACCTGATGGGAAACAAACATTACTTCTTGGTCAAGGCCATAAGACACTGAAGCAGATTTTGGCCATTCGGCCCACTGAATCTATTCTACCATTTGATCCAGGCTGATGTATTTCTCAACCCCATTCTCCTGCCTTCTCCCTGTAACCTTTGAACCCTATATCAATCAGGAACCTCTCCCTCTCTCCCTGACTTAAATACACTCAATGACTTGGCCTCCACAGCTCTCTGTGGCAATGAGTTCCACAGATTCCCCACCCTCTGGCTGAAGAAATTCCTCTCATCTCAGTTCTAAAGGGCCATCCCCCCACCCTGAGGCTGTGCCCTCGGGTCCTAGTCTCTCATACCAGTGAAAATATCTCCTCCACATCCACTCTATACAGGGCTCTCAGTATTCTGTACATTCAATCAGATTTCCCCATATCCTTCTAAATTCTATTAAGTACAGACTCAGAGACCTCAGTTGCTCCTTATAAGACAAGCCCTTCTCCCTGGGATCATTCTTGTAAACCTCCTCTGGACCCGTTCCAAGGCCAGTCTTAGATATGGAGCCAAAAACAGTCCACAAGATTCCAAATGTCTGACCACAGCCTGGTCCAGCCTCAGCAGTACATCTCTGCTCTAGTATTCTAGCCTTCTCAAAATTAATGCTAACATTACATTTGCCTTCCTAACTGACGACTAAACCTGCATGTTAACCCGAAGACAATCCTAAACTAGGACTCCTAAATTGCGTTGTGCTTCAGATTTTAAAAGCATTTCCCCCATTCAGAAAATAGTCCACGCCTCTATTCTTCCTACCAAAGTGCATGACCTCATGTTTTCCCAGATTGTATTCCATCTGCCACTTATTTGCCCATTCTCCCAGCCTGTCCAAGTCCTGCAGCTTCCCACTTCTTCATCACCACCTGTTTCTCCACCTAGTGACATCTGTAAACTTAATGGCAATGTCCTCAGTTTGTTCATTCAGACTATTAAAGTATAACGTGAATAGTTGTGGTTCCAACGCTGACCCCTGTGGAACTCCAGTCGTCACCAGCAGCCCTCCTGAAAAAGACCCCTTTATCCCTGCTCTGCTTTCTGCCAATCCTCAATTAGTGGTAGCTGCCTTGGTCTGTGACTGGAACAGCCATGAGATTAAGCAGCTGGGTTCTCTCTGATACCTGGCCCATCTCCTGATAACCTTAAGACTTCTGCGCCATCTGTAATACTCAGGTCAGGAGAGTGCAATGGAGTACACGTTTCTGTTTGGAAATGTTCTGAATCAAGACTCAATCTGAATTAAAGACTGAGACAAGATTATTCAGACTCCTTTCCTGTTTTTAGGGTTGTTCCATTTGGATTCTGCGGCCTGGTTTTAATTCGTAAACGTTGGTACATTTAGAACACACCATTGTTATCTGATCTTTATTGTTCTTCACTTTCATAACTGATCTGATTGCATCTCCTGCCTAGATTGGTGCAGCTCCCACACTGAAGAAACTCAACACCATGCAGGACAGCTCAGCTAACTGCCTCTAGCCTCCCTATAGCCTATGTCCAGGGAAACAACTAAATGTAGAGACAACGTCCTTTCAATGGTTAAGTGCACGTTAACTGCATATTGATTATACACAGTTGCTGGACATCAATAGATTCAGTACAAACAGACACAGATTGGCCAGAGGGCCTGAGTCCTGGGCAAATAGATAGCCAAGGTCTCTGCCACAGACACAGAAGGATCTTGTGGGGCAGTGGCAGTGTCCCTACCACTTAGCTAGGAGGCCCAGGTTCAAGTCCCACATGCTCCACAAGTGTGTGACAGCATCTCCAAACAAGTTGATTGAAAGCTCAATTGACACAGAGGACAAGTGGGCACCGTATGGACTGGGAGGCGTCATCATCCCCTCCCCATTCTGATTTAGCACGCCTGTTCCCCCCTTTTGTTCCTTTTCCCATTGCTGTGTTTTGCTGCCCCTGTTATTTGAAATGGGTGTACTTGCATAACTAACTAAATAAGAACATGTTGAAACTGGAGCTGTTGAGTTTTGGGGATGAATGTTTTTATGTCAGTAATTGCCTGTGTGTAAAGACGGACTCCCATTCCATCCTTCATTAACTGGCTTTCAGCACTCGCATAGTCAAGGCTAAGAATCAACTCAAGACAGAACAGGTCAAGCTATTGTGTGCAGTTCTGGTCGCCACACTACCAGAAGGATGGCAGAAGCTTTAGAGACAGAGAGCAGACAAGGTTCACCAGGATGTAGCCTAGTCTCGAAAGCACTGGTTATGGGGGAAGGTTAAAAAGCCTAGGATTGTTTTCACTGGAAAGACAGCAGCCGAGAGGAGACCTGATAGAGGTCTACACAGTTATGACAGGCATAGACAGGGTGGATAGTCAGAGGCGTTTCCCCAGGGTTGAAGATTCAGTTGCAAGGGGGCACATATTCGAGGTGAGGAAGGGAAGTTTAAGGGAGATGTGCAAGGGAAATATTTCACTCAGAGAGCGATAGGAGCCTGGAATGCACTGCCAGAAAAGGTGGTGGAAACAGGCATGTTGGTGACATTGAAGAGGCATCTGGATGGTTATAGGAATAGGGAGGGAATAGAGGGATATGGACCTAATAAGGGCAGAAGGTTTGTTTTTTAGTTTAGTTAGGGCATTGGTACAGGCCAAAGAACCTGCTTCTGTGCTGTACCTCTCTTTGTTCTTTGTTTAAAAGAGGTTTTAATGAGGAGGACAGGATGCTTGTAGGTCGTACAAAAGGGGGCTTAACTTACTTACAGTGTGGAAACAGGCCCTTCGGCCCAACACGTCCACACCGACCCGCCGAACCCATTCCCCTACATTTACCCCTTCACCTAACACTACGGGGAATTTAGCATGGCCAATTCACCTGACCTGCACATTTTTGGATTATGGGAGGAAACCGGAGCAGACACGGGGAGAATGTACAAACTCCACACAGTCAGTCACCTGAGGTGGGAATTGAACCCAGGTCTCTGGCGCTGTGAGGCAGCAGTGCTCACCACTGTGCCGTCCACAAATAGTTTTAAGACGATTAAAAGGAGTGGATATACAGAAGCTGCTTCTGCAGAAGGCAGCTCTGGAGGGATCTACATTTGACATTAGAAACTGGATAATTCAGTGGCAGCTAGGAACCACTCTCCACACAAAGAGAAATGTGAATCCTTCGGCCCTCCCCCAACCCGCAAACCAGACGATCCTGGAGGGCCGTGAGTGAAATTTCCAAACAGTGAATATTAGCGAGATATTTTAAGACTGCAGAATTAAGACATGGATCAACCAAATTCTAACTGAACATTGGAACAGACTCAAGGAACATAGTAACCTTCCCTTGTTCCAGTATTTGTATCTTTTTATTAAAACGCACCCAGGTACTCTTTAAAGTCAGGTAGTAATTTTCACAGACAACAGGAAGTAGCCAAGTAGGTTCTTACCTCCAGAGGGTACAGGTATTTGAAGTTGCTGTCCTGTTCAGAAGCTCTCTGTACAGCCCGGGCCAGCTCGACAGCCCCTCGCCCACCTTCGGCCCAGTGAGTACATTTCACAGCATCAAACGCACCCATCTCCTTGGCCAAGCTGCAAACCAGCTCAAGCTCAGCCTCGGTGTCTGTTCTAGAGAACGAGAGGGAGCTGCTAGTGACACAGGCCAACTCAGACCAAAACACAACAGGAACAAGCAACAGACGAGGAGCAAACACTCAGAATACTGGAGAAACTCAGCAGATCTGGCAACACGTGTGGAGAGAGAAACAGAGTTAACGTCTCCAATCCAATATGCTGAAGGTTTGTTTGTTTCAGATTTCCAACATTCTCTCAGAGGGGAGGGATCCTGTGGAAATTCCTTCCCACAGAATGCTGTCGAGGCTGGTTCATTAAGTATATTCAAGGTCGAGAGAGACAGATTTTAGATCAGGAAGGGAATCTGGGGTTATGGGGAAAGGCGGAAAAATAGCACTGGGGATCATCAGATCAGTCATGACCTCACTGCCTCCTCTGCTCCAATGTCCGAAGACTCAACGGACTGGCCAGGATAATGCTGGTTAACAGGGATAGGGTGGGGGTGATGCTCTTCGGAGGGTCATTGTAGACTCGATGGGCCAAATGGCCTCTTTCTGCACTGTGGGGATTCTATGATTGTAATGTCTTATGGTTAGAGATGACTTGAACTCATATCTGATCCCTGAAGCAGCACCATACTAATAAACTTGACCGATAAAGTATAACACCAAGCAGTGTACACACGTAGGCTGTACACTCCTAGAGCACGCCTGACCTCTCACCTGACTAATCTACAGGCACAGAAATAGACCCTTCAGCCCACTCCATCCTCACCAGTCATACATAGCCACCTCACTATTCTATCCCATTTTCCACCTAATGTCCCAAAAGTCTCGTGTACCTTGGCATCACTACTGCACATTCCAACACTTTTTCAGTGTGATGAAGGTTTCTAGCTGCCTCACAGGGAGTGAGTTCCAGATTCCCCACCACACTCAAAACCCCAGCCCCTTAACATAAATCTATGTCCCCAGTCATCAATCCTGTCATCAAGGGAACATTTTCTTCATGTCTGCACTATCAATGCCCCTCATAATTTTATCCATCTCAATCATGTCCCCTCTCAATCTCCTCTGTTCCAAGGTAAACAAGCCCAGTCTGTCCATGCACAAAGAGATTTAATTCGCATGTGAATAGTTTAAGGAAAGCTTTATCTCTGCAATTATCAGACTTTTGAACAGATCTCTCAAACATTCAGGCACCTTCTCTGCTGCTGTAACACTGTATTCTGCACTCTGTTCTGCTACCCTGATACACTTTGTATGGTACATGTTGCCTGTAGAGCACGCAAAACAACACTTCTCACTGTATCTCAGTACATGTGACAACAATAAATCAATCAACCGTCCTTCATCATTGAAACTCTCCAGCCCAGGGAAATCTCCTTCTGCACCCTCTCCAGTGCTAGCACATCCCTCCTATAATGTGGATTCCAGAACTGCACACAATGCTCTAGCTATACGAGTGACACAAAAGTACACCTTTTCACACCCATTGAAACAGGCGAATGTGATCATGTGAAGCATTATGTGGAGGTGCCGGTGTTGGACTGGGGTGTACAAAGTTAAAAATCACACAACACCAGGTTATAGTCCAACAGGTTTATTTGGAAACACTAGCTTTCGGAGCGACGCTCCTTCATCAGGTGACTCGTGTCATGCAATTGAAATGATATATTGAACAAGCCCAGATTGCTGTTAAGGTTCTAGGTTTGTTTAATATATCGGTTCAGTTGCCTGACACTGTAATCTTTTACTATAAATTCTGCGTCTTATGATCCTGCTCCACTCGCTACCTGATGAAGAATCAGCGCTCTGAAAGCGAGTGCTTCCAAATAAACCTGTAGGGCTATAGGTTAGCTTAGTTTAGATTCCCTTCAGTATGGAAACAGGCCGTTCGGCCCAACAAGTCCATACCAACCCTCCAAAGAGTAACGCATCCACCCCCATTCTCCTACCCTTTATTTACCCCTGACTAATGCACTGAACACTACGGGCAGTTTAGCATGGCCAATTCACCTGACCTGCACATCTTTGGACTGTGGGAAGAAACTGGAGCACCCGGAGGAAACCCACGCAGACACGGGGAGAATGTGCAAACTCCACACAGTCAGTCGCCCTGAGGCTGGAATTGAACCTGGGTCCCTGGCACTGTGAGGCAGCAGTGCTAAGCGCTGAGCCACCATGCTGCCCTGATGATTTGTACCCATGTGAAGTATAGTATTTCTATCTACAGGATAACTTGGTTGGTGTTGTAGTGGAGAGTGCGCCAAATTGCTGCTTAAGTTCCTCAGCGTGTCTCAAACTGCCCCAGCACCACCCATCCCCAAGTCTGTGCCGTGCTGACTGCTTACTTGAAGGCGTTGACTGCAACCACCACCGAAACTCCAAACAGGTTTGCGTTCTCGATCTGTTTGCGGAGATTACTGCAGCCCTTCTCCAACAAATCCAGGTTCTACACAAAACCAAACAGAGAGGTCACAGGCAGGTCAATTGTCAGCAAACACAAAGCTGAGAACCGCAACATGTAGCCCAGTCAACCAGAACCAGCGCAATCCACTACCGGGTACTTATGTTATTCAGAACATGATCAAGAGTGAATCTATCAGCACTTTTGTGTCTGTTTGCTATGCTTGATCATTCCAGACTCTGGTTAAGGTCGAGAGCCTGGTGTTTACTATTACACAGCACACAATGCTGAGACAGCTAAACCGATTCCCACTTCAAAATAGTCTCATTCCCTTAGTTTGGATCAAGAATCTCCAATTTGTTCACCACCTGTGGGCGGTACGGTGGCTCAGTGGTTAGCACTGCTGCCTCACAGCGCCAGGGATCTGGGTTCGATTCCCACCTCGGGTGACTGTCTGTGTGGAGTTTGCACATTCTCCCCCGTGTCTGCGTGGGTTTCCTCCGGGTGCTCCGGTTTCCTCCCACAGTCCAAAGATGTGCAGGTTAAGGTGGAATGGCCATGGAAATTGTCGAGTGCCCAGGGATGTGCAGGCTGGGTGGGCCATTAGCCATGGGAAATGCAAGGTCATGAGGATAGGTTAGGGGGTTTGGTCTGGGCGGGATGCTCTCTGGAGGGTCAGTTACGATTGGACAGGCATCCACGCCATAGGGATTCTACGATTCAGCACAGAAAGTAAAGCCAGACATGAGAAAACACAGACAATCAGCATTTACCTCTTCGATGTATTCCTTTGGTAGGGGAACACCTGCTGTTACCTGCAATAAAATTCCAGAAAATATTGTTAAAACTGTTCTGAAACTCAGGCATGAGAAGATGACTTGCCTTTTATGGCCTTAGATTACCTTAAGTAGGTTTTGCAATCAATGCAGTAACTTTATGAAGTGCAAACATTGGAAAATTGGGAAATATTAGCCACAACTCTGGGGAGAATATCATTTTTTTTTGTGAACCACTGAAACAGAATCCATGAGAGACATCAGCACCTCCACCATGTAGCATTCCCTCAGCACTGCCCTGAAACCTAGGTTTGTGGCTCACCTCCTGGATTGGGACTTGAACCTATTGTCTGAGATTAGATTCCTGCCCTTTGGCCAAACCAGTCCACACTGACCCTCTGAAGAGTAACTCACCCAGACCCATTCCCCTACCCTACATTTACCCCTGACTAATGCACCTAACACTATGGACAATTTAGCATAGTCAATTCTGCACATCTTTGTGACTGTGGGAGGAAACCGGAGCACCCAGAGGAAACCCACACCGACACGGGGAGAATGTGCAAACTCCACACAGTCAGCCACCCGAGGCGGGAATTGAACCTGGGTCCCTGGCGCTGTGAGGCAGCAGTGCTAACCACTGAGCCACCGTGCTGCCCTAATGACAGCATCATTGAGCGATAAGTGATTCATGAGAGTTGATTAGCTCATTTGGCTGGACAGTTGGTTTGCAATGCAGCGTGAGTTCAATTCTTGCACTGACTGAGATGACCGTGAAGGTCCCACCATCTCAGCCTTGCCAGAGCCGTGGTGACCTTCAATTTAAACTCACCATCAGTTGTCACTCTCTAACCAGAGTGCAGCCTGATGATCCACTGGAACTCTGGTGACTAGTTAGAACATAGAACATAGAACAACACAGCACAGAACAGGCCCTTCGGCCCACGATGTTGTGCCGAACATTTGTCCTAGCTTAAGCACCTATCCATGTACCTATCCAATTGCCGCTTAAAGGTCACCAATGATTCTGACTCTGCCACTCTCACAGGCAGCGCATTCCATGCCCCCACCACTCTCTGGGTAAAGAACCCCTGACATCCCCCCTATACCTTCCACCCTTCACCTTAAATTTATGTCCCCTTGTAACACTCTGTTGTACCTGGGGAAAAAGTCTCTGACTGTCTACTCTATCTATTCCCCTGATCATCTTATAAACCTCTATCAAGTCACCCCTCATCCTTCGCTGTTCCAATGAGAAAAGGCCTAGCACTCTCAACCTATCCTCGTACGACCTATTCTCCATTCCAGGCAACGTCCTGGTAAATCTCCTCTGCGCCCTCTCCAAAGCTTTCCTAAAGTGAGGCGACCAGAACTGCACACAGTTTTTTTCCATTGAGCCAAGACTGACTGATCTATAAGCTCAACTGAAACTACTTTTTGGGAAAGAAGAGGCATTTCAGAGCTTTAATCTCGTACCTTCTCTGCTGACACGGTCACCCTCCCTCGCAGGCTGCCCACACCTTGAACATTCTAATAAATCCCAAGCTGGACATGTAACCACATCAATGCAGACATGACAGGGGCAGTCGCTTGGCCCTGTCACAGCTCACCGACAAAAGGGAACTTTCCTTCACACCTCTGTCACGAGCAGGCTTGACCATTCCAGCGCTCACCTGCCAACTTCTCACCACCCCCCACCTCAGCCACCCCGTTACCTTCAGTTTAGTCAATCGTTGACTACCCTACATCATTCCAGTCACTCAGCACCTGGTGCTCGCTGGTCTACATTGGCTGAGTCCAGCAACACCTCAACGTTAAACGTATTCAACCTGCAGTTTGAATCTCTCCGTTGCCTCACCCCTCCCCCTCCCTTGGTTCTCCTTCCGCCCAGCATAATGCCCCCAGATTCCCCACTCCCTTTGAGGTCTTCACCTTGAGCACTCCATCACTTGGTATGGAGCTTTCCTGTGGCATCCATGCCAGGTTCCTCACTCTTCTGTGCCGAGACATTCTGTGGGCACTAGACATGGTCACAGTCATAGTCATCCAGCACGGAAACAGACCCTTCGGTCCAACCAGTCCGTGCCGAACATTATCCCAAACTAAACAAGTCCCACCTGCCTGCTCCTGGCCCATATCCACCCAAACCTTTCCTATTCATGTATCCATCCAAATGTCTTTTAAACGTTGTAAATGTACCCACATCCACCACTTCCTCAGGAACTTCAATACAAATGGAAATCATCCTCAGTGTGAAACATTTACCTCTCATGTCTTTTTTAAATCCTCTCCTCTCACCTTAAAAACATGAGCTCTAGTCTTGAAATTCCCCATCTCAGGAAAAAGACAACTACAGTTACCCCATTAAACTATTTGGCCCTATTCCTGCTTTCTAACAGGGGTATTCAGCTGTAAAAACCACTCACCGTCATGATTTGGAAATATATTGCTATTCCTTCACTGTCATTGAGTCAGAATCTTGGAACTGCCTCTCTGACAGCACTGTGGGTGGACCCACCATCGTGGCAGTTCAACACGGCAGCTCACAAGTGCCTTCTCAAAGCTAATTAAGAATTGGCCAAAACATTGTCCTGAGCAACAGCGCATCCCTCAAATGAATAAATCTACGGAAATGTGCAGCAGGCTCAACAGCCTCCTCTTCCTCTGTGTTTGTATGTCGCTGGGTCAAAACCCTGGAACTCCCCCTCGCAGCTACTAGTATACCAGGAGGACCGAAGTAGCTCACTGTCACCTTCTCCGGGTATCTTGGATAAGCCTAGCTATAACCTGCCACAACCAAAGAATCAAACGAAGAGGCATCATCATGGGCTGTAGTACAGAGGTTCGTATCATCTCAAGGCTGTCCGGTGTGACCCTTCACAGGCTGTAATGGTCAGTACGGTCATAGAGATGTACAGCATGGAAACAGACCCTTCGGTCCAACCCGTCCATGCCGACTAGATATCCCAACTCAATCTAGTCCCACCTGCCAGCACTCTGCCCATATCCCTCCAAACCCTTCCTATTCATATACCCATCCAAATGCCTCTTAAATGTTGCAATTGTACCAGCCTCCACCACTTCCTCTGGCAGCTCATTCCATACACGTACCACCCTCTGTGTGTAAAACTGTTGCTCCTTAGGTCTCTTTTATATCTTTCCTCTCTCACCCTAAACCTATGCCCTCTAGTTCTGGACTCCCTGACCCCAGGGAAAAGACTTTGCCTATTTATCCTATCCATGCCCCTTATAATTTTGTAAACCTCTATAAGGTCACCCCTCAGCCTCTGACGCTCCAGGGAAAACAGCCCCAGCCTGTTCAGCCTCTCCCTGTAGCTCAGATCCTCCAACCCTGGCAACATCCTTGCAAATCTTTTCTGAACCCTTTCAAGTTTCACAACATCTTTCCGATAGGAAGGAGACCAGAATTGCATGCAATATTCCAACAGTGGTCTAACCAATGTCCTGTACAGCCACAACATGACCTCCAAACTCCTGTACTCAATACTCTGACCAATAAAGGAAAGCATACCAAATGCCTTCTTCACTATCCTTTCTAACTGTGACTCTACTTTCAAGGAGCTATGAACCTGTGATTCCAAGGTCTCTTTGTTCAGCAACACTCCCTAGGACCTTACCATTAAGTGTATAAATCCTGCTAAGATTTGCTTTCCCAAAATGCAGCACCTCGCATTTATCTGAATTAAACTCCATCTGCCACTTCTCAGCCCATTGGCCCATCTGGTCCAGCTCCTGTTGTAATCTGAGGTAACCTTCTTCGCTGTCCACTGCACCTCCAAGTTTGGTGTCATCTGCTTAATACTGACCATTTCCCTCACAGCTCGATAAACTGCTTGGGTACATCAGATTCTTATGGATCTGGCAGTGTAATGTGGAAAAGATTTTTCCGCTTGCGGGAGTCTAGCACCAGACGGTATCATCTCAGAATAAAGGGGGGCACATTTAAAACAGATGAGGAGGAATTTGTAACAAAAACAGAAATTGCTGGAGAAACGCAGCAGGTTTGACAGCATCTGTGGAAACAGAAACAGAGTTAATGCTTTAAGTTCAGGAACAGTTTTTATAAGAAGGGTCATTCATAGGTCATTCAGCTCTGGCTGATATGTGAATATGTTAGACTTCCAGCTTCTGCAGTTCTTTGTTTTATTTACATGGGGAGGAATTTCTTTGGTGAGTATATTCAGGGCCGAGAGAGACACATTGTTAATCACTAAAGAAATCAAAGGTTTGGGGGAAACAGCAGCAAAGTGGAGTTGAAGATGATCAGATCACTGCATGATGAGGCAGACTCGATGGGCTGAATGGCTTACTTTGTTCCCAGGTTTTATTATTCTACATTAAAAGGAGCTGTGTGAACACATTTCATTGGTCTTACCGTGGGGCCACCTCCATGCATTTTCAGAGCCCTCACTGTGGCAACCAGCACAACCACATGGGGACACAGTCCAGAGGACCTGCACTTAATGTTGAAGAACTTCTCCATCCCAATGTCCGCACCGAATCCAGCCTCCGTCACTGCATTAAAACAGAGCGCAGAATTAAACCGGCAAGAAACACACTGAAACAGAAACAGCAAGGCAGTCGTTCAAAGTCAGAGAGCTGTACATAGCCTTTGGTCCAACTCATCCATGCCGACCAGACATCCGAAACCAAACTAGTCCCATTTACCTGCACTTGGCCCATATTCCTTTGAACCCTTCCTATTCATATACTCAGAGAGATAGGGAGGACTGCAGATGCTGGGGAATCAGAGTCGAACAGTGTACTGATGGAAAAACACAGCAGGTCAGGCACTTTCCGAGGAGCAGGAGAGTCAACTTTTCAGGCTTCCTCAGGAATGGGGACGGGGACGGGGGGCTTGCTGAGAGATAAACAGGAGGGCTTGGTAGGGTGGGGGACGGGGTGGGGGTGGGGGGGAGATAGCTAGGAAGGCAATAGGTAGGTGCAGGTAGGGGGTGATGGTGATCAGAGCAGAGGGTGGAGCAAACAGAACATAGAAAAATACAGCGCAGTACAGGCCCTTCGGCCCTCGATGTTGTGCCGACCGAAGCCTACCTAACCTACACTAGCCCAATAACCTCCATATGCTTATCCAATGCCCGCTTAAATGACCATAAAGAGGGAGAGTCCACCACTGCTACTGGCAGGGCATTCCATGAACTCTCAACCCGCTGAGTAAAGAATCTACCCCTAACATCTGTCCTATACCTACCACCCCTTAATTTAAAGCTGTGTTCCCCTAGTAACAGCTGACTCCATACGGGGAAAAAGGTTCTCACTGTCAACCCTATCTAAACCCCTAATCATCTTGTAACCTTTATCAAATCTCCCCTAAACCTTCTTTTCTCCAATGAGAACAGCCCCAAGTGCCTCAGCCTTTCCTCGTATGATCTTCCTACCATGTCAGGCAACATCCTGGTAAACCTCCTCTGCACTCGTCCCAATGCCTCCACATCCTTCCTATAGTATGGCGACCAAAACTGCACACAATACTCCAGATGAGGCCGCACCAGAGTCTTATACAACTGCAACATGACCTCAGGACTCCGGAACTCAATTCCTCTACCAATAAAGCCCAGTACACCATATGCCTTCTTCACAGCACTATTTACCTGGGTGGCAACTTTCAGAGATCTGTGTACATGGACATCAAGATCCCTCTGCTCATCCACACTACCAAGTTGCCTACCACTAGCCCAGTAATCCATCATCTTGTTATTCCTACCAAAGTGAATGACTTCACACTTAGCTACATTGAACTCCATTTGCCACCTTTCTGCCCAGCTCTGCAACTTATCTATATCCCGCTGTAACCTGTCACATCCTTCTTCGCTGTCCATAACTCCACCAACCTTCGTGTCATCTGCAAACTTGCTCACCCAGCCTTCAAGCCCCTCCTCTAGGTCATTTATAAAAATGACAAACAGCAATGGTCCCAAAACAGATCCTTGTGGAACACCGCTAGTCCGGGTGTTCCAGTTTCCTCCCACAGTCCAAAGATGTGCGGGTCAGGTGAATTGGCCATGCTAAATTGCCCGTAGTGTTAGGTAAGGGGTAAATGTAGGGGTATGGGTGGGTTGCGCTTCGGCGGGTCGGTGTGGACTTGTTGGGCCGAAGGGCCTGTTTCCACACTGTAAGTAATCTATTCTAATCTAATCTAACTGCACTCCAAGATGAACCTTTACCATCAACTACTACCCTCTGTCTCCTTCCAGCCAGCCAATTCCTAATCCAAACCTCCAACTCACCCTCAATGCCATACCTCCGTAATTTTTGCAGTAGCCTACCATGGGGTACCTTATCGAACGCCTTACTAAAATCCATATACACCACATCTACTGCTTTACCCTCGGCCACTTCCTTGGTCACCTTCTCAAAGAACTCAATAAGGTTTGTGAGGCACGACCTGCCCTTCACAAAACCATGCTGACTATCCTTGATCACATTATTCCTATCCAGATGTTCATAAATCCTATCCCTTACAATTCTCTCTAAGACTTTGCCAACAACAGAAGTGAGACTCACTGGCCTGTAGTTACTAGGGCTATCCCTACTCCCCTTCTTGAACAAGGGGACCACATTTGCTATCCTCCAGTCTTCTGGCACTATTCCCGTAGACAACGACGACATAAAAATCAAGGCCAATGGCTCCGCTATCTCCTCCCTAGCTTCCCAGAGAATCCTAGGATAAATGCCATCAGGCTCAGGGGGCTTATCTATTTTCATCCTTTCCAGTATTCCCCAGACCTCTTCCCTACATACCTCAAGGCCATCCATTCTAATCACTTGTGACTCAATATTCACATCAGCAATAATGTCCTGTTCCTGAGTGAAAGGTACGAAGGAGGGGGGACAAGTAGAACAGTTCAAGAGGGCGGTGCCGAGTTGGATCTGGGCCGACGTTGAGGGGAGGTGGGATTTGGAAACTGGTGAAGTCACCATTGATGCCGTGTGGTTGGAGGGTCCCAAGGCGGAAGATGAGGCGTTCATCCTCCATGCATCGGGCGGCTTGGATATGGCAGTGGCAGCGGCCCAAGACTTGTCCCCCCCCCTTATCTCCCTCAACATTCCTGTTGAAGGGTTTATGCCTAAAACGTCGACTCTCATACTCCTTGAATGCTGCCTGGCCTGCTGTGCTTTTCCAGTGCCACATTACTCACGTACCCATCCACATGCCTTTTAAATGCAATTGTACCAGCCTCCACCACTTCCTTCAGCAGCTCATTCCATACACGTACCACCCTCTGTGTGAAAAAAGTTGCCCTGTAGGTCTTTTTTATATCTTTCTCCTCTCACTCTAAACCTATCCTCTCTAGTTCTGGACTCTCTACCCTGGAGAACATACCGTGTCCATTTACCCTATCCATGCCCCTCAATTTTATAAACCTCTATAAGGTCACCCCTCAGCTTCTAATGCTCCAGGGAGAACAGCCCCAGCCTGTTCAGCCTCTCCCGACAGCTTAAACCCTCCAACCCTGGCAACATCCCTGTAAATCTTTTCTGAACCCTTTCAAGTTTTACAACATCTTTCCGATAGCAGGTGCTAATGAACCAATATCAGGCGTGATAATTTCTGCTAATTTCTCAGTACTGGACAGCAAAGAGCAGTGCGACAATATCAGTTTCCTGCCACTAAGTGGAGCTGGAGTGCTAGAGTGAGTCTGGAATGGTAATGATTGTGATCTGCAGTGTGCAGACTGTAAAATACCTGCATTGGAGCGATGCTGGTTTACCTCCCTAAGAACTAATGTCAAGGAAGGGAAAAGTACAGGGTTATCTCCTGTCTCCCTAGTGGCAGAACTGTTCAGTACAGAATTATTCAGCCCACTTGTTCCACACAGGAGCTTCCTCCCATCCTTATACGACCACATGTTATTCACAGAATCATGAATGTTACAGTACAGGAGGCCTTTTGACCCATCATATCTATACTGGCCCCTGAAAGAGCTAAGCAGCTCATCCCATTCTTCAGCTCTATCTCCATAACCCTCTCACATCATCACTTTCCAGCTCTCTTTTGAACCCTCCTATGGAATCCAGCTCCACCACTCCCCCAGGCACCTGTATACTCCAGGGAAAATAGTCTCAGCCTATCCAATGTCTCCTTATTAACTCAAACCCTCTAATCTCAGCAACATCCTTGCAAATCTTCTGTGCACCCTTCCAGTTTGATAGCGTCCTTCCTATTGGCAGGTCGACCATAATTGTACACATACTCCAAATGTAGCCTTACCAATGTCTGGTACAGCTGTAACATGGTCTCCCAATTCCTATATGCCTGCCTCACCACCCTGTCTACCTGTGACGCAACTTTCAAGGGACTGTGTACCTACACCCTGAGGTCTCTCTGTCCTACAACACTCCCCAGGGCCCAACCATTAATTTTGTAAGTCCTGCCCTGGTTTGTCTTATCAAAATGCAGCACCTTGCATTTATCCAAATTAAATTCCATCTGTCATTCCTTTCCCCACTGGCCCAGCTGATCCAGATCCTGTTGTATTCTTAAGTAGCCTTCTTCACCGTCCATTACCCCATCGGTTTTCATGTCATCCACAAACTGACCATGCATGCATCCTATAGTTCTCATCCAAACTGATTCTGTAAATAAAGAACAACAGTGGACCCAACACGGATTCTTGAGATGTTGATGCTGATGAAGCTTTTTGTCTAACACTCAGGAGAACAAACGCATAGGAATGTCAAGTGTTAAACAATAACAGTCATTTATCCCGTGAGCCTGTTAAGAATTCCCCAGAGACTATCTGGAGAGGCTAGAGTTTCCTGTTGCTTTCTCCATGCCAACATCTTTGCAAGTTTGCCAACCAATCAGCAGCCTTCAAATTTGGCATTCGAGAGGAAAAGCTACAGGAAAATGCCTGTCTTTCCATCAACATTCCAGCTCTGTCCCACCACGTAAATGTACACCTCTGCTAAGTCAAGGCTGGCTTGCGGGAAAATAGAACAGAACAGATAATTCCTAAATCCGTCCCTTTTGAATATATTAAAATAGCGATTCGGAAGAAAGTGTTTGGCACAGCGGACGCTCAGCTGTTGAGAATGTCAAGACATTGGCTGATAGACTTTTCGACACAAAGAGAATTGAAGGAGACTTAGAACATTACAGCACCTCAATGTTGCACCAACCTGTGAAACCACTCTGAAGCCCATCTAACCTACAGTGTTCCATGATCATCCATATGTTTACCCAATGACCATTTAAATGCCCTTCAAAGCTGGCGAGTCTACCACTGTTGCAGGTAGTGCATTCCTACTACTCTCCGAGTAAAGAAACTACCTCTGACATCTGTCCTATATCTATCACCCCTCAATTTAAAGCAATGCCTCATTGTGCCAGCCATCACCATCCGAGGAAAAAGGCTCTCATTGTCTACCCTACTTAACCCTCTGATCATCATCTATGTCTCTATTAAGTCACCTCTCAACTTTCTTCACTCCAATGAAAACAGCCTCAAATTCCTCAGCCTTTCCTCATAAGACCTTCTTTCCATACCAAGCAACATTCTTGTGAATCTCCTCTGAACCCTTTCCAAAGCTTCCAAATCCTTCTTATAATGTGGTGACCAGAATTGTACACAATACTCCAAGTGTGGCTGTACCAGAGTTTTGTACAGCTGCAGCGTGATCATCCTGATGGGATTGGACAGGCTAGATGCAGAAAGAATGGTTCTAATGTTTGGGAAGTCCAGAACTAGGGGTCACAGATAAGCCGTTCAGGACTGAGATAAGGAAGAATTTCTTCACTCAGAATTGTGAACCTGCAGAATTCTCCCCCACGGGAAGCTGTTGGGTCCAGTTTATTAGATATATCCAAGAGGGAGCTGGACATGGTCCTTGGGCTAAAGGGATGGAGGGGTGTGGGAGGAAAGCAGGAAGTGGATACTGAGATTGCATGATCAGCCATGACCATATTGAATGGTGGGGCAGGCTCGAAGGGCCGAATGGCCTAATGCGGCATCTGTTTTCTCTGTTTCTATGTTTTTGATTGACCTTGATCTGGACTGGTACCAGAATGGTGTTTCCCTGAACTTTCCCCGTAACCATTACTCACCTACAAAACCAGCAGGTCCAACCAGTTTGAGAGCTATTTTGTCAGCCAGGATGGAGGAGTTGCCGTGAGCGATGTTGGCAAAGGGTCCAGCATGAACAAACACTGGGGTCCCCTATATGAAGAAAATACAGTCAGTGACTAATTCCACAGTGACTATGTCTGGATTGAAAACAGATAGCCATAATTGGGAAGAGACCAGGACAACATAGAAACCACCAGGCTAACCACGGCATGAAGGGCCGAATGGCCTATTCCTGCTCCTATTTTCTAAGTTTCTGTGCTGTTGGTCAAGTGACATATTACTGACTAGGTGAAGGGTTATTTCTACATCTAACCCAGAAATTCACCTCAAGACAAGGACTGCTATGAACTCAACAACAAATCATATTTATATAGCGTTTGTAACATATTAAAATGTCCCAAGTTTCTTCACAGGAATGTTTATTTCAAATATTTATTCATTCATGGGACGTGACGTCAATGATAATCCCAAGCTGCCCTTGAACTGTGCTCATTAATTTCAGAGTCAAACCACTTTTCTGGTGGCTCTGAGTCACACGTAGATTTCCACCAATCGCACTCCCCTACTTTGTTGTAAAAGAACACAGAGTGATGCAAACTGATATCGGGCAGGATGACCAAAAGCTTGATCAAACAGGAAGTGTCTGAAGAGAGGGAAGTGACGAGAGATGGAGACATACCAGCAGGATATCCCTGAATTGAGCGCCTAAAGAACAGAAGGTAATGGGCCAGTGATGAAGTGGTTAAAAATCAGTTATAACCAAGTGGCTGAAATTAAGTGGCCTGGAGGGGTTCTGATGCTGGGGAAGATTACAGAAACGGGGAATGGAAAGGAAGAATCTGAAAACAATAATTCTTCAAAGATCAACTGGGCCAGTATATTCATAAAACTGGCTATTGGCACATTTCCAGTGACCATTTCAAATGATAATGCAGAATAATTAAATTGACAGAAAAGACTGTCTAGATCATCTACCCTACCAGTAAAGATGTGGTGCACGATTAACCTGTACACAACACCCTTTGGCATCAGGTTGTTAGTTGCCCTGTATGAGTTAGCTATCAGGGTGTCAACTGTAGCTGTGAGAGAAACATTCACCAGTCAGCGGGCCCAGAGTTCAAATCCCACCCCAGAGAATGGAGTAGTATTGGAGGCTGACACTCTCACTGCAACGAGGGGAACGTGGATACTGCAGATGCTGGAGATTAGAGTCAAGATTAGAGTGGTGCTAGAAAAGCGCAGCAGGTCAGGCAGCATCCGAGGAGCAGGGCGAAGGGCTGATGAAGGGCTCCTGCCCGAAACGTTGATTTTCCTGCTCCTTGGATGCTGCCTGACTTGCTGTGCTTTTCCAGCACCACTCTGATCTTGACTCCCACTGCAGCACCAAGAGAGTGTGACAATGACAGAGGCAATGTCTTTCAAAGGGGGCACTGGAAGAACTCCATTGCATCTTTCTGCTGGAAGTCAAAGATCCCACAGCCACTCTTTCATAAAAAAGGTCAGGGGAGTGCTATTTAACTCTCACTTGGTTGTGCAAGTAGTTTGTTGCTCGGACCTTACTGGAAGCAGACTGGCCACCTCAGCTCCCATGTAACGACAGCGACTACACTTCAAGGGAATTCTCACAGGCTGAGGGGCATCCTGAGGCTACAGCAGACGCTGTACTATTGTCAGCTCTTTCTCCCTATTCTTAGTAACGTTAGTCTTGTCCTGAATTTCATCCTCAACAAATGATAGTTAAAAGAATCATGCCAATTGAGCAAAGGTACCATATTCATTTTGTCTATTTGATAGTCCCCTCTTTAAAAGCAGCTGCAGTCAAACCAAAGTCGTCACACAAAATCTGAAATCTTTAATTCAGTGTTACACTTATCCCATCTCCATTCAAGGTGAAATTAGCACATGCTCTAGATGTCAATGGGTTAACAGATAGGAATGAAACAGTACACACCTCCAAGGTCTGCATGAGATTGGGTTTAATGGCATCCTTCATCAGAACAGCCAGAGCTCCACTGATACCCTGGGAGAGAAAAATAACTGATTGGGATTTCCTTTAATGTAAGGCAGGCATGCAACAATAGACAACAGACAATAGGTGCAGGAGTAGGCCATTCTGCCCTTCAAGCCTACACCACCATTCATTATGATCATGGTTGATCATCCTCAATCAGTATCCTGCTCCTGCCTTAGCCCCATAACCCTTGATTCCACTATCCTTAAGAGCTCTATCCAACTCTTTCTTTAAAGTATCCAGAGACTTGGCCTCCACAGCCTTCTGGGGTAGAGCATTCCACACACCCACCACTCTCTGGGTGAAGAAATTTCTCCTCATCTCTGTTCTAAGTGACCTACCTCTTATTTTTAAGCTGTGTCCTCTGGTTCGGGACTCACCCATCAGCGGAAACATGCTTCCTGCCTCCAGAGCGTCCAATCCTTTAATAATCTTATACGTCTCAATCAGATCCCCTCTCAGCTTTCTAAACTCAAGGGTATACAAGCCCAGTCGCTCCAATCTTTCAGTGTAAGGAAATCCTGCCATTCCAGGAATTGACCTTGTGAACCTACGCTGCACTCCCTCAATAGCCAGAATGTCTTTTCTCAAATTTGGAGACCAAAACTGCACACAGTATTCCAGGTGTGTCTCACCAGGGCCCTGTACAGCTGCAGAAGAACCTCTGCTTCTATACTAAATCCCTCTTGTTATGAAGGCCAGCATGCTATTAGCCTTCTTCACTACCTGCTGTCCCTGCATGCTTGCTTTCATTGACTGGTGTACAAGAACACCCAGATCTCTCTGTACTGCCCCTTTACCAAACTTGACTCCATTGAGGTAGTAATCTGCCTTCCTGTTCTTGCCACCAAAGTGGATAACCATACATTTATCCACATTAAACTGCATCTGCGATCCATCTGTCCACTCACCTAACCTGTCCAGGTCACCCTGTAATCTCCTAACATCGTCCTCACATTTCACCCTGCCACCCAGCTTAGTATCATCAGCAAATTTGCTAATGTTACTTTTAATACCTTCATCTATATCATTAATGTACATTGTAAAAAGCTGCATCCCAGCACTGATCCCTGCGGTACCCCACTGGTCACTGCCTGCCATTCCGAAATGGAGCTGTTTATCAATACCCTTTGTTTCCTGCCAGCTAACCAATTTTCAATCCAAGTCAGTACTTTGCCCCCAATACCATGTGCCCTAATTTTGCTCACTAACCTCCTCTGTGGGGCTTTATCAAAGGCTTTCTGAAAGTTCAGGTACACCACATCTACTGGATCTCTCTTGTCCATCTTCAGAGTTACATTCTCAAAAAATTCTAGAGGATTAGTCAAGCATGATTTCCCCTTCATAAATCCATGCTGACTCTGACCTATCCTGTTACTACTATCCAGATGTGTCGTAATTTCATCCTTTATAATAGACTCCAGTATCTTGCCCACCACTGAGGTCAGACTAACTGGTCTATAATTTCCTGCTTTCTTAAAAGGTGGGACAACATTAGCCACCCTCCAATCTGCAGGAACTGATCCTGAATCTATAGAACATTGGAAAATGATCACCAAAGCATCCACAATTTCTCGAGCCACCTCCTTCAGTACCCTGGGATGTAGACCATCAGGCCTCGGGGACTCATCAACCTTCAGACCTAACAGTCTCTCCAATACCAATTCCTGGCAAATATAAATTCCCTTCAGTTCAGGTCCTTCAGCCACTGTTACCTCGGGGAGATTGCTTGTGTCTTCCCCAGTGAACACAGATCTGAAGTACCCATTCAATTCTTCTGCCATTTCTTTGTTCCCTGCAATATATTTCCCCTGTTTCTGTCTTCAAGGGCCCAATTTTAGTCTGAACCATTTTTTTTCCTTTCACATACCTAAAAAGGCTTATACTATCCTCCTTTATATTTTTGGCCAGAGAAGATAGGCTGCTCCTGAGAAACATTACTCTTTGTTAATAATGGCATTTCCAACTCCAAGCATTGCACAGAGTTACCTAGTACTGAATTAACAACTGGAGTGAGTGATCATGCAAGCACGGGTTAGCTCAGTAACTCGGAACATGAGCAAAGCGAGGTCACAACAGCAAGAACAGAAGGAGTCCATTCCCTGATCACAATCTTGTCAGGAATGGGATCCAGGGTTACAGGGACAAGGATCAATTATTTCACCGAGATTGATAGTGTTGTCTAAGAGCTTTAGGAATGCTTAAGCAACCTTGCAATGTTGTCATAGAACTGCACCTCACTAGACAAAAAAAGCAAGGGGTGGGTGGAAACAGCTTGACAGAACCTCGATGGAGTTGTCTTCTCACAACGTAACTCTAAGATTAGAATCTTGCATATCTCAGTTTATCATGTAGTTAGCATTAATATTTAATAAATAGTGGTCTAAAGAAACTTAACCCTGAAGACAGTTCTTGACCCCTTGATTAATCTGCCTTGAACCCAAAATGGCAGATGAAGAAACCATAAGAGACAGCTTAAGCTGGTACCATGGAAACATCACCTGTGGCAACTGACTTGGCCATGGGGAAAGCAATAGGGAACCCACACCCCCGAGTAATTCAAGAAAGGTACAAGGCTTGATTGAGCATATTTCTTTTGTTTGTAGAGAATGGTTTCCTTGTGCATGAATGTGCATCAATTCTAACAAGTTCAGATGAGCCCATATAAATAGCTTGACGGATAATGATTTGCCTTTATAACTATCAGTTTTCATCACGACAATGCCTCAGCCAATCAGAATTGACTCGCCAACCAACAAGCAACAAGCCATTCAGATACAGAACCGGCTCAAAGGTAGAAGACAGAAGGCAATAGTGGAAGGTTGCTTTTCAGACTGGAGGCTTGTGACAGTGGAGTGCCACAAGGATCAGTGCTGGGTCCACTGCTTTTCGTCATTTATATAAATGATTTGGATGTAAACACAGGAGGTATGGTTAGTAAGTTTGCAGATGACACCAAAATTGGAGATGTAGTGGACAGTGAAGGTGGTTACCTCAAATGGGCCAATGGGCTGAGGAGTGGCAGATAGAGTTTAATTTAGATAAATTTGAGTTGCTGCATTTTGTAAAGGCAAATTTAAAGACAAGTCTCTACAAGAATTGTAACAGTGGGCATCCATTTGTTATATTCATCATGGGATGTGGGTGTCACTGGCTGGTCTAACATTTATTGCCCTGTCCCTAGTTGCCCCTTGAGAAGGTGGGGGTGAGCTGCCTTCTTGACCCGCTGCAGTCCATGTACAGTGGGTAGACCCACAATGTCCCTTAGGGAGGGAATTCCAGGATTTGACCCAGTGACAGATGTGATTCAGGAATGATGTTGGACCTCCATCACGTTTCAAATTTCCCTTACGACCACCCAAAGAGGAGGCTTTGACATTCGTCTGGAATGGGGATGAGGGGTGCGGGAGAGGAGGAGATATCGGAGATATCTCCCAGGATGGGAGCTATGGCCCTGATGCCTTCATAAAGATGCTGGCTCTCAGACAGGAGATTAATCCATGATTTCCTAAGTCATGGGAGCCAAAGCTCCTGAGGCAATGTTCAGGAGCAGGAACGTCTTCCAACCTTATGGCCCACAGTCCTCCCTTAACTAGCAACTAAACCAAGCTAACTGACCAGTCAGCCAGCCATCCGAGACTCTTTCACAGTTACAGCGCTTCAAGGTGGTCTGTTACCTGGGAACTGCTAAAGGCTGACTCCAGGAGGCTATGTTTATTACGACAGGCATTGGATGAGAACTTGAATAAAAATAATGCTCAAGGGTGTGGTGGAAAAATGCAGGAGATTGGCACTTGTTAAATAAACATATTTCATGGGCTGGTGCCGGCACAATGTGTCAAATAGCCTCTTTCAAAGCTGTAACAGGTTCTGGGTGACCAGTTCCTGATCTAATCTTTGGGAACAAGTACTCAACTTACCAAATCATCGGTGGTGACTGGCTCTCCTTTCTTATTGGAAGCGACCACCATCTTCCCCAGCCGTGCCCTCATGTCCTTCAAACTGTCAGTCAGGGCCAGCACCGCCATTATCTCACTTGCCACTGTGATGTCGAACTGTGCCTGAAGTGACCAGTAACACAAGGAAACTCACTGTCATGTTCTTGACTGAGAAACTGTGCCTTTCTTACTTCTCAGTTAGGTTAAAAAAACAATAATTTCATCACAATAATCCTATAAAAAGTTATATTTGGAAAATATTTATTATCAAACAAACTCTTTCTTGTTTGTGTAAAAAATGAGGTCTGCAGATGCTGGAGATCACAGCTGCAAATGCGTTGCTGGTCAAAGCACAGCAGGCCAGGCAGCATCTCAGGAATAGAGAATTCGACGTTTCGAGCATAAGCCCTTCATCAGGAATGGCTCATCTTTCTTGTTTGTGCCAGGGTTAGAGAGAGACAGCTACAGCACAGGGTTAGATACACAGTAAAGCTCCCTCTACACTTTTAAACTGAAAGTAAAGCTCCATTTACACTGAGCTGAAAATGTGTTGCTGGAAAAGTGCAGGTCAGGCAGCATCCAAGGAGCAGGAGAATCGATGTTTCGGGCATCAGCCCTTCATCAGGAATGAGGAGAGGGTGCCAGGCAGGCTAAGATAAAAGGTAGGGAGGAGGGACTTGGGGGAGGGGTGTTGGAGGTGGGATAGGTGGAAGGAGGTCAAGGTGAGGGTGATAGGCCGGAGTGGGGATGGGGGCGGAGAGGTCAGGAAGAAGATTGCAGGTTAGGAGGGCGGTGCTGAGTTCGAGGGTTGGGACTGAGACAAGGTGGAGGGAGGGGAAATGAGGAAACTGGAGAAACCTGAGTTCATCCCTTGTGGTTGGAGGGTTCCCAGGCAGAAGATGAGGCGCTCTTCCTCCAGGCGTGGTGGTTGGGTTGGTTGGTCTGGGTGTCCAACCAACCCAACCACCCCGTGGCTCAACACTTAAACTCCCCCTCCCACTCCACCAAGGACATGCAGGTCCTTGGGCTCCTCCATCGCCAGACCATAGCAACACGATGGCTGGAGGAAGAGTGCCTCATCTTCTGCCTAGGAGCCCTCCAACCACAAGGGATGAACTCTGATTTCTCCAGTTTCCTCATTTTCCCTCCCCCCACCTTATCTCAGTCCCAACCCTCGAACTCAGCACCGCCTTCCTAACCTGCAATCTTCTTCCTGACCTCTCCGCCCCCACCCCACTCCGGCCTATCACCCTCACCTTATCACCCTCACCTTAACCTCCTTCCAACAATTACATTTCCAACGCCCCTCCTCCCTACCTTTTATCTTAGCCTGCTTGGCACACTTTCCTCATTCCTGAAGAAGGGCTCATGTTGGAAACGTCGATTCTCCTGCTCCTTGGATGCTGCCTGACCTGCTGCGCTTTTCCAGCAACTCATTTTCAGCTCTGATCTCCAGCATCTGCAGTCCTCACTTTCTCCATTTACACTGACCCCATCAAACACTCCCAGAACAGGGACAGCACAGGGTTTGATACAGATTTATCATCAGTGAGTGGTCAAATTCGATGACTAGTTAACTCCAAAACTGACACGGTGAATAACCCAAGTGCAAAACTGGGATTCCTAGCCTGCATGAATTGTTTTGTGATCACTCATAAATTCATTGGGAATTCAGGAGAAAGCTTTTATCCAGACGGTGGGAAGAATGTGGAAGGGAGCAATTGAGGCAAATAGGATGCGTGCGTTTAAAGGGAAGTTAGTTAAACAGACAAGAGAAAAAGGAATAGAACATTGACAGGAGGAGGTGGAGCAGAATGGCAGGGGGTGGAGCAGGATGGCAGGGGGTGGAGCAGGATGGCAGGGGGTGGAGCAGGATGGCAGGGGGTGGAGCAGGATGGCAGGGGGTGGAGCAGAAATGCTGACCAAGGCCTGTGGGCCAAGTGGCCTGTTTCTGTGTTGTTCTGATTTGTGATGGGTCATCACCATCATGAATTGCTCCGTCTGCAATTTAACCTGACAGAAAATCTGGGCTTGGACAACACAAGAAATGAGCATGATCTCACTTCACCTGGCGTTCAGAGCAGAGAGGTCGAGGAGATCAAGGGAAGAAAATGGAAGGCTTACTGTTCTGGTATATCCCTTCTCGGTACTGGACTGGCCGATCGTTATCTTCCTCAGGAACCTGTCGTTTGTATCCATCACTTTAAAACATAAAATCTGTGTATCAGAGACACTAATGTAGTAAATGCACACATCCCAGTTCTGATCAAAAGTCATCAATCAAAAATGTGTTAGCTCTGACGCTGCCAACCCCACTGAGAGTTATTTGTGAACAAATGAATGGTTAAACATCACAGAATTAGTGACAAGGAGAAAGCAAAACTGTGGCAAAAGCAGTGGAAAAACACCCAGCCAGCCAGTGGTTTGGATAAGTTAATATCAAGTATGGAGGGACTGTTCTATGGGAGAGGTTCAGGATGGGCTTGTACTCACTGGAGTTTAGAATGAGAGGTGACCATATTTGAAACACTGAAGTTTTTTAGGGGACTAGAGAGGGAAGGTATGGAAATGTTGTCTCTCCTTGTGGGAGAGTCTAGGACCAGTGGCCATAATCTCAGAATAATGGATCGCACATTTAAGACAGAGATGAAGAGGAATTTCTTCTCTCAGAGAGTAAGGATTCTACAGAATTCTTGACTACAGGAGACTGCTGAGGCTGGGTTTTTCAAGTATCCTCAAGGCTGACACAGACAGATTTTCACTAAGGGAATGAAGGGCTAATTGGAAAAGGCAGGAATGTGAAGTCAAGGATTATCAGACCAGCCATGACCTTATTGAACAGCAGGGCAAACTCAATGGGTTGAATGGCCTACTTCGGTTCTCACTGCAGAATGACAGAACTCTGGCCAGATATTGGGATTAATTTCTAAATGTCATCTCCAACAACAACTTGCATTTATATAGTGCCTTAAACGTAATGAAGAATCCACAGGAGTTCTAAAAAAGGGTTATAAAGCAAAACATAACACCAACCCCCAATCCACCAAAGGCCTGCTCAAAGACGTGGGCTGGAGTGGCTTGAAGTAAGAATGCGGGATGGATAGGTGATTCCAGAGCTATGAGGTTGTCCCATTACCTTGCCCCTCTCTCTGTTAAAATAAGAACTGTTTGGCTTGGAGCAGGAGTCAACTGTGTATCTGAATGGACAATGGGAAAGTTACACAGACCTGGCTAAGCAATAACATCTAAGATGCATGAACATCTGATAGCGTATGGGAAATAGACAGGAGTTTATAGGAAGGAGTCCACAGTTAAAATCAGCAGGCCTTGGTGGGGTGGCTGTGATGGAAGTAAAGTGGACTCGGGGGAAGTGGGATGAAATAAAAACAAAATTGCTGGAAAATGCAGTCTACTGGAAAGGGTTTGGCAGGAGCAATGGTGTCTCAGGAAGAGGGAAAACTGTTCAAAACACAAAGTATGTTAAGTAATCACAGTCATACAACACAAAGCATATTCAGAAGCTGCACTGTAACACACGACAGGTTAAAGTGGTTCTCTACCTCGCTGCCACGTGATCGTATCAGGTTCAATATCCAGCCTCACAAAGCGATGCATTTCTTCTTCAGTCAGTGCAGTGGGCTCAGTTTTGGTAATTCCAAGTTTCTGGGAAGATAACGAGAAATTGCAGGTTAAGATCCATAATCCATGAAAAAGACCAGCTGAGTCAGGCAGACGGTGAAACAGGTTGAATGCTTCAGTTTACATGATGCCCGTTCCCAGGAGGCTGAACCTTGTTCAGTTGGATCAAGGCAAGAGGAACTTTCTGCTTTAGTAATTCTTGACTTTGTGCTCAGTCGATGAATATATACCAGGTACATATCAGGAAATCACAGGGGATACTGTGAGGAGATGGAGGTGAGGTAGAAGATCCAAAAAGCAGGGGAATCTAAGAGGAGATGGAAACATAAAATAACCTCAAGGAAAGTCAGACTTGTCACGGGGGAACTTTTTCCTTCTTTCTTTTTACCTCCACAACACTATCGCCAAATCATGGGGGAGCTTTTTTTTTCTTCTTTTAAAAATAGAGTTGGAGGGGGAAATGATGCACTCCAATCCCCCCACACTACTGCCTAACTGCGGTAGTGTTTATTTTACCCCCAGCACCTATGGTGTGTGTGTGCAGGTGTGAGACACAGTGAGGGACACAAGGTGCACAAATCTTTATTTAATTCCCACCACCTGGAAGAAAGGAAACACCCGAGTGGCCAGTGACAAGCAGTGCCCTTCACATCAAAGGGCAATGCTGTGTGGTCAAACAGTGAAGGGAAGGGCAGGGACTAAATCAAAATAGAGTTGGAGGGGGAAAAACAGCCCCTACCTGATTGGAACTTGACTCGCTGAACAATTTGTTCATGGGATGTGGGGATTGCTGGCTAGGCCCACCCCTAATTACCTAGAAGGCAGTCAAGGGTCAATCACATTGCCATGTGGTCGTTATAACATGTAGGCCAGACCAGGTAAGGAGAGAGATTTCCCTCTCGAAAGGGGATCAGTGAACCAGATGGCTTTTTTTGACAATTGATAGTGGTTACATGCCAGTTTTAATTCCAGATTTTTACTGAGTTCAGATTTTACCATCTGCCATGGTGGGATTTGGGACAGCATGGTGGCTCCGTGATGCCTCACAGTGCCAGGGACGCAGGCGACTGTCTGTGTGGAGTTTGCACATTCTCCCCGTGTCTGTGAGGGTTTCCTCTGGACGCTCTGGATTCGTCCCACAGTCCAAAGATGTACGACTTAGCTGGGTTAGCCATGGCAAATGGGGGGGTCTGGGTAGGATGTTCTTCAAAGGGTCGGTGTAGACTCAGTGGGCTGAATGGCCTGCTTCCGCACTTTAGGGATTGTATGATTCGAAACCATGTCCCCAGAACAATTGCCTGGGCTTCTGGATTACCAGCCCAGTGACACTACCACAATACCACTTGGGTAGAGGAGTGTGTGTTAATACTTTTCATTAACAAATATCTCGAGATGTGGGGCAAAGGTGGGTTGGTGAACGGAGTTTGGCCACAGATCAGCCACAATCTCAGTGAATGGCAGAAGAGCCTGTGGGGCTGAATGGACTCATCCTCGCCCTATGTTAAGACTCACACCTGCAATCTTCTGAGCTGAATCTGGCTGAACGCCCGAACTCCTTTATTGGAAGGTACCAGACGGTCGTACAGTGCCTGCAATGAAAGGAATGGGCGATGGTTAGGCCATTTCCAAATGCACCAAGACGGAAGGCGAAATCTTCAAAGGTAACGATACCTTGTCAGATTGCGTGGCCTCGTGGAACATGCGAGCGTCGATAGCAGCAGCGACCAGGTTGTTGGCAGCAGTGATGGCATGGATATCGCCCGTCAGGTGGAGATTGAACTGCAAGGAGACAAGCACCATCAGAGAACAGAGGAAGGAAGCAGGACTGAGACCAGGTCTGCTCTCCTCCTTCCCTCCCTACCCCACCATCCTCAACTCCACAGCTGCTCGGAAGCAGCGAGCATCAATATTTGGAGTGCAGGTCATGCTCCTCGGTCAGAAACGTTTCGCAGCATGTCAAGTTTAAAAAAAAACTGAATGACAAATGGACATAGGGTACGGAAAGAGTTAAAGGAAGTGCACAACTTGGGGAAAAAAAGGGATGTGGTGACATCTGGGGCATGGATAGGGTGAACATCCAAGGTCATTTTCCTCAGGTGGGAAGTCCAAAATTAGAAGGCATAGGTTTAGGGTGAGAGGGGAAAGATTTAAAAGGGACCTAAGGGGCAAATACTTCACACAGAGGGTAGTGCTGAGGAATGGCAGGTGGAGTTTAATTTAAATAAATGCAAGCTGTTGTATTTTGAGAAAGCAAATCTTAGCAGGACTACTACAGTTTAGAGTAGATTTGTATCTCAGGTTGAGGTTTTAGATGTAGGTTGGCTCGCTAAGCTGAAAGGTTCATTTCCAGACATTTTGTTACCTTACTAAGTAATATCTTCAGTGGACCCTGTGCAAAGCAATGCTGAAAATTCCTGCTTAATATTTATGTTTGGGTTTCTTTGGGTTGGTGACATCATTTCCTGTGGTGAAGTCACTTCCTGTTTACTTTCTCAGGGGGTGGTAGATGGGGTCTAACTTGATGTGTTTGTTGATAGAGTTCTGGTTGGAATGCCATGCTTCTAGGAATTCTTGTGCATGTCTTTGTTTGGCTTGTCCTAGGAGGGATGTGTTGTCCCAGTCGAAGTGGTGTCCTTCCTCGTCTGAATGTGAGGATACTAGAGAGAGAGGGTCATGTCATTTTGTGGCTAGTTGGTGTTCATGTATCCTGGTGGCTAGTTTTCTGCCTGTCTGTCCAATGTAGTGTTTGTTACAGTCCTTGCACAGTACTTTGTAAATGACGTTAGTTTTGCTCATTGTCAATAGGGTCTTTCAAGTTCATTAGCTGCTGTTTTAGTGTGTTGGTGGGTTTGTGGGCTACCATGATGCAAAGGGGTCGGAGTAGTCTGGCAGTCACTTCCGAGATATCTTTGATATAGGGGAGAGTGGCTAGGGTTTCTGGACGTGTTTTGTCTGCTTGTTTGGGTTTGTTGCTGAGAAATCGGCGGACTGTGTTCACTGGGTACCCATTGGTTTTGAATACACAGTATAGGTGATTTTTCTCTGCTCTGCATAGTTCCTCTGTGCTGCAGTGTGTGTTGGCTTGTTGAAATAATGCTCTGATGCAGCTTTGTTTGTGGATTAGATTTTCTACAGTGTGGAAACAGGCCCTTCAGCCCAACAACTTCACACCGCCCCTCCGAAGAGAAACCCACCCGAACCCATTCCTCTACCCTATCTTTACCTCTGACTAACGCACCTAACACTACGGGCAATTTAGCATGGCCAATTCACCTGACCTGCCCATCTTTGGATTGTGGGAGGAAACCGGAGCACCCGGAGGAAACCCACGCAGACACGGGGAGAATGTGCAAACTCCACAGATAGGCGGGAATTGAACCCAGGACCCTGGTGCTGTGAGGCAGCAGTGTTAACCACTGAGCCACCATGTCACCCGATGTTGGGATGATTGCTTCCTGCAGCACAGGAACTAGGCAGAGGAAAATCACCTATACTGTGTATTCAAAAAGAATGGGTACCCAATGAACACAGTCTGCCGATTTCTCAGCAACAAACCGAAGCAAGCAGAAAAAACACGTCCAGAAACCCTAGCCACTCTCCCCTATATCAAAGACATCTCAGAAATGACTGCCAGACTACTCCGACCCCTTTGCATCATGGTAGCCCACAAACCCACCAACACACTAAAACAGCAGCTAATGCACTTAAAAGATTATATACTGACACCAGCAAAACTAATGTCATTTACAAAATACCGTGCAAGGACTGTACCAAACACTACATTGGACAAACAGGCAGTAAACTACCCACCAGGAGACATGAACATCAACTAGCCACAAAAAGACATGACCCTCTCTCTCTAGTATCCTCACATACGGATGAGGAAGGGAGTCCCTCCTCCCTACCTTTTATCTCAGCCTGCTTGGCTCTCTCTCTCTTATTCCTGATGAAGGGCTTATGCTCGAAACGTCGAATTCTCTATTCCTGAGATGCTGCCTAACCTGCTGTGCTTTGACCAGCAACACATTTGCAGGATGAGGAAGGACACCACTTTGACTCAGACAGCACATCCATCCTAGGACGAGCCAAACAGAGACACGCACAAGAATTCCTGGAAACATGGCATTCCAACTGGAACTCTATCAACAAACACATCAAGTTAGACCCCATCTACCACCCCCTGAGAAAAGGAACAGGAAGTGACTTCACCACAGGAAATGACATTACCAACCCAAAGAAACCCAAACATATAAATAGAAAGCAGGAAATTTCAGCATTGCTTTGCATGGGGTCCACTGAAGATGTTACCTAGAATGGTAGCGGAACGTCTTGAAATGAACCTTTCAGCTCAGCAAGCAAACCTACACTCAGGAATTATACACTTAATGGTAAGCTCATTCATAATGTCAGGAAGTATGGGATACAGGGAGATTTGACTATCTGGATTCAAAATTGGCTGGCTGACAGAAGGCAGAGAGTGGTTGTAGCTGGAAAGTATTCTGCCTGGAGGACAGTGTTGAGTGGGGTCCTACAGGGCTCTGTATTTGGGCCTCTGCTTTGTAGTTTTTATAAATGACTTGGATGAGGAGGTGGAGGGGTGGGTTATTAAATTTGCAGATGACACAAAAGGTTGAAGGTGTCGTCGATAGTATCGAGGGCTACTGCAGGCTGCAACGCAACATAGACAGGATGCAGAGGTGGGCTGAGAAATGGCAGGTGGAGTTCAACCTGGATAAATGTGAAGTGACGCATTTTGGAAGGTCGAACTCGAATGCTGAATATAGGATTAAAGACAGGATTCTTGGCAGTGTGGAGGAACAGAGGGATCTGGGTGTGCAAGTACATAGATCCCTCAAAGATGCCACCCAAGTGGATAGGGTTGTTAAGAAAGCATATGTTGTTTTGGCTTTTATTAACAGGGGGATCGAGTTTAAGAGCCACGAGGTTTTGCTGCAGCTCTACAAGTCCCTGGTGAGATCACACTTGGAATATTGTGTCCAGTTCTGGTTGCCCTATTATAGGAAAGATGTGGAGGCTTTGGAGAGGGTGCAAAGAAGGTTTACCAGGATGCTACCTGGACTGGAGGACTTGCCTTATGAAGAGAGTTTAATAAGCTCGGACTTTTCTCTCTGGAGAGAAGGAGGAAGAGACCTGATCGAGATGTACAAGATAATGAGAGGAATATATAGAGTCAATAGCCAGAGACTTTTCCCCAGGGCAGGATTGACTGGCACGAGGAGTCATAGTTTGAAGATAATAGGAGGAAGGTATAAAGGAGACGTCAGAGGTAGGTTCTTTACGCAGAGGGTTGTGAATGCATGGAATGCTTTACGAAATGAGGTGGTGGAAGCGAAGTCATTGGGGACATTTAAGTGACTGCTGGACATGCACATGGATAGCAGTGAGTTGAGGGGTGTGTAGGTTAAGTTACTATATTTTACATTAGGATTAGGTTTCAGCACAACATCGTGGGCCTAAGGGCCTGTTCTGTGCTGCACTTTTCAATGTTCTATAAGGTCCTAGGTAGTGTTAAGAGAGTGGTGCTGAAAAAGCACAACAGGTCAGGCAGCATCCGAGGAGCAGGAAAATCGACGTTCCGGGCAAAAGCACTTCATCAGGAATGAGGCTGGGTGCCTTGGGGGTGGAGAGATACATGGGGGCGGGGGTATGGTTTGGGGCTGGGAAGAAGGTAGCTGAGAGTGCAATCGATGGATGGAGGTGATCGGTCAGAGGAGAGGGTGGAGCGGATAGGTGGGAAGCAAGGTGGATAGGTGGGACAGGTCATGACGATGGTGCTGAGCTGGAAGGTTGGAACAAGGGTAAGGTGTGGGGAGAGGGGAAATGTAGAAACTGGTGAAGTCCACATTGATGCCCTGGGGTTGAAATGTTCCGAGGCGGAAGACGAGGCGTTCTTCCTCCAGGCGTCGGCTGGTGAGGGAGTGGCGATAGAGGAGGCCCAGGACCTGCATGTCCTTGGTGGAATGGGAGGGGGAGTTGAAATGTTCAGCCTCAGGGTGGTGGGGTTGATTGGTGCGGGTGTCCCGGAGATGTTCCCTAAAGCGCTCTGCGGTTAGGAGTCCTGTCTCCCCAATGTAAAGGAGACTGCATCAGGAGCAACAAACACAGTAAATGACATTGCTGGAAGTGCAGGTGAAACTTTGATGGATGTGGAAGGCTCCTTTGGGGCCTTGGACGGAAGTGAGGGGAGAGGTGTGGACACAGGCTTTGCAATTCCTGCGGTGGCAGGGGAAGGTTCCAGGAGGGGGGTGGGTTGTTAGGGGGCTTGGACCTGACACTCCTAGGGAGTGTTGCTGAACAAAGAGACCTTGGAGTGCAGGTTCATAGCTCCTTGAAAGTAGAGTTGCAGGTAGATAGGATAGTGAAGAAGGTGTTTGGTATGCTTTCCTTTATTGGTCAGAGTATTGAGTACAGGAGTTGGGAGGTCATGTTGCGGCTGTACAGGACATTGGTTAGGCCACTGTTGGAATATTGCTGCAATTCTGGTCTCCTTCCTATCGGAAAGATGTTGTGAAACTTGAAAGGGTTCAGAAAGATTTACAAGGATGTTGCCAGGGTTGGAGGATTTGAGCTACAGGGAGAGGCTGAACAGGCTGGTGCTGTTTCCCTGGAGCGTTGGAGGCTGAGAGGTGACTGTATAGAGGTTTATAAAACCTGAGGGGCATGGATAGGGTAAATAGACAAAGTCTTTTCCCTGGGGTGGGGGAGTCCAGAACTAGAGGGCATAGGTTTACGGGGAGAGGGGAAAGATATAAAAGAGACCTAAGGGGCGACTTTTTCACACAGAGGGTGATACGTGCATGGAACGAGCTGCCAGAGGAAGTGATGGAGGCTGGTACAGTTACAACATTTACAAGGCATCTAGATGGGTATATGAATAGGAAGGGTTTGGAGGGATATTGGCCAGTTGCTGGCAGGTGGGACTCGATTGAGTTGGGATAACTGGTTGGCATAGATGAGTTGGACCGAAGGGTTTACTTTCATGCTAGACATCTCTATGAAAGGTTAAAACAGGGAGTCTGACAGAAAAGGGACAATATCTGAGGAGAAAGTTCAGTGACCAGGATGAAGAATGTCAGGTGACTCCACAAAGAGGAAGATCAGGAAAAACGATTTTGAGGTCAGTTCAGGATAGGCACCAGTAAGAGGCCTGGGATTACAGCACAACTTTCTATTAGCTACAAGAGACTTGTAGTTCACCCTCACCCTATCGAAATACAGAGAATACAAGAGGAGTAACTTTCCCCGTTAGCAAAAGCACACCCCTGGACTTATTTCTGAAATGAAAATGTCATTGCTATCTGATGGGCTCTGAACTGGAGGGAGGAAGGAGTGAAATACGAGTTACACCACACACAGAGATAGTTACAAATAAAATTACAGGAACCAGATGTTTGGCTGCAATTATACAGAGCCTTGGTGGGACTTGGTCTGCACTTTTGGTCTCCTTCTTCAAGGAAGGATTAACCCGGGGAGTCCAGAACCAGGGGATCATACTCTAATTAAATGGGGGAGACCATTTCGGACTGAGATAAGGAAAAATATCTTCATCCAGAGAGTGGGGAACCTGTGAAATTCTCTGCCACTGAACGTGGTTGTGACCAGAACAGAAGGAGTGAGGTGTAGTCCTTACACCGAAAGAGATCAAAGGGTATGGGGAGAAAGCGGGAAAATTTTTTTCAGGGATGATCAGCCACGATCATATTGAATGACAGAGCAGGTTCAAAGGGCCGAATGGCCTTCCCCAGCTCCTGTTTTCTATGTTTTTATTGGTCTAAATTTCAAAAAATATACAAAACATTTATACTGTTCAAAAGACAGCTCTGTCACCAAGCATACATCAGGACAATTGCAAGAATGCCAAATTTCAAACAGTCACAACAATTTTAAACTATTTAGTAAAAATCTAAAGTATTTTATTCTATATATTTTTCTCATTTAAAACAAAAACTGAATGAGGAGTTTGAGAGTTCTAGCTTCAAGGCTACAAGAGAAGGCAAGTTGGGAGTCAGTGTGACAGCGGGGTAATATGTTACCTCTTCCATTGGGATAACCTGGGAATATCCACCACCTGCTGCTCCACCTGGAACAGATAAAATGCAACCAAGAGCTTTTATAATAGCGTTGAAGCCCCGAGGTGATCATAAACAAGCATACGATTTGTATTTACAGCTTTTAGTTTAACATGCTTGTAGTTCCATGTTCTCAAATCTGGCAGTTTCAGGATTCAGCTGTGCTGGATTTCTGAACAAAGATTGGAGTGAACCACATCATCCAAATTGGAATATATTAATCCACTGAATAAGGAACATGAAAAAAACTAATGGATACCATTGCAGGATGTGTTAGCTACATTGCCATGTTGCTGCTAGTAATAATTCAAGTCTCATTAGCTGAATTTAATGCTTCATCCATTGCTCCCGACTTTCCCATATCAGTGCAGCCTGTGATAGGTTTTTTTGGATAATATCAGGTTTTGGGTCACTGGGTTTGAGACAGCGTCCCTGTATATGAACCATAAGAAGTAGATGCAGAATTCAGCAGAGCCTGCTCCATACTCAACAATGTCATATTAACACAGGAGTCAAAGTTCATCGAGTTAAATGAGAGTGTGGAGTTAAGGCCACAGTTAAATCAGCTGTGATCATACTGAATGGTACAGCAAACTTAAGGGGCTGATTGGCCTACACCTGCTCTTAATTCATATGTCCCTACAATCTAACAACCCATCCATGAACACTCTACTATTCCGCACGAGATTCACACCATCAGTCCTCTCAGTATATAAAAATCTATTGATCTGTCTTCAGAACAATGAGTTTTTTAATTTATTCACAGGATGAGGGTGTTGCTGTCTAGGTCAGTATTTATGGCCCATCCCTAATTGCCCAGAGGGCAGTTAAGAGTCAACCCCATTGCTGTGGGTCTGGAGTCACGTGTAGGACAGACTGGGTAAGAATGACGGTTTCCTTCCCTCAAGGACATCAGTGAACAGACGAGTTTTTCTGACGAACGACAATGGATTCATGGTCATCATTAGACTCTTAATTCCAGATATTTACTGAATTCAAATTTCACCATTCAAATTTGGCTGGATTTGAACCTGTGTCCCCAGAATGTTCCCTGGGTTCCTGGGTTAACTGGCTGGCTATAATACCACGAGACCATCAACTCCCCAATCATGGAACATCCACAGCTCTCCGGGGTACAACATTTTAAAGATTCACAATCCTCAACGTAAAGACATTTCTACTCATCTCAGCCCTGAATGGTTATCCTTGTTTACTAGATAACCATGGTTTTATAAACCGGTTATCCTTGTTAGGTACAGGATAACCATGATTTTATTAAACCGGTTATTCTTGTTAGGTACAGGATAACCATGATTTTATTAAAAGTTGTGTTTCAATTAATGGAAACAGGATGCCTATAATCACAAGAATGCATCAAAGGTAGCCACGCTAATCCACGCAGAATGGAAGGAAAGTATTCTTTAAACAGGTTCATTTTCATTTAAAAGACATTTGGGTAGCTACATGAATAAGAAGGGTTGAGGGGGATGCGGACTACATGCAGGTGAATGGGTTTAGTTTAGTTTAGTTGGCATGGACGAGCAGGGCTGAAAGATCTGTTTCTGCGCCATGTGAAACAGTGACTTAAACTTTATGACATGTAGCAATCCATCTTGGCCATTAGCTGATTAATGGTGGAATCTGGCCAGGATTCCACCAACAATGGTCTGTGCCTGGAAGCATCCAGGGTTTGATCCTTATGCAGTGCTGTCCTTCCCAGTACTGTTCCTGATACTCTCTGGTGTTGTATTCTTGTACAGTTTCTCAGCGCATTCATACTGAAGAGCCAGTCCAAAATCGAATGGAGGTTGAAGAGTTTCCAGTGAAGAAACTCTGCTGGGTACAACCTGTCACCAGACTCCTGGACCAAATCCTCTACTTGGAATTGGATAATGAGGACGATGAAAACCCCTTACAGATATCCTTGAAGCCTCCCTGAAACAATTACCGATTCATGGGAATCCCTGGGCAGAGACTGACCAAAGATGGAAAAGGTTTATTTGAAGAGACACTGAACATCTTGACAGCGTGTGTGCAGAGGTGAGGTCAAGGTATTGGAGACAATAGACAAACCTCCAAACAGCTCATCACCCTGACTATCCAAGCACCACCCATCCTGCTTACAGCAGGATCACTGCACTGGATACACCAACCATCTCAGAAACCATCAAACCAGGCCACAATTCACCCTCAACACCAAGCCACCTCTTACACTTTTATATTCTAAAATTTGTTTGTGGGACTTGGGTGTCACTAGCTGGGCCCAGCATCAATTGCCCAATCACTAAATACCCCGATCAGAGTCAGAGTAGGTCAGCCACATTACTGCGGGTTTGGTGACACGTGTAGGCCAGACCAGGTGAGGAGGGCAGATTTCCTTCCCTAAAGGGCAATGAACCAGATGTGTTTTTATGACAATTGACAACAGTTACACGGTGGCCATGAGGCTAGCTATTTGATTCCAGTTTTCTTTTTGTACTGAATTCAAATTTCACCAGAGATTGAGAGATGTCCCCATGTCTCACCAGGGGTTTTGGATAAAGCTAACCCACTAGACCACCAGCTCCAGAACCCCACCAAGGGCCCACGAGGAGGGGGAAGTTACCTTTGATCCCAAAGGTGGGGCCTTGCGAAGGCTGCCGAACACAAGCGAAAACATTGATGTCCAGGTGAGCTCCAATGGCCTGAGCCAGGCCGATCGTGGTGGTGCTCTTCCCTTCACCCAGGGGGGTGGGGGTGATGCTGCAATATAAACTGGCCATTGAGATAGATACACCCACACTCCTCCCCCACCCTCACCCCCACCACTCCTCCCCCCACCCTCACCCCCCACCACTCCTCCCCCACCCTCACCCCCCACCACTCCTCCCCCACCCTCACCCCCACACCCCTCCCCCACCCTCACCCCCACACCCTTACCACTCCTCCCCCACCCCCACCCTCACCCCCACACTCCTCCCCCACCCTTACCACTCCTCCCCCACCCTCACACTCCTCCCCCACCCTCACCCCCACACTCCTCCCCCACCCTCACCCCCACACTCCTCCCCCACCACTCCTCCTCCATCCTCACCCCCACACTCCTCCCCCACCCCCACCCCCACACCCCTCCCCCACCCCCACACCACTCCTCCCCCACCCTCACCACTCCTCCCCCACCCCCACCACTCCTCCCCCACCCTTACCACTCCTCCCCCACCCTCACCCCCACACTCCTCCCCCACCCTTACCACTCCTCCCCCACCCTCACCCCCACCCTTACCACTCCTCCCCCACCCTCACCCCCACCCTTACCACTCCTCCCCCACCCTCACCCCCACACTCCTCCCCCACCCTCACCCCCACACTCCTCCCCCACCCTCACCCCCACACTCCTCCCCAACCCTCACCCCCACACTCCTCCCCAACCCTCACCACTCCTCCCCCACCCTCACCACTCCTCCCCCACCCTTTACCCACACTCCTCTCTCACCCCCACCACACCCCCCCACCCTCACCCCCACACTCCTCTTCCACCCTCACCACTCCTCCCCCACCCCCACCACTCCTCCCCCAACCTCACCCCCACCACTCCTCCCCCATCCTCACCCCCACCACTCCTCCCCCACCCTCACCCTCCTCCTCCATCCTCACCCCCACACCCTTACCACTCCTCCCCCACCCTCACCCCCACACCCTTACCACTCCTCCCCCACCCCCACACTCCTCCCCCACCCTCACACCCACACTCCTCCCCAACCCTCACCACTCCTCCCCCACCCTTTACCCACACTCCTCTCTCACCCCCACCACACCTCCCCCACCCTCACCCCCACACTCCTCTTCCACCCTCACCACTCCTCCCCCACCCTCACCACTCCTCCCCCACCCCCACCACTCCTCCCCCATCCTCACCCCCACCACTCCTCCCCCAACCTCACCCCCACCACTCCTCCCCCAACCTCACCCCCACCACTCCTCCCCCACCCCCACCACCCCTCCCCCATCCTCACCCCCACCACCCCTCCCCCATCCTCACCCCCACCACCCCTCCCCCATCCTCACCCCCACCACTCCTCCCCCATCCTCACCTCACCACTCCTCCCCCACCCCCATCACTCCTCCCCCACCCTCACCCCCACCACTCCTCTCCCACCCTCACCCCCACCACTCCTCTCCCACCCTCACCCCCACCACTCCTCCCCCACCCTCCCACTCCTCCCCCACCCTCACACTCCTCCCTCACCACTCCTCCCCCTCCCTCTCCCACCCTCACCACTCCTCCCCCACCCTCACCCCCACACCTCCCCCAACCCCACTCCACCTTCACCTCTGTTCCCCACCCTCATCCCTCGTCCTCCCCATCCCCACTACTCCTCCCTCACCCTCAACCCCCACCACAACAGATATTGGAAGTGGGAGATTTTAAGAAAGGCTGGCCCTACCCTGTGACAACAACGTATTTCCCGTCTGGTTGGTCCTTCAGCCGGTTGATTGTGGTCAGTAGCACCTTTGCCTTCGATTTGCCGTACAGCTCCACTTCATCGGATAACAAACCAACTTCCTTGGCCATGCGGCTGATGTGCTTCGGTGTGCAAGACCGTGAAATCACAATGTCACTGGTGGGAAATAATGATATTTTTCAAAAAAGAAATTAAATAAATCCAAGCATCCAGAACAGAAAGCATCCAGCACGACTGCATTTCCCTCTGGGTCAGTTTCCATGTGGTCCATAACTAACCCTGGTCTCAGGGTGTAGCATGCTCCCAGTTTAGAGAAGGCCATACATTCAGTACCCACTCAAAGGGCTGACATTTCCAGGGTGGCACTGAGGGAGTGCTGCTCTGTTGGAGATGCTAACCTTTGGGTAGCATTGAGGTCCTGATGTAAGAAGATACCACAGTCTCTATTGGAAGGACAAGGATAGTCTCTTTGGTTTTCTGATGAAGGGCTTATGCCCGAAACGTCGATTCTTCTGTTCCTTGGATGCTGCGCTTTTCCAGCAACACATTTTCAGCTCTGATACTCCAGCATCTGCAGTCCTCACTTTCTCCTCTTTGGTTTTCTGGTCAATTTTTATCGCCAGTAAACATGATTGAAAAGAGATTAAATGGAAAAGACTGCACTGCTGTTTGTGGCATCTTGCTTTGCAAATACTGGTCATCACTTTCCTCACTGTAACACTTACTTACTCAACTGTGAAATACTTAGGGTGAGTGAATAGGCTTTAAATATTGAGAGCCACTGGATTGTTATACACCCACAGGAACAGCAGGAAGCCATTCAGCCCTGATATGGAGTCAGTCTGCAGTCATGCATGCTTTCCAGCACAGGTCTGTGTGATGGTCAGGGATGAGAAGGTGAGGTGCTCAGTGGAGCTGACTCAGGAATCACACCCAGAATCTTCCATCGACAGTCAGAGGATCACATCAGTGAGGCAGTGATCAAATACTCTCCACGGAACAAGAGGGACAGTGGGCACAGCGCTACATCTGCGTATTGCTGTATGTCACACTGTGAGTGGGAAAGCAGGAAAGAATTCAACACTACATACTGACTTTAACAGTGCCTCGAACCAACAGCTCCAATTACTCATAAAATGCTTCTAACATAGAGGCCATTCAGCCCACTGTATCCATGCTAGCATTCTGCACGAGCAACTTAACTTGTCTCACTCCCACATCCACCCCTCCATTGCTCGGCAGCCATTTCCTCTTTAGATAATTGTCCAACTTCATTATAACAATCATTATTTACCCAGCTGCCGCCGCCACCTTCTCAGGCAGTGCATTCCACATCTGACCACTCACTGTGGACAACAAAGGCTTTTCTATCGCCATCATCACCTCTTTGCCATCCACCCTGGCTCTCGATCCTTCCTCCAAGGGAAACAGTTTCTCCCCATTCTTGGAGAATGGAAAGTAAGTAAGAGTCTCTTCTAAAGATACAGATCTCTTTGCTTGGATAGGGTAGCTGCTTCCACTTTGATCAGACAGGCAGACCACTTCCATCCAGAAGGTCAAGAGCAGCAGATACATGGGAACACCATCCCCTTGCAAGATCCCCTCTGAGCCAATCTCCATCCTGAGTTGGAAATATATCGCCGTTCCTTCACTGTCACTGGGTGAAAATCCTCAAATTCCTCCATAATAGGTGTCCCTGAACTTTACCATGGCTCAACGAAGCAGCTCACTACTCTCTTTCCCAGGGAAATCAGAGACAGACAACAAATATTGCTCTAGGCAGTAAGACCAATATCACGTGGGCCCTTAAAATGAAAAAGACCATAAGACCATCAGAAATAAGAACTGAAGGAGGCCATTCAGCCCCTTGAGCCTGCTCCACCATTCGATAAGATCACAGCTGATCCAGCATTCCTCACATCCACTTTTCTACCTTTTCCCATAACCTGTGATTCCCCGACTGATGAAGAGTCTCTCTATCTCAGCCTTAGATATACCCATGGACTCGGCCCTCCACAGCTCTCTGTGACAAGGAGCTCCAAAGACACTCAGCCCTCTGGGAAGGAAGTTCCTCCTTATCTCAGACACAGCGAGGCCACACACCTACCTGGGCACCGGCTCCACAAGTTTAAGCTTTGTGTATTGGATAGGCCACTTTCCTGGCTTGCAGTTCTTCAAATAGCGTTTTGCCCCCTCGACAGTGTTCTGTCACAGAGAATAACATCTATATCAACACAAGGACATTTTTATACTGTCGTCTTCTCTTTTACTTAATATCCCACATTTCAAAGCTCCCTTTCTAATGGTGTCAACTTTTTACTTATTTATTCCTGCACAGGACGTGGGTCAGCCCAGCATTTATTACCTATCCCTAATTGTCAACCACCTTGCTGTGGGTTGGAGTCACGTGTAGGCCAGACCAGGTAACAATGGCAGTTTCCTTCCCTAAAGGACATTAGGTGGGTTTTTCCTGATAATGGATTCATGGTCATCATTAGACTCTTAATTTCAGATTTTTATTGAATTCAAATTCCACCATCCGCTGGGGCAGGATTTGAACCTGGATCTTGGGAACATTACCACGGTCCCTGGATTTATAGGAGGAGAAAGTGAGGTCTGCAGATGCTGAAGATCAGAGCTGAAAATGTGTTGCTGGAAAAGCGCAGCAGGTCAGGCAGCATCCAAGGAACAGGAAATTCGACGTTTCGGGCATAAGCCCTTCCTGATGAAGGGCTTATGCCCGAAACATCGAATTTCCTGTTCCTTGGATGCTGCCTGACCTGCTGCGCTTTTCCAGCAACACATTTTCATCCCTGGATTAATAGTCTAGTGATAATACCACTAGGGCGTTGCCTCCTCACAGAAACAGTGGCCCACCCTGTGCCTCAACCCAAACCCAGCCTGTGAACCCAATGAGATAGACCATGTGTATGAGTTTGTTCCCCCAGACACAGCTGTACAGACACACTTTAAAAGTGGAAACACAGAACACCCCAGGGAGCAGACAGTCTGACTTCTTACCACCACTTCTACCTCACAAGCCCAACGCTGAACCCAGCTCTCAGCTCGACGCTAATAATCATATCTGGAACTAGCCTGGACTGCAGGCCCAATGTTGCAATAAGCCACAAGTGTGATCCAGGTGACTAGAAGTGTTCTAGTTTAACTGGGCTCTCAGATCTGCCCAATGGAAGCTCATTTTTTTCCCATCAATTTTTAGGATTAGGCCGAAACCATATCCACAGGACACAAGAGTAGGGCAACTGCCATAGGAACCACAGGGAGCAATGGCGTAACATTTTAAACAAAAAATGCACCAAATTACGGTAATCTGGAACACTCTGCCTGAAAGGGCAGTGGGAGCAAACTCAATTGTAACTTTCAATAGAAAACTGGATAAATATTTGAAAGGAAAAACACCCAGGGTTCAGAGAAAAGGACAAGGTATAGGGTTAATTTGATAGCTCTTCCAAAGAGTGGGTGGGCTGAGTGAGTGATGTATGACTCTGGGAAATCTCCCCCCATCCCCCTTCTCAGTTGTTGCCTCTTGCTATATTCACAGCTGTCCTCTGGTACCCAATCCAGGCAGTTGATATTAGATTAGCTTACTTACAGTGTGGAAACAGGCCCTTCGGCCCAACAAGTCCACACTGACCCACCGAAGCGCAACCCACCCAGACCCATTCCCCTACATTTACCCCTTCACCTAACACCATGGGCAATTCACCTGACCTGCACATTTTTGGACTGTGGGAGGAAACCGGAGCACCCGGAGGAAACCCACGCAGACACGGGGAGAATGTGCAAACATAGTCAGTCACCTGAGGCGGGAATTGAACCTGGTCTCTGGTGCTGTGAGGCAGCAGTGCTAACCACTGTGCCACTGTGCCGCCCACTATCCTTGCCAGAGTGACTCATGTCACTGGGACTGTCAGACAGTCAGTCAGCACCGACAGGATTGGAATGGATTTCCAACAGCTGCTCTAGGCCAGGCACTAACAGGCAAGAGAAACAACAAAGATCCTGGCAGTAATGCCAGTACTCCCACACCCAACCTGGCACTGGGGAATGTCAGTGCCTGGCAGCTGGGAATCTGCAGGGTGGTGGCATCACAGAGTCAGCCTGAACGTCACTGAGGAATCAGCTGCTCCTTAAGGTGGTGTCCTGGGTTGTTACAGCAAGAAGACTGGATACTCTGAAGGTGAGTGCAGTAACTGGAAAACGTTTCACAGGATACTGAAATAGGTCGTGGTAAACTGTTGTGAGGTGCAAAGGAACTTCATTTGAAAACCAATTAAAATAGTACAATCAATTCACAAAAAAACAGGTCTACTTGACTTATTTAATTCACTCTTTGGGTAAAGTTCTCAACCCCAATATCCCAAAGAGTCCCTGTACTGGAGATGGCGCCTGGGAGTAAACCACTGATTTCATTCTAGATGTGCATTTTAGCTCAAAGATCCTTGCAAAAATGGAAGAATCTCCCATCGTGAAAATACAGAAGACTGGAGCAGAAGGTGGCCATTTGGCCCTTTGAACCTGCTCCATCATTCAATATGATCCAACTTAGTCCCCTGTTCCTGCTTTCTCCCATATCCTTTAGCCCCAAAAACGATGTCTAACTCCTTCTTAAAAACATTCCAGGTTTTGGCCTCAACTGGTTTCTGTAACAGAGAATCCCTCAGGCTCCTCATTCTCTGGGTGAAGACATTTCTCCTCAACTCAGTCCTAAATGGTCTAGCAATAGCTTTAAACTGCAATACTTCCCCCCCCAATTCCCCTCCCTGCCCCCGACCCGGCGGGGTCATAAGGAACATTCTTCCTGCATTTACCCTGCTTAATTCTATAAGAATGCAATGGGTTTCCATGAGACTCCCCCTTCACTCATCAAACTAATCTCCCCCAAAGCAAGAGTGAAGTTAATAGATGAAGACGAGCAAACTCACTGCCATTAGCATACAGACAGTCATCGGCCCCACTCCACCAGGCACCGGGGTGATGAACGAAGCCACTTCTTTGGCTTCATTGTAAGCCACATCACCAACCACACGCTTCCCACTCGGCTTGGTGCTGTCTGAAACAAAACAGGGGGGCACTGTTACAGCAAACACTGACATTAGTGAGCATGAGGGTACCTGGGACACACTCAGAGGATTCACATACAGAATTACTGATACGAGAGACAGCAAGAGAGAGAGAGCGAGAGCGAGAGTGACAGAGTTACAACCTGGGGCTCAGTCAAGGTGTTGAGTTTGACATGAACGTTTATTGGCGGATATTTGGACTTCCATATGACTGAGCCACATACACTAGGGATGCAATCTCAAATGATCTAATAATTACAAGGAGTCATAACTTAAAGGCAATTTTTAACTGAATCCCTTAATGAGTTTGCAATCTCTAAATCGCAAATATTTACCTGGTGTGGCGTTGCGTTATAATTCATCAATGGAGTGTGCATTGCTTTGGCAACATGCACTTCTAAAAATATGTTGCAGCCTGGAAGTAGAGCTGAGCAGGAAGTTCTCTTCCTCTGCCATTGGCCTGTATTGGAGGGATTTTCAGCTTGATACATAACCCATTTGGTCACTTTACAAACACACCTTCCTCAGCCATCAGTTAAGTGTGTTTAGATGCACTTGGGCATTGCTAATTGTGGAGAGAATATGTCCAAAAGGTACATAAATTCCTTGGAACTGTCCAAACAGTGCACTGGGAAGTGTCTGGAAACATGTCGACTATGTGTCAGGATGTCAAGAGGTGTTGACAAGCATCGATTTGACCAGCATTACCAAGTGTTGAACTGTCAAGAATTGTTCCAATGTGCTTTGATGAACAAGAATACTTGTCTTCATAGTCACTCTGCGATTTAGTACTTTAAGTAACTGAACTATATTTCTTCTCCTATGTGCATGAGCATTTGCAAATACTCAATGAGCTGCCATGGCAGATGAAAGGAGAAGGGGTGGGTGGAAGTAAGCACGGAGTTGCCATAGGCGTGGGAGGGACCATGTGGGATTGGTTCAGGGCATAGCACATAAGGGACCACGCACTCGCAAAATTCTCAAGGAATTGGCTAAAACAAGACAGAATTCAAGTAAGTGGTTTTAGCCATTTCCGAGTGTCTTTTCACACAGAACAATTAAACGATATGTATCATATGGCTGATTTCCCAAATGATCTTTTCTATGTTGATGGGACACTTTCGACTGCTTATTGAATGGAAATGTTTGTTGACAAAAGAGTTTAAGCATTTAAGAGCTAAACATTCAAATGAAATGTTTCAAATAAAAACAAAACACTGCTGAAGACATCAGTTTAAGGTTAGAGGTGAAAAGAATGAAAGGGAACCTGAGGGGCAACTTTTTTACACAGAGGGTGGTATGCATATGGAATGAGCTGTCAGTGGAAGTGGTTGAGGTGAGTACATTAATGCATGGAGAGGAAAGGACTAGAAGGATATGGGCCAAGTGCAGGGAAATGGGGTTAGTGTGGATGGACATTTTGGTCAGCATCGACTAGTTTAGATCTGTCTCTATGCTGTAGGACTCTATGACATAGGGAAAATTTTTCCACTTGTGGAGAGGTCCAGAAGTGGGAATCATTCATATGGGACAAAGTTGCTAATAAATTCCATCTGGAATTCAGGAGAAGCACCTTCAGAAACGCAGAGACCAAAGATTCTGACGATGCTAACCTACAGCATAGTTGATCTGAATATGATCATACTAATCAGGGACAGGTGGAGGCCATTCAGCTCCTCAAGCCTGCTTGGCTATTCTGTAAGATGCTGGCTGAAGCAACTGCAACCTCAAGTGCATGTTCCTTCCTACCCCTCGTAACCTTTCACCCTTCGCTTAACAAGAATTGATCTACCTCTGTCTTAGAGTAAAAAGTGAGGTCTGCAGATGCTGGAGATCAGAGCTGAAAATGTGTTGCTGGTTAAAGCACAGCAGGTCAGGCAGCATCCAAGGAACAGGAAATTCGACGTTTCGGGCAAGGGCTTATGCCCAAAACATCGAATTTCCTGTTCCTTGGATGCTGCCTGACCTGCTGCGCTTTAACCAGCAACACATTTTCAGCTCTACCTCTGTCTTAAAAATATTCAAGAATTCTGCCAACTTTTCAGAAGAGAGTTTTAAATACTCAATTATCTGAGAAAAAAAAGTCATTTAATCTCTGTTTTAAATCGGTGACCACTGATTTTTAAACAACGACCCCTGGTTAGATTCTCCCATGGGGGAGGAATCATCTTGTCCACGTCCAGCCTGTCAAGACCCCGCAGGATGTTACAGGTTTCAATCAATCAATCGCCTCTCACTCTTCTTACAGACGTAAACCTAATCTGGCTATGTTTCCTCATAAAGGCAACCCTCCCATCCTTGAGATTAGTGTGGGAAACCTACTTTGACCTGCCTTCAGTGCATGAACATCCTCCTTAACAAGGTGATCCACCAGAGATCCTCCAGGCGTGGTCTCACCAATGTCCTGTACAATTAAAACATATCCTCGCTGGGGGAAATTGTGTTCTTTATCCCATGAAAGAAAAAACATGTTAAAAGAAACTTAGATTAATAAGTAAGGGAGAAAGGAGCTGGAGGACACGTACATGTGGAGATGAAAGATATGGGAGGAGGCGTGTATAGAGCTTTAACATACTGGGCTTAATGTTGTTTCTAGAATTACACAGAAACAGACCAATGTCCATTTGTATTGTAAAGTTACCAAAGTCTTACCAGACCATTGGGCTGCTCTCTCACTCCACATGGTTTAACCTGATAGTCAGCTCGCCTCAGGTGAGAGGAGAGATTGAGAAGGAGAGTCCTTCAGGTGACCTCACTCGGTGCTGGAATTGAACCCATGCTGTTAGCGTCTCTTTGAAAACCAGCCATCCAGCCAACGGAGCTAACTCAGCTTTGCGCAGCGACACTAATTTTGTAAACCATTCCAAGGTGCTTTGAGGGAGCAACGATCAGACAGAAGTACAGAAACGTTGTCAGGTTAGGTGATCAGAAGCTTACCAAGTATTTTAAACCCGAAGACTGAGGTACAGAGGTAGAGTGGCGGGGAGGCTGAGAGAGTGAGAGAGACTGAAGGCACAGCAATCAAAATAGGGGATACCCAAGAGACGAGAGTGGAGGAATGCAGAGATAGAGAAGATTAGAGATGGAGAAGATTACAGAACTGTTTTAAAATCAATTTACAAACTTTAAAACTCTGCCGTTGCTGGACCGTGAGCCAATGTCAGTCAGTGAGGGTCAATGAGGGTGGATAGGGCTTGGTGAGAGTTGATGGTCAGATTTGTATGAGCTGAAACTTAGAGGTTACATGAAGATAAAAGCTACTGTGGCCTCTATCTGTGAGGAGTAAGGGAAATCCCCCAATGTATTAGTCAATTCCCAAGCAGCATCACTTACTGAAATAAACCACCTGCTCATTGTAAATGCTGTGTGTGTGGCAGCTTGCGGTATACAAACTGGTTGCTGCTTTTCCTACAATGACAATAGTGCTAACATTTAGAGATGTACTGCATTGCTGGGACACCTGTTTCCACTACTGAAGTGCAAGTTCGTCTTCAGACAGGACGATGAAAAGAGAGGGTTGATTTAGTTCAGATATGGAGCTGACTTTGCCCACATCAGTTCACCATCGAAGGCGAGAAGGAAAGCAGAAAGAGAGCAGAGTCCTGGCTCAAAGTCTCCCCTACCTTGAGAAAACTTGTTCTGGTCCTCGTTTCAAGGGACTGAGGTCTATCACCACGAAAGGGGGAAAGGAAATAAAGACGAGGACTTGTAAATAATTTTCCAATCAGAATCTCCTCTCACCGGGAATGTAGTTGATGCCACAATCGATGACGACAGCACCCGGTTTGATCCAGTTTCCTTTCACCATCTCAGCTTTGCCAGCTCCGACCACCAAAATGTCAGCTCTCCCAATCTAAAGAGAAAGGGGGTGCTTTGAGATAGACATCATCAGCCAGACACAAGGTTCAAACTAACGCACCTGAGGGTCAGGTGAACTGGCCATGCTAAATTGTCCGTAGTGTTAGGTAAGGGGCAAATGTAGGGGTATGGGTGGGTTGCGCTTCGATGGGTCAGTGTGGACTTGTTGGGCCGAAGGGCCTGTTTCCACACTGTAAGTAATCTAATCTAATCTAAGAGAAGCCAGCCAGGTGAGTCAATAGAGATCATCAATACTGTGAAGGGATTCAATAGAGCTGACATAAAGAACACGTCTCCACTTGGAGAGGAGTCTGAAACCAATTAATAGAAGACAGTCATTAGTTCAGATACATTCAACTGATGCATTAAAGAGAGCATTGGATGTTGACTTGGAGAGAAAAAGAACTTAAGGAATTGGAATGGGCCCGTCAAGTCTCCTCCTCTGCCATTGACTTAATCATGGCTGACCTACTCGTGGCCTCAGCTCCACTTACCCACCCTTCAGGAGGGTTTCAAGAATGTAGATCCTCACCTCTTCTAATTAACTCGCAAAGGGCTAAGAAACGTGGCCCGAGGCAGCCACCATTTATTTTCCCTGGAATCCTTTGTCCCCACAGGACCATCAATGTGTTAGTTATATCCTCATCCAGTCCCCAAGAGCGAGACTCTAGGCTTTTCCCCGATTGCTCCAACCATTCACAGCCTCTCACCTAGCCTGCCCACTGCCCTTTCCTCTTATCACCATAGTTAGAGCTCCACTTACCCACCCACTCACCATAACCCTCAATTCCTTTACTGTTCAAAAATCTATTTATCTTTGCCTTAAAAACATTCAATAAAGTAGCCTCAATTGCTTCATTGGGCAGAGAATTCCACAGATTCACAACCCTCTGGGTGAAGAAGTTCCTCCTCTGCTCCCCCTTATTTTGAGACTATGCCCCCTAGTTCTAGTTACATCCACTAGTTGAAACAACCTCCCTGGTTCTATCTTTTCTATTCCCTTCGTAATTTTATACAAGACCCCCCCCCCCCCCCCCCCATCTTCTGAATTCCAATGAATATAATCCCAGTCTACTCAACCTCTCCTCATAAGCCAACCCCCTCAACTCCAGAACCAACCTAGTGACCCTCCTCTGCACCCCCTCCAGTGCCAGTACATCCTTTCTCAAGTAAGGAGACCAAACCTGCACACAGTACTCCAGGTGTGGCCTCACCAGGGCCCTGTACAGCTGCAACATAACCTCCCTGCTTTTAAACTCCATCCCTTGAGCAATAAAAGGCAATATTCCATTTGCCTACTTAATTACTTGCTGTACCTGCAAACCATTTTTTTTTGTGTGATTCATGCACAAGGACACCCAGGTCCTTTGCACAGCAGCATGCTGCAATTTTTTTTACCATTTAAATAACAGTCCATTTTGCTGTTATTCCTACCAAAATGGATGACCTCACATTTACCAACATTGTACTCCATCTGCCTGACCCTTGCCCACTCGCTCAATCTGCCTTTACCCCTCTATAGACTTTCAGTGCCCTCTATAAACTTTGCTGTACAAGAGAGAGCAAAGGTATGGAGCAAAAGCAGGAGATTGGCACGAGGGTTAAAACAAAGAGTGGGAGGAGACAATTCAGCCTTCTCAAAGATTTAATACAATCATGGCTGATCCCATCTCGGCCTCAACTCCACTTGCCTGCCCTCTCTCCATAACCCTTCAACCTGTTACGAATTCAAAATCTCTCTCTCTCTCTCCTTAAGTTTACTCAATGTCCCAGCATCCACCGCAGTCTGGGGGAGTGAATTCCACAGATTCACGATCCTTTGAGAAGTAATTTCTCCTCATCTCGGACCAAGATGCACGGATGATGAATCAAATGGCTTCTTTCTGCACCATTTTCGTTTTGTGGCTAATAAATCCAGTCGGGGCTTCAGGCAAAACTCCTCTAGCCAGACAGGAGGAAGAACGTGGATCTTTAATATTGAGGTGAATAGCAGCGGTGCATTTAGGAGAAGCTTATTAGGGTTGGGAGGCTATGTTGATGGGTAACAGCACTAACTGCAATGAATAATAATTCCACACCAAAGACAAGCAGGCAGAGACAGGATGCTGCAAGCACAATGCACAAACAGTAAAAATTGCTCTAGTCTGCAAGATCATGAGGTTCCAGCATTGACTACACCTTCATCACCAGAGGAAAGTAGGTAACTGGATTCAATGGGCAAGCGAATGGAGGATCAGAAACACTTAAATGGGGTGAGACACCATGGAATCTGCTGGTCACATGTGGCCTTGCCCATCTCCTGCTTCCTTGGAAAAACCTTTGCATTGATATAGCACCCTTACTGTAGCAAACCATCGCAAGGTGCTTCAGAGGGAAGTCTATAGTGAGCCACGCAGAGGAGGTAGTGGGATCAATTACATAACAAAGGCCTGATCAAAGCGATGAGTTTTAACAAGTGCGTGAAGAGAGACTTAGGGAGGGGAGTTACTGAGGTTTGGGCCAAGGTGACCAATAACAGGAGGAGGGGAATGGGAGATGCACAAGAACATCAGACAAACAAACAGGGACAGAGCTCTCAGAATGTGGGGTGATCAGATGTAGGGGAGGAAACCATGGAGGAATTTCAGCACAAAAGATGTTGCTGGATGGAGCCATGTGTTTAAGGAGAGAAAAGAATTTTAATCTCTGGGTGTTGATGAGTGAAAGGTCTCCTGACAGGCACTTGGTCCAGATGGCCTAGCCCTCAGAAGCAAAGCTGTTCTCCCAGTTTCTCTGGTTGGTGAGTTGAACCCCAATTAAATTCCACTGAATTTTGCCCCAGCCACAGGGAAACACTGTTAGGAGGGTTTCAAGAAAGTAGATCCTCACCTTTTCCAACGAACCAGCAAAAGGGTAAGAAACGGGGCCTGAGTCATTCACCATTTTCCTGGAATCTTTTTTCCCCACAGAACCATCAATGCATTAGTGACAACTTCATCCAGTCTCCAAGAGCGAGACGTTTGGCTTTACTCCAACAACTCTCAGCCTCTCACCTAGTCCGCCCACTCCCCTTTCCTCTTATCACTGTAGTTACAGCTTCCCTTACCTCCCCCGGCAGGTCAGCCGTCTTCGAATGGCAGGTGGTTACAGTGGCGTGGTTTGAGACCAGGAGGTCCCGCATGGGGGCTCCAACTATCTTGCTCCTTCCAATAACGACAGCTCGAGAGCCAGCCAGCTTCACTCCTGCAGCAACGGGAGGCAGAAAACATTCAGAAAGACAGCTGGGTTTGGAGAGACAATCTAGACATCGGTGGATCAGAAAGCAGGCCATTCGGCCCATTGTGCTGGTATCAGCTCTTTCAAAGAGACATCCAATTAACCTCAAGACCCTGCAAAAAAAGATTTACAAGGATGTTGTGGTTCTGCTCGCCGAGCTGGAAGTTTTTGCTGCAAACGTTTCGTTCCCTGGCTAGGGATCATCATCAGTGCTGTTGGAGCCTCGTGTGAAGCGCTGCTTTGATGTTTCTTCCGGTATTTATATTGGTTTATATTGGTTATAACGAAGCTGCATCAGGACACTATTCAAAAGGGCCACAACACACTGCAGTACACCAGAACTGCGAAAAGAGGAAGAGGAACATCTATACAAGGTATTCGCCAAAAACGGATACCCACGCAACTTTATCACCAGATGCCTAAGAGATAGACCGAGGAACGAGGACATGCCACAACCAAAAGGACTAGCCACTCTACCATACGTCAGGAGCGTCTCAGAACTGACAGCCAGACTACTGCGACCCTTAGGACTCATAACAGCACACAAGCCAACATCCACACTCAGTAACAACTCACTAGAACAAAGGACCCAATACCCAGCATGAGCCAAACTAACGTAGTTTACAAAATACCATGCAAGGACTGCACAAAACACTATATAGGACAAACAGGAAGACAGCTAACAATCCGCATCCATGAACATCAGCTAGCCACAAAACGACACGACCAGCTATCCCTAGTAGCCATACACTCAGACAACCAGCAACATGAATTTGACTGGGAAAACACCACTATCATAGGACAAGCCAGACAGAGAACAGCCAGAGAATTCCTAGAAGCATGGCATTCATCCACAAACTCCATTAACAGACACATTGACCTGGACACCATATACAAACCACTACAGCTGAAACTGACACCCGGAAACGGCAAGAACGTCCATCAACAGACACATCGACCTGGACCCCATATACAAATCACTGCAGCTGAAACTGACACCCGGAAGCAGCAAGAACAAACCAATATAAATACCGGAAGAAACATCAAAGCAGCGCTTCACATGAGGCTCCAACAGCACTGATGATGTTCCCTAGCCAGGGAACGAAACGTTTGCAGCAAAAACTTCCAGCTCGGCGAGCAGAACCACAACAACGGATACCCGAGCTACAAATCTTCAATCAGATTTACAAGGATGTTACTGAGCCTGGAGGGGTTGAGTTATAGGCAGAGCTGGATAGGCCAGGACTTTTCAAACCCCTGGAGAGTTGGAGGCTGAGGGTTGACTTTATAAAGTCATGGAGCAGGGATATCGGGAATAACAGGGAAAAGAAACCCTGTTATTCCCGATATTCCTGCTCCTTGGATGCTGCCTGACCTGCTGCGCTTTTCCAGCAACACATTTTCAGCTCTGATCTCCAGCATCTGCAGACCTCACTTTCTCCTCTTTTATAAAGTCATGAGCTGCATAGATAGGGTCAATAGTCAAGGTCTTTTCCCCAAGGTAGGGGAGTCTAAAACTGGAGGGCAGAGATTTAGGGCGAGAGGGGAAAGATTTAAAAAGGGACCAGAAGGGCAACATTTTCACGCAGAGAGTGGTACGTGTATGGAATGAGCTGCCAGAGGAAGTGGTGCAGGCTGGTACAACTGCAACATTTAAAAGGCATTTGGATGGGAACATGGACAGGAAATGTTTAGAGGGATATGGGCCAAATGGGAGTAGTTGAGGAAACCTGGTTGGCATGGCGGAGTTGGGCCGAAGGGCCTGTATGTCCAGTGTTGTATGAATCTGAAGTCAATTCTGCTTCCACCAGCCTTTCAAGAAATGTAACCCAGATCACAACAACTCACTGTGGAAGAAAGGGTTTCCCCTCAGCATATAACCCCCACACTTGTTCTTAAACCTATGCTCTCTGGTTATCAACCCTCCCTGCCAGTATTCTTTCTATTTAACCTGGATTTTGTGACACCACCACTATATCTCCCCCTTAACCCAGTGACCATGGCCACACTCCCTCCCCAGTGACACAAAAACCCTTGAGCAAGTGGTTTGTTGGTCCTTGCCACCCCCCCCCCCCTCCCAGAAAAGTGGCACTCTGAATGTGATGGCTCACAGGAAGCCTGCTCCCCAACTTGAGGCCAGGATCCAGTGGCTGTAATCCCACAGTCCTCAGGCCTATGCTGCTGCTCAAGTTCATCAAGAGCAGACTCACTCAGTCCTGTTCAGAGCTTGGGCTCCCACCATTTCCCAAAGTTTCTCCAGTCCAGGAGGGTGACAGGTGAGTGCAGCTCTGACAATAACTCGACAAGTTCAGCAGCATCCCGGACAAAGCAGTGCACTCGATCACCATCTCATTCACCACCTGAAGCACTGACACCATGGTGCCACATGTCCTGTCCTCTTCAGGTATTATCTCCCAAACTCGCAACTCCCACTGCCGAAAAAGATTAAAAACAGAAATTGCTGGGAGAAACTCAGCAGGTCTCACAGCATCTGTGGAGAGAGAAAAAGAAAAGTCAACACTTCAAGTACAGTCACCGTTCCTCAGAAGGGTTTACAGTTTTGAAGATCGATCACTGGACTTGAATCGTTAACTCTGTTTTTTCTCCACAGATGCTGCCAGACTTGCTGAGTTTTTTCCAGCAAGTTTCTCTTTCTGTTCCAGATCTTCAGCATTCAGAGCTTTTTGTTTTGTCCCAGTACGAGACGGCCGGTAAAGTCCACATCACCCTGATAAGAAACTATATTGCTATTCTTCCACTGTCAATAGTGAGACAGGGGATCAAGTCCCCACATGGGAGATGGTGCAATTGGAATTCAGTAAAGACACTGACCCAATTTCAACTCCATAGCCAGTATCAATCGTTACCAATATCCCCTGGGGAAGGAAATCTGTCGTCCTTACCTGGTCTGCCCAACATGTAACTCCAGGCCCATACGTGTCTGATACATTAATGGTTCAGTGTTTCAGTAACTAGTTACAGGTAACAGCTAATGGTGGGAGAGGTTAGCTGTCTTTCACTTCTTGGTGACTTCACTGCAGAGTGAGATAAAGAGAGGTGCTCTCTCTTGTAATCTGCAGACCCTCTGCCTCTGTATTGTTTACACACTCTCGGACCACCATCTGGCCAGGAGCCAATCAGAGCACTGTTGCCACGCTGATGATTATTGGCCTCCGTAACTAGTCCGGATTGCACAAACCAATCAACAATCTGTCACTGGGCATCACTTGCTCAGAACATACACACCCACAGCGGCCATTGGATCGCAAACATCTTTCTCCCACAATCCCCCCCCCCCACTACTTGAAGATGATTGAGGAGGGGAGGGCACTGGGTGCTGTCTACATGGACTAGACCAACACATTTCATAAGATCCCTCACGGTAGGTTGGTACAGAAGATCATATTGCATGGAATCCCCAGTGAGTTGGTCATGGCTTGGTCATGGAAGCCATGATGTGGAGGAGCCGGTGTTGGACTGGGGTGGACAGAGTTAAAAATCAAGCAACACCAGGTTATAGTCCAACAGGTTTATTTGAACTTACAAGCTTTCAGAGCACTGCTCAGGTTGATGAAGGAGGTAGTGCTCTGAAAGCTTGTACTTTTAAATATACGCCGGTTGGACTATAACCTGGTGTTGTGTGATTTTTAATTTGGTCATGGAAGACAGAGGATTGTTGTGGAGGGGTGTTTTTCTGACTGTGACCAGTGCTGTTCCACAAAGATCAGTGCTGGAGCCTCTGTTGTTTGTAGTATATATAAATGATTTGAATGAACCTGTTAGTGGTCTGATTAGTAAGTTTGCAGATGACACGGAAGTTAGTGGAGTTGTGAATAGGCTGGAAGGATATTAAAGGATACAGCAGTATGTAGACTAGCTGGAAACTTGGGTGGAGAAATGGTTGATGGAGTTTAATCCAGACAAATGTGAGGTGATGCATTTTGGGAGGTCAAATGAGAGAGAAAAATATACTGAAAATGTCAATTTACATTGATCAAGGAACATTGAGCTACAGAGGGATCTTGGGGTGCAGGTCCATAGCTCCCTGAAAGTGGATAAAGTGGTAAAGAAGGCATATGGCATGCTTAACTTAATTGGCTGGGGCATTGAGTACAAAAGTTGGCAAGTCATGTTGCAGCTGTATAAAACTTTAGTTAGGCAACACTTAGAATATTGTGTGCAGTGCAGTTAATGTGTGCACTATAGGAAGGATACGAAGGCTTTGGAGAGAGAGTGCAAAAGAGGTTTACCAGGGTGTTGCCTGGATTGGAGTGTATTATATATAAGGAGAGCCATGGTGGCTCAGTGGTTAGCACTGCTGCCTCACAGCACCAGGGACCCAGGTTCGATTCCACCCTCCGGTTTGGGTTTCTTCCAATAGTCCAAATGACCATGAGAAATTGTCCAGTGTCCCGGGATGTGTAAACTAGGTGGGAAATTAGGGTTACATGGATAGGATGAGTCTGGGTGGGATGTGCTTCGGAGGGTCAGTGTCAATTTGATTGGCCATTTGGCTCGTTTCCACACTGTAGGGATTCTATGAGAGGTGAACAAACTTGGATTTTTTTTCATGAGAGTGTCAAAGGCTGTGGACGACCTGATAGAAGTATATAAGATTCTGAGAGACATAGTTGAACTCTTTTTCCCAGAGTAAAAATGTCAAATAGGGGGTATAGGTTGAAGGTGAGAGGGGGAAAGTGAGAAAAGACTTTCATACAAAGGGTGGTAGGTGACTGCCAGGGAGTTGTCGAAGCAGATCCAATAACAAAGGCAGACACGTGAACTGGCAGGAATAGAGAGAAGGGAACACGTGCAGGCTGATGGGAGTAGTTTAGAATGGCATCATGGTGGGCGAAAGGCCTGTTCCTGTGCTGTACTGTTCTAGGTTCTAAAGCAACAGTGTAAACACAACTCACAATGAGTGTCAGGAACTCTTTCAAAAGCGAAGTGAATCTTTCCATTTGAGTCCACAATTCAAACGTAAAGTAAAAAATGTGGTCTTAACATAATTCTCTATCCCAGAGGACTGTAGCTGCTCAGTTGTTGGATATAGTCTAAACGGAGACCAGTAGGTGATCAGAGATCCAGGAATCATGGTATTTAGGGATGGGGTGAAAGTGGGATTGATGGAAACGTTCAGGCACACTCTTAGTGAATGTCAGACCAGATTGGAGGAGTGGCCTACTCCTACTCCCATTTCTTATGTTCCTGTTTGAAATGTAGTTCCTACCTGTGTGTTTAATTAGCTCCAGACAGCCATTGGGAGTACAGGGGATGAAGCAGTCACCCAGGTCTCCACGAGCCAGTTTCCCTGCATTAATGCTGGTTAATCTGGAAGGAACAATCATTGAGTGTTTCAAAAAAACAAATGGCATGTACTGCGAATCCATCCAGTGTACAGCACACTCACTACACCTCACATCTATCCCTGATGAGAGAGTGTGAAGTCCCAGCTATTCACTGGAGTGTCTGGTCACAACTCACACTTGACATTTCTTCTCTTCTTCAGGAAGACACTAACGTAGAGGACGATCTCCCAATACCACCTTTTCAACTCAATCGCAGTTGGCCAATAAATGCTGGCCTCACCCACCACACCCACATTCCAAGATGAACTTGCATCAGTCAAGTCAAAACATATCAATCAGGACATTCCCGGGATCCACTCTGGTTAAGGAACTGCAAATATAACTTTAGTACAGTCTGACAACTGATCCAGATGAACGAACCATTCCAAAGCTGTCAGCTCAGACCGCAGTCACTATCCTTGTTGCTAAAGTGAACAGATTTGATTCTCTCTCTCATTCAAAGAATGACAGAGGAGTTTTCCTTGCAACCAAACGTCAGTTTAAAGACAAAACAACTGTTATCACAGTGCAGGCCACGGGAACTGGCTGTGAGCAGGTTGGCTGCACTTCCTACATTACAACAAGACTATATTTCACAGACATCCACGGTGTCTGAAGGTCAAAATATCAGCACTGGACTCTCTTTTCTCAGGTATAACAGAGCAGCTGAACACTGAGCATCTTTCATCTAAAGTGACACTTGGGATTCTCGCACAAACCAATGTTTTCTCTAAAACTTAAGAGCCAGAAACATTTCCTAACAGCACCCATAAACCAATACCTAACTTCTCTTTGTTGGTTAACTCAGGAGACAGGAGTACGACAGAGAGCTGGAGAGAAAAGGAGACCCTGGTTCAATTCCAGGTTTCGCTTGAGTTGACCAACCATGTTATTCCTCCCCTCCCCAGGGAATCACTGGGGCACAATGACGCACCCTGTGCTCAGAGTAGGGTTCACCCACACCTTTGGATCATTATTCACAGGCCTGTGCTGAACAATTCCCAAGCTTGCCTGCATCTCACGACTAACACAGAAACGCTTAACCCTTACCCATCAACATCCTTCTCAGGGGCAACTGCATTCGTTACTTTCTCAACATCAATTGGGTTGATGGAATCCAACGGCAGCTGAACAATCAAACCATGGACATTGGGATCCTCATTAATGTGCGTGATGTTCCTCAGCACCTGCACATGTCAAAAACAAGTCAATTACCACAACGACTAAAAATCTAACCAACACAGCAAGGTACCACTCCACATACCCCTGCAAAGTCTGAAACATAATCATCATATTATGAGAATTATTGCTAATTTTAAGAAGCAAATTCTCCAAGGGGTTTGGCTCTGGGATTAGAGGAGAGGTTCAAAGTCATATAGAAATATCAACATCCTGATGGTGACCACCGTCCAGAGGCTGAACTGGATCAGCTAAATAAGAGCTAAGAATCCTACAGTGAGTAACTCACTCCATGACTCCCCAAAAGCCCGTCCACCATCTACACGGCACAAGTCAGGTGTGTGATGGAATACTCCCCACTTGCCCTGGATGGGGGCAGCTCCAACAACACTCAAGGAGCTCGACACCATCCAGGACAAAGCAGCTGCTTGATTGGCACCACATCCACTCCCTCCACTATTTACGGTCAGTTGTAGCAGTGTGAAAAAAATCTAAAATCCTTCGGCCCAACAAGTTCACCCCGACCCTCCGAAGAGAAACCCATCCAGACCCATTCCCCTACACTTACCCCTGACGAATGAACCTAACGCTATGGGCAATTTAGCACGGCCAATTCACCTGGCCTGCACATCTTTGGACTGTGGGAGGAAACCGGAACACGCAGGGGAAACCCACGCAGACACGGGAGGATGTGCAAACTCCACACAGTCACCCGAAGCTGGAATTGAACCTGGGATCCTGGCGCTGTGAGGCAGCAATGCTAACCACTGAACCACCATGCCGACAAGGACAGCAGTTACATGGGGACACCACCCTCTTCCATATCCCTTCCAAGCCACTCACCATTCTGATTTGGAAATATAATCGTCGGTCCTGCAGTGTCACTGGGTCCGAATCCTGGAATTCCCTCCCTAAGGGACATTGTGGGTCAACCTACAGCACACGGACTGCAATGGTTCAAGAAGGCAGCTCACCCCCACCTTCTCAAGGGCAACTAGGGACAGGCAGTAAATACTGGGCCCAGCCAGCAAAAACCGTATCCAAGAGTGAATAAAAACAGAAGTTTTGTAATTGACAAGGGCCGATAGCCAGTTACTGCCTGAAGGGAAGACACCTTTTAAGGAAGGTGCTATTGGAATGACTGGTGTGCAGAATAATCTGTCCAGTTTGGGGCAAAGTTACAGAACAAACATAAAACTGCCATGAGTTTGTGTTGTGTCAGCCAATCTCCACTGGACTGTAATGTTCAGTTTGGTTTGTGGATTAGGGAGGGGTTAAACCTGATTTGAATGCTCCAAATTTATAATGTCTTACTGCAAAATCAGGATGGCACCATCTGCTGATCGTCAACATCTGAACTCTCACATGAAGCAAAGCATGGTGTAGGGGAGAATGAGGCAGTTACATTGCTCTTACACCAACAGCAAGAATGATGATATTCAGGGCCTGGGCAGTGAAAGAACCATTGGGGATAAAGAGAGTAGGAATTGTGCTTACCTCATCCTCAGTGGCCGTTTTTGGCAGTTTCACATGGTTGGCATTCATCCCAATCTAGAGGGTAAAATAAAAAAAAAATCAGCATTATTACAGACAGTCAGACAGAACAGAGGAGTTTTACTGATAACAAAACTCAAACACAGAACGGTGTCTCTACTGTCACCTCAATGTACACCATCACGGGAAAGTAGGGCGTGTGTGTTTTTAATGTCTTTCAGAAGCCTGTTGCCCAAGCTCAGATCTTGGGCAGGGGTGTGGAGAGAGAGAAGGCACTCACCAGCTGAATTGCTGTCTCACGTCTCCAATTACAGCTAGGATGCACCATTCAGAAAATTACTTCAAATACACAGCACAGAAATGGGCCATTCTCCTCAATTGTTCCATGCCAGATTGCTATCTTCCCAGCCTACCAGACCTCACCCTATCGGTATATCTTTCTATCCCTTTCTCCCTTATGTCTTTATTCCTTAAATGCATCTTGAGCTGTTCCACCTCAAATAATCCTCGAGGTAGCAACTTTCACATTCTAATTGCTCTCGGATTTCTTCTGAATTTCCTTCTGCATTTATTAATGGCAAAATTTATGACATCTGGTTTTAGTCTCCCATTTAAATGGAGACATCCCTTCTGTGTTTGTTCTACTGAACATTTTCGGTTATAGAATTATGGAATCCCTACCGTATGGAAGCAGGACATTCAGCCCATTGAGTTCATACCGACCTTCTGAACAGCATCCCACCCAGACTCACCTTTCTTTATCTATCCATGTAACCCTGCGTTTCCCACTGCCAATCCACCCGAACCTGCACATCTTTGGACTGTGGGAGAGAACCCAGAGGAAACCCACGCAGACACTGGGAGAATGTATGAACTTCACACAGTCGCCCACAGATTCCCGAGGGTGGAATCAAACCAGTGTCCCTGGCACTGAGGCTGCAGTGCTAACCACTGAGCCACCGTGCCACCCTAAAAAGATTCCATCGCTGCCAAATGTCTCTTTTCTGGTATAAGCCCTAGCCTCTCAATTTTGCCTCACTCACGATTCTGCACCTTCCTCACTGACCTTTAGAATATCGAACATACAGCACAGTCCAGGCTCTTCGGCTCTCAATGTTGTACCATCCTTTCTAAGACCCAACTAACCTACACACCTTCATTCTACTATTATCCATGTACCTATCCAAGAGTCACTTAAATGTCCCTAATGTATCTGACTCTACTACCACTGCTAGCAGTGCATTCCACACACCCACCACTGAGAGGGACCGTATTGTTGAAGAGGAGAGTATGAAATGGAATGGTAAACGAGAGGAGATACTTGTTAGGAAGGAAGACGTGTTGGGCATTTTGAAAAACTTGAGGATAGACAAGTCCCCCCGGGCCTGACGGGATATATCCTAGGATTATGTGGGAAGCAAGAGAGGAAATTGCAGAGCCGTTGGCAATGACCTTTTCGTCTTCACTGTCAACAGGGGTGGTACCAGGGGACTGGAGAGTGGCGAATGTTGTGCCCCTGTTCAAAAAAGGGAACAGGGATAACCCCGGGAATTACAGGCCAGTTAGTCTTACTTCGGTGGTAGGCAAAGTAATGGAAAGGGTACTGAGGGATAGGATTTATGAGAATCTGGGAAGACACTGCTTGATTAGGGACAGCTAGCAAGGATTTGTGAGGGGTAGGTCTTGCCTTACAAGTCTTATTGAATTCTTTGAGGAGGTGACCAAGCATGTGGATGAGGGTAGAGCAGTCGATGTAGTGTACATGGATTTTAGTAAGGCATTTGATAAGGTTCCCCATGGTAGGCTTATGCGGAAAATCAGGAGGTATTGGATAGTGGGAAATTTGGCCAGTTGGAAAGAGAACTGGCTAACCGGTCGAAGTCAGAGAGAGGTGGTAGATGGTAAATATTCAGCCTGGAGCCCAGTTACAAGTGGAGTTCTGCAGGGATCAGTTCTGGGTCCTCTGCTGTTTGTAATGTTTATTAATGACTTGGAAGAGGGAGTCGAAGGGTGGGTCAGTAAATTTGCAGATGATACAAAGATTGGTGGAGTTGTGGATAGTGAGGGGGGCTGTTGTTGGCTGCAAAGGGACTTAGATATGATACAGAGCTGGGCTGAGGAGTGGCAGATGGAATTCAACCCTGTCAAGTGTGAGGTTGTCCATTTTGGAAGGACAAATAAGAATGCGGAATACAGGGTTAACGGTAGGGTTCTTAGTAAGATGGAGGAGCAGAGGGATCTTGGGGGTCTATGTTCATGGATCTTTGAAAGTTGCCACTCAGGTGGATAGAGCTTGTAAGAAGGCCTATGGTGTATTAGCGTTCATTAGCAGAGGGATTGAATTCAAGAGTCATGAGGTGATGTTGCAGCTGTACAGGACTTTGGTTAGGCCACATTTGGAGTACTGTGTGCAGTTCTGGTCGCCTCACTTTAGGAAAGATGTGGAAGCTTTGGAGAGGGTGCAGAGGAGATTTATCAGGATGTTGCCTGGAATGGAGAATAGGTCGTACGAGGATAGGTTGAGAGTGCTAGGCCTTTTCTCATTGGAATGGCGAAAGATGAGGGGTGACTTGACAGAGGTTTATAAAATGATCAGGAGAATAGATAGAGTAGACAGTGAGAGACTTTTTCCCCAGGTACAAGGGGACATAAATTTAAGGTGAAGGGTGGAAGGTATGGGGGGATGTCAGGGGTAGGTTCTGTACCCAGAGAGTGGTGGGAGCATGGAATGCGCTGCCTGTGGGAGTGGCAGAGTCAGAATCATTGGTGACCTTTAAGCGACAATTGGATAGGTACATGGATAGGTGCTTAAGCTAGTACAAATGTTCGGCACGACATCGTGGGCTGAAGGGCCTGTTCTGTGCTGTATTGTTCTATGTTCTATGAATAAAAAACATACCTTTACATTATATGAAGACCAGAATTGGACAGGGATCGAACTGCAACTGAACCAATACTTTAAGTTTAATGTAACTTTTCTGCCTTTCAATTTAGATTTGCAAGTAGAGGGAAATGGACTGAATGGGAGCAGGATCCTGAGAGGTGAGAAAAAAGGAATTTCAGACACTCAGAGACTGATTATTGACATTATAATCCGAATGGACATTAACAATTATAAACCAGTGAACACAATGTCAGTAAAGATGGTCACGTGTAGCATGTGTAACAACCACCAGATTCATACCTCAGCTGCAGCCTTCAGCTTCATACTGATGTACAGGTTTGAATCCTCTCGATCCCCAACCTAGGGAGAGGGAACACAGGAGAATACAAAGAACTGAGCGAGAGAAAGCAAATGGAAATGCTGGGGTAGTGGTGGTGGTGGTGGGGCCCGGATTATGAGAAGGAAGGACCTGAAAAGGAGCGAGATATTAATTAGAACGTGAAAGAAAGATATAACTTTAAAGAGCTTCCTGACAGCACACTCCAGTCTAGTGACACTAACTTCATATATTGTGCACCTCCGCCCTCAGACCCCACCCCTCCAACCGTAACAAGGACAGAACCCCCCCCCCCGGTGCTCACCTTCCACCCTACAAACTTTCGCATTAACCACATCGTCCGACGACATTTCCGCCACCTCCAAAAGGACCCCACCACCAGGGATACATTTCCCTCCCCACCCCTTTCCGCAAAGACCGTTCCCTCCGTGACTACCTGGTCAGGTCCACACCCCCCAACAACCCACCCTCCCATCCTGGCACTTTCCCCTGCCACCACAGGAATTGCAAAACCTGTGCCCACACCTCCTCCCTCACCTCCATCCAAGGCCCTAAAGGAGCTTTCCACATCCAAAATTTTACCTGCACATCCACCAATTTCATTTATTGTATCCGTTGCTCCTGATGCGGTCTCCTCTACATTGGGGAGACTGCGCGCCTCCTAGCAGAGCGCTTAGTGGGAACATCTCTGGGACACCCGCACCAATCAACCACACCACCCTGTGGCCCAACATTTCAACTCCCCCTCTCATTCTGCCAAGGACATGCAGGTCCTGGGTTTCCTCAGCCGCTGCTCCCTCACCACCTGACGCCTGGAGGAAGAACGCCTCATCTTCCACCTCGGAACACTTCAACCCCAGGGCATCAATGTGGACCTCACCAGTTTCCTCATTTCCCCTCCTCCTACCTTACCTCAGTTCCAACCTTCCAGCTCAGCACCATCCTCATGACCTGTCCTACGTCCCAATCTCCCTTCCCACCTAACCACATCACCCTTCTCTCTGACCTATCACCTCCATCCCCACCCCCATTCACCTATTGTACACTTTGCTAGCTTCTTCCCAGAACCCCCCCCCCCCCGCCCCCCCCAATTTATCTCTCCACCTCGGAGGCTCCCTGCCTCTATTCCTGATGAAGGGCTTTTGCCCGGAAACGGCGATTCTCCTGCTCCTCGGATGCTGCCTGACCTGCTGTGCTTTTCCAGCACCATTCTGATCTAAACTCTGGTTTCCAGCAACTGCAGTCCTCACTTTTGCCTAGTCCAGTCCAGTCCAGTCCCAAAGGCTCGTCACTATCAGGACCCAGGTTGATTGAAAGAAAGTTTTCACAACAGTTGCTTGTTCTTTTTTATTTAAATTTTAAGTTACAAAAGATGGACAATTATTAAAGCATGCTGGGAAATGGAAGCCAGCCATGACTAAAGTAACTGTGCTAATCCATATGCTGCAGATTCCACACATATTGCAACACCCACAGACAGTTTGCAACTAACCTGGGAGCTGCAAACCCTACAATACACATCCAAATTTGGGTTTGAATGGAGACAATGGACATTGTCCTCAGGGCAATTGGAAATATTGGGGTGTGCACGAGACATGGAGATCCCTCACACCCCTATTTGTAGGGGCCTACGTGCACCCAGCCCCTCCAGCAATGAAGGCCTCAGGACCACCCTGTCATTAACATGCCAACACCGGACTGGGTCCGACTGATCAGGTCAGTGCTTCCCGTTATTGTGGATCCAAAAGTCAGGTAAATTTTATAAAATCTTTAAACTGTGTGATGACTCTGGGACTAATGGGGCTTGATCCCCAGCACACTACCCCGGTGAGGCCTAACAGAAGTCTCCAGCTGGTTTCCAAGCTGGTGGTGATTGACAGCACCAACTGTAGCGTACCAGAGCTGGAGTGGTTTGGTGTCCCAGGGAGTTCCTGCTGAACGGCAGCTCACAAACACAAACCACAATCAATGTGGAATTATCGCACTTCATAACTCCATGGTCCAACTGCCTGAGTGCAAGCAATCAACAGTCGAGTTCCCACCAAACGCCTGCACCAGGGGAGAAAACTCTGCAAACTCACCGCAGCCGTGGAGAGATGGTGTTTCAATACTTGAAGTCACACCCCTCCCAATCTGTTTACTGAAACTTTCCAGAGGGGGAGTGCTACTGTACCATAGGGAAGTTCTCGGGGTATCCATGATAACACAATCCACGCCCACCATCCAAAGATTTTTGACAGACGAGAGTGCGCAGAGTTATGGGTCTGACCATGAAATGGACTTGAGAGCACAGCCAGGTCAGCCATAACCTTATTTTTTGGTAGACTGGGCTTAAAGGGACACATGGCCATCTCTTGCTCCCGGTGCTTATGCTCCTCTAAAATAAGCAAACAGCTAACTCTTTTCCATCCTTTTCTCTTCCTTTTGGGGAAGAGAATGTCAGGCTTTAACCACCTGAAAGAAAATAAAATCTTCATTCTTGTCTTAAAAGGAAGATCTCCAATCGAGTCCCTTATGTTTTGGTCTCGTCCAGAAGAGGATACACCCTCCCCTAACCCCATCCAATGAAGAGGATACACCCTCCCCTAACCCCATCCAATGAAGAGGATACATTCCCCCTTCCTCCCCAAAGTCTATCCAATGAAGAGGATACAATCACCCCCCCCCAAGTCTATCCAATGAAGAGGATACATTCCCCCTTCCTCCCCCAAGTCTATCCAATGAAGAGGATACATTCCCCCTTCCTCCCCAAGTCTATCCAATGAAGAGGATACATTCCCCCCCCGCCCCAAAGCCTATCCAATGAAGAGGATATATATCCCCCCAATCTCTATCCAAATCTGATCCAAATCGTATACATTTGAATAAGCTCATGTCCTCATCATCTAAACTCTAATGGGGCTAGGCTAAACGGTTCAACTTGTTACCTCCCAGGAATGGGTTGTGGGGCTGGGTTTGATTGCAATGTGTACGCAATATGGGTTCACACACAGAGCAACGACACTAGCACAACATCATTCAATCTGCGATAGTTGTACATCAACCAGGCAACTCCTTTTTTCCTTCAGCCGGCACTATGGAACCAGTGGAGTTGGGTCCTAGCTGATCTCCCCCTGCTTCATTCACAATAGTGTAGACGAAACGACAAATCAGAGAGATGCCTTCAACAGCACAAACACACCCACTCAGCTGCCCTATGACTGGGAACGGAAGCTTAAATCATTGCTCGGGCACTGAACTCAGTTTACAGCGTCACAACCTCTCCCAGTCAGCGGCAATTAAGGATGGGCAATAAATGTTGGCCGAGCCAGTGAATGAATAAAAACCACCTCACTCTCCCCTCGTGTTTGTTGATCACAGCTGCTTCTGCTCCCACTAACGCTCCCCAAGTTCCGGCTCTTTTCTGAATATTCCTCTCCTTTGATAACCTTCCTGGCAAATGGTACATTAGCAGCTATCCTTGGTTTTTCAGTTACACCACAACCACTGCACTCACACCCTGCTGCAAAAACCAATTCACTCGATGTCTGGAATACAGAGCCAGACGAGAGTGATAATGATTCTCTCGGAATGAAGAGATTTGACACCCACCTGCAGAATTGCCAGCCCAGGCCGAAAGCCTGGAGCCTGTTCCTTCATCTGAATCACTTCATTCTTCAACCGTTCTCTGACTTGGCTGTGGAAAGGAAAATGATGATCATTCTCTGGAGGTTTGAACATGGAACCTTTCAAATTGAAATGAAATTCCTTACGCTGAAGTCTTAACTCCAGACACAATACTCGCTACGGTTCTCACGTTGCCCAGATTCTTGCCTGGGTTTACTGGGTGGGAAAGCATGCCAACCAGCCTGCAACCCCACAGCCGGGCAACGAGAGAGAATGAGTGAGCTGTCCCGTGCATTTCCGAAGGGAATGACTACAACAGCAGAACTGCAAAATGTGCCAAAATTCAGCTGAAAGACTGGAATGGACTGGCCTGTTGTGCTTGTTGGAACAGTGATAGAGTTACTTGTTTGCTTGGTCATTGCCTGTGAATTCTGTAACAATGTTCAGATGTGTTCCTCCTGCCTGTGTCCCCCACTCTCTCCCACACAAATTCTTCAGCCGACTATCGCACCATTATAAAGAACAGCTTATAAGGAACACCGGTATAAATCAGAAGCCTATGGATATTAGATTTACTTTATGCCTTTTGCAGAGTTTTTGCACAGTCAAGGCCACATAAGCAGGAATAAGTCCAAATTCCTCTACATAGCCTCGATTCTGGGTTGAACTTTAACAGACCAGCAATAAAACAAACATCACCATTTGGGAGCCTTTCAATTTAGTACAGGAAAAGGAAAGCAGAGGGAGAATGATTTCACTTGTTAAAAAAAAATCATACATGGGCCATGGGTGTCGCTGGCTGGGCCCAGCATTTATTGCTCTAGTTGCCCCTTGAGAAGGTGGGGATGAGCTGCCCTCTTGAACCGCTACAGTCCATGTGCTGTAGACCCACAATGCCCTTAGGGAAGGGACTCCGGGGTGGTGACACTATGATATTGAGGGATACATTCCTAAGTCATGAGTATCTTGGAGGGGAACTTGCAAGTTCATCCTCCACCTTATGATGGAGGGAAGGTCATTGATGAAGCAGCTGAAGATGGTTGGGCCTCGGACACTCCCCTGAGGGACTCCTGCAGAGATATCCTGGAGCTGAGGTGACTGACCTCCAACAACCACAACCACCTTCCTATGTGACAGGTCTGACTCCAACCAGCAGAGAGTTTACCCCTGATACCCATTGATGAGAGCTGGTGCTTCTTGATGCCACACTCAGTCAAGGGCAGTCACCCTCACTTCACCTCTGGAATTCGGCTCTTTCATGCATTGAATCCTTTAGCTCTGTCTGTCACTTGCTCTTATGCTGTTTGGTAGCTTCCCCAGGTTGATACCTCACCTTCAGGTATACCTGGTACTGCTCCTGGCATTCCCTCCTGCACTCTCCATTGAGTTAGGGTTGCTCCCCTACCTTGATGGTACTGGTTGAGTGGGGGATAGACTGGGCCATGAGCTTACAGATTGAGCTGAAGTACAGTTCTGCTGCTGGCGATGGCCCACAGAGCCTCATGGATGTCCAGTCTTGAGTTGCTAGATCGGTTTGAAATCTGTCCTATTTAGCTTGGTGGTAGTGTCACACAACATGATGGAGAGCATTCTCATGTGAAGGCAGAACTTCATCTCCACAAAGACAGTGGTTACTCTTACTGATACTGTCATGGGCAGGTGCATCTGCAGCTAGCAGGTTGGTAAGGATGAGGTCAAGCACATTTTCTCTCTCGTTAGTTCCCTAATCACCAGCTGTAGAACTGATCTAGCATCTTTCTCCTTTTTGACGTGATCAGCTCATTAGGTGGATAGCCATTAAAGTCATCTCACACCCCCCAGACTACATTCTGCGCCCTCTTTTCTATTTGTTCATGGGATGTGTGTATTTCTGGCTGGACCAACATTTATTATCCATCACTAATTGCCCAGATGGCAATTAAGAGTCAACTCCATGCTGTGGGACTAGACACCAGGTAAAAGGTGGCAGTTTCCTTCCCCAAAGGACATGAGTGAACCAGATGACTTTTTCCTAATAGTCTGCAATCGTTCCAGGGTCATCATTTGACTCTTATTAACATTATTACTGAACTCAAATTCCAGCAACTACCATGATGGGATTTGAACTCTAGTCCCCAGAGCATGACCTGATTTTCCAGATTAATATCTTTCCACACCTGGAATATTGTGTGTAGATGTGGCCTCCTTACATAAGGAAGGATTTTCTTTCTATAGAGGGAGTGCAGAAAGGTTTATCAAATTAATTCCTGGGATGGTAGGACTGATTTTGTCCGTTAGGATTAAACTCACTGTTTAGGACAATGAGGGGGTGATCTCAAAAACCTATAAAATTCTCACAGGACTAGACAGGTTAGATGAAGGAGGAATATACCCCACAGGGAGGGTAGAACCAGGGGTCACAGTTTATGGCTATGGGGGAAATCTTTTAGGACTGAGATGAGGAGAAATATCTTCACCCAGAGAGTGGGGGGGGCTTGTGGAATTCAGTGCCACAGAGTCGGATTGAGGCCAACGCGTGTTTTCAAGAAAGAGATAGGTATAGCTTTTGTGGTGATAGAGATCACGGGATATGAGGGGAGTGTGGGATTAGGGTACTGAGCTAGATGATCAGCCGTGCCCATATTGAATGGTGCAACAGATTCGAGGGGCCAAATGGCCTACTGCTCCTTTCTTCCAAACAATCCCGCTGTTCTTTCCTTCCTGTCTGTCCTTCTGAAAAGTCACACATTCCTGAATATTTAGCTGCCAGCTGGAATCTCCTGGAACCATGCCTCTGGAATGGCTACAAGATCATATCCATTAATCTCAATTAACATCACTGAAACACTGCTGGATCCATTTGGATGCCACGTTTCCTATATTATCAGATTGACTGCATTTTTAAAACATACCTCATTGGTTGGAAAGCTGGTTGCGATGTTATTAAACTAGAAAGAGTGCAGAAGAACTTTACAAGGATGTTGCTGGGACTCAAAGGTTTGAGTTATAGGAAGAGGTTGGACAAGCTCGGACTTTTTTCTTTCGAGAGTAGAAGACTGAGGGGTGACTTTATACAGAGGTGCAGAAGATCGTGAGAGGCATGGAGAGGTTGAATGCACCAGTCTTTTTCCCAGGGTTGGGGAATTGAAGACTAGAGGGCATCAGTTTAAGGTCAGAGGGGAACGAATAAAGGGGAACCTGAGGGGCAACTTTTTTACACAGAGGGTGGTACCCATATGAAATGAGCTGCCAGTGGAAGTGGTTGAGGTGGGTGCATTAATAACATTTAAAAGGCATTTGGACAAATACATGGATAGGATAGGACTAGAAGGATATGGGCCAAGTGCAGGGAAATGGGGTTAGTGTGGATGGTCATTTTGGTCAGCATGGACCAGTTTGGGCCAAAGGGCCTGTCTCGGTGCTGGAGGACTCTCTGACTGTATCTCTACATCTGAACGAGGGGACGCTGAGGGGAGAGGATTTTGTTCTGAGACAATGTGGGAACAAACTATCGATGTCAGTTTGTATTGTGTGTGATCTTTATGTTGGACTGGTGTAAAAAAGAACAGTCAAAGTGAAGTCATTTCATTCTTGTCCAGGTCAATAGGGGATCCGGTAAATGTTAGTGCTGACGCACTGGACTAGTCAACCAGAGGCCTAGGCTAATGCCACAATACGATGAGATTAAAAGCCACCAAGGAGTCTGCTGGGCTTGAAATTTAATTCATCAACTGAGAAAAGAAGGCTAGTCTCAGCAATGGAGACTATGAAATGTTACTGATTATTGGATAAACCCGTGTCCTTCTGCCATCGTTACCTGGTCTGTCCTAGATGTGACTCTTGGAGAAAATGGGGACTGCAAATGCTGAAGGGGTGGTGGGGGGGGGGGGGGGGGGGGGGGGGGGGGTGGTCCAGGGCTATGAGGTTGGAGGCAGTGGATGGGGATTCCTGATGAAGGGCTTATACCCAAAACGTCCATTCTCCTGCTCCGCGGATGCTGCCTGACCCGCTGTGCTTTTCCAGCCCCACACTTTGACTCCAATGTGACTCTCAACCCACCTGAGCATTAGTGACTTTTAGTTGCTGTCAGAGACCGTATGGAAACCACTCGAGTTGGAAAAAGGATTTGTGGTCTTCACAGAGTTAAAATAATTTCAAATGAAACGGAAAATGAATAAAATGTGACTATACTTACAACCAGAATATGAATTTTTGATTAGATTTGCCAATGTAATTTTAGAATCATCATATGATAACGATAGAATTGAACTCTTGGGAAACAAACGATAGACTGTCTGTGTTGAGTCCAACCACCCCCCCCCCACCCCCCAATAACATGTCTGTCCTGACCTCGGTGACTCCAGTCCGATCCGTGACTACTCCCAATCCTTTCTGCTCCCCCGACCAACCCAAGGTCAGCCTCTGAAAGACCTTGGTGTTGCATCACAGGGGACAGGCATTCTGCAGAAGCAGCCCTTGACAGTAGCTCTGTGTCCTCAATGAACAACATTACTCATCCACATGCAGCCTACTACACTCATTACCGACGTAAAGATCACACAACATACAAACTGACATCGATAGTTTGTTCCCACATTGTCTCAGAACAAAATCCTTTCCCCTCAGCGTCCCCTCGTTCAGAGAGTCCTGCAGCACGGAGACAGGCTCTTTGGCCCAAACTGGTCCATGCTGACCAAAATGACCATCCACACTAACCCCGTTTCCCTGCACTTGGCCCATACCCTTTTAGTCCTTTCCTCTCCATGTATTTGTCCAAATGCCTTTTAAATGTTGTTAATGTACCCGCCTCAACCACTTCTGCTGGCAGCTCATTCCATATGGGTACCACCCTCTGGGTAAAAAAGGATGCCCCTCAGGTTCCCTTTTGTTCTTTCCCCTCTAACCTTAAACTGATGCCCTTTAGTCCTCGATTCCCCGACCCTGGGAAACAGACTGAGTGCATTCACCCTATCCTGATCTTCTGCACCTCTATAAAGTCGCCCCTCGGTCTCCTACTCTCTAAAGAAAAAAGTCCGAGCTTGTCCAACCTCTCCCTATAACTCAGACCATCGAGACCCGGCAACATCCTTGTAAATTTCTTCTGCACTCTTTCCAGTTTAAGAACATCCTTCCTATAGCAAGGTGACAAAACACAATACGCCAAGTGTGGCCTCACCAATGTCCTACAGAATTGCAACATAACTTCCCAACTTCTATACTCAATGCCCTGACTGATGAAGGCCAATGTTCCAAAAGCCTTCTTCACTGCCCTGTCTACCTGTGATTCCACTTTCAGAGAACCGTGCACCTGAACTCCAAGGTCCCTCTGTTCTACCACACTCCTTAAGGCCCTACCATTCACCATGAAACTCCTGCCTTGATTTGACTTTCCAAAATGCAAGACCTCACACTTATCTATATTAAACTCCATTTGCCATTTCTCGGCCCACTTCCCCAGCTGACCAAGGTCCTGCTGCAATTGCTGATAACCTTCCTCACTGTCCATAACACCGCCTACTTAAGTATCATCTGCAAACTTAGTAACTATATCTTGTACATTCTCATCCAAATCATTGATGTCGATAACAAACAGTAATGGGCCCAGCACCGACCCCTGAGGCACTCTATAGTCACAGGCCTCCAGTCCAATAAACATCCTTCCACTATTACTCTCTGCTTCAGACCATCAAGCCAATTTGCCAGCTCCCCCTGGATTCCATGCGATCGAACCTTCCAGAGCAGCCTACCATGTGGAACCTTATCAAAGGCCTTACTGAGATCCATATGGACTACATCAACCAATCTATGCCCCCTGTCAACCTTCCTGGTCACTTCATCAAAGAACGCCAACAAGTTTGTGAGGAGTGGTTGCCCACGGTTTCTATCTACCACGGGAATTTCCCGCTGCTATACTAACTGCTGTGTACATACCACCACAAGCAAAGGTTGAGGAAGCTCTGGATGTGCTGTACTCCCCTACTAACACCCTGGAGACAGAACACCCCGCGGCCCTGTTTATTGTAACCGGTGACTTCAATCAAGCCAATCTAAGGAAGGTGTTGCCCAGGTACCACCAGAACATTCCCTGCCCCACCAGGGGCCTGAATATTTTAGATCACCGCTACACCACTGTGAAGGATGCTCCGTCCTCCGCCCTCATGTCAGGAACTCCAACCACAATGCCGTGTTTCTTCTCCTGGCTTACAGGCAAAAGCTCAAGCAGGAGACCCCCTCCTCGCAGATACAGGCCCAGTGCTGGTCGGAGAAGGCAGAGGATCAACTCTGGGGCTGTCTGGAATTGGCTGATTGGGGCCATGTTCAAGCAGTCCGCAGGTACCTTGGACGGGTATACCACCACCGTCACAGACTCTATCAGCAAGTGTGTGGAGGACTGTATACCGAGAAAGTCAATCCAGGTGTTCCCCACAGGAAACCCTGGATGAATCAGGACATACAGAACCTGCTAAAAGCCAGGCGTGAGGCCTTCAGATCAGGAGAACCCAGTCAAATAAGGAATCCAAGTATGACCTTCACAGACCCATTAAGACAGCCAAGGACCAATACTGATCCAAACTAGAGACCCAGACAGACACCCGACGACTATGGCAAGGACTGAATGACATCACAGGTTCTAAAATGAATGAGTACTTTTCTTGAATGAGTACTTTTCTTCAGTATTTATAAATGAGAGGGACCATATTGTTGAAGAGGAGAGTATGAAACGGACTGGTAAGCTAGAGGAGATACTTGTTAGGAAGGAAGATGTGTGGGCCATTTTGAAAAACTTGAGGATAGATAAGTCCCCCGGGCCTGACGGGATATATCCTAGGATTATGTGGGAAGCAAGAGAGGAAATTGCAGAGCCGTTGGCAATGATCTTTTCGTCGTCACTGTCAACGGAGGTGGTACCAGGGGACTGGAGAGTGGCGAATGTTGTGCCCTTGTTCAAAAAAAGGAATAGGGATAACTCCGGGCATTACAGGCCAGTTAGTCTTACTTCGGTGGTAGGCAAAGTAATGGAAGGGGTACTGAGGAATAGGATTTATGAGTATCTGGAAAGACACTGCTTGATTAGGGACAGCTAGCAAGGATTTGTGAGGGGTAGATCTTGCCTTACAAGTCTTATTGAATTCTTTGAGGAGGTGACCAAGCATGTGGATGAGGGTAGAGCAGTGGATGTAGCGTACATGGATTTTAGTAAGGCATTTGATGGTAGGCTTATGCGGAAAGTCAGGAGGCATTGGATAGTGGGAAATTTGGCAGGTTGATAGAGAACTGGCTAACCGGTCAAAGTCAGAGAGTGGTGGTAGATGGTAAATATTCAGCCTGGAGCCCAGTTACAAGTGGAGTTCTGCAGGGATCAGTTCTGGGTCCTCTGCTGTTTGTAATGTTTATTAATGACTTGGAAGAGGGAGTCGAAGGGTGGATCAGTAAATTTGCACACGATACGAAGATTGGTGGAGTTGTGGATAATGAGGAGGGCTGTTGTCGGCTGCAAAGGGACTGAGATATGATACAGAGCTGGGCTGAGGAGTGGCAGATGGAATTCAACCCTGTCAAGTGTGAGGTTGTCCATTTTGGAAGGACAAATAAGAATGTGGAATACAGGGTTAATGGTCGGGTTCTTAGTAAGGTGGAGGAGCAGAGGGATCTTGGGGTCTATGTTCATAGATCTTTGAAAGTTGCCACTCAGGTGGGTAGAGCTTGTAAGAAGGCCTATGGTGTATTAGCGTTCATTAGCAGAGGGATTGAATTCACGAGTCGTGAGGTGATGTCTTAGCTGCACAGGACCTTGGTAAGGCCACATTTGGAGTACTGTGTGCAGTTCTGGTCGCCTCACTTTAGGAAAGATGTGGAAGCTTTGGAGAGGATGCAGAGGAGATTTACCAGGATGTTGCCTGGAATGGAGAATAGGTCGTACGAGGATAGGTTGAGAGTGCTAGGCTTTTTCTCATTGGAACAGCGAAGGATGAGGGGTGACTTGATAGAGGTTTATAAGATGATCAGGGGAATAGATAGAGTAGACAGTCAGAGACTTTTTCCCCAGGTACAACAGAGTGTTACAAGGGGACATAAATTTAAGGTGAAGGGTGGAAGGTATAGGGGGGATGTCAGGGGTAGGTTCTTTACCCAGAGAGTGGTGGGGACATGGAATGTGCTGCCTGTGGGAGTGGCAGAGTCAGAATCATTGGTGACCTTTAAGCGGCAATTGGATAGGTACATGGATAGGTGCTTAAGCTAGGACAAATGTTCGGCACAACATCGTGGGCCGAAGGGCCTGTTCTGTGCTGTATTGTTCTATACTCTATTGTTCTATGTTCTAATAAGAGACCGTGCAAGATAGTTGTCGATGACTTATCCCTCCCAGATCGTCTCAACGCCTTCTATATTCACTTTGAGCAGAATTTCAGCAGAGAGGTAACACCTATTCTGACAAGTCCTGACAAACCAACCCCAACAATCACTGCATCAGAGGTCAGATTAGTTTTCCTTCGTGTGAATCCAAGGAAAGCGATGGGGCCAGACGGAGTACCAGGCCGTGCACTCAGAACATGTGCAGATCAACTGGCAGAGGTCTTCTCAGATATCTTCAACCTCTCCCTGCAGCCGGCCACTGTCCCTGCCTGTTTCAAGAGGCCAACATCATCCCTGTGCCTAAGAAGGCTCATGCAGCATGTCTCAATGACTACCGCCCAGTGGCCCTAACTTCGGTGGGCATGAAGTGCTTTGAAAGGCTGGTCATGCCATTAATCAACTCCAGCCTCTCCATTACCCTTGACCCACCCCAAATTGCCGATCAGACCAACAGACCTATGTCAGGTGCCATATCACTTGCCCTTCACTCCTCCCTAGAACATCTTGACACCAAGAGCAGCTACGTAAGAATCCTACTCATTGACTCCAGATTAGCCTTCAACACTATTATCCCCTGGAGACTGATTACCAAACTTAGTGATCTCAGACTAAGCCCCACTCTCTGCAACTGGATCCTCAGTTTCCTGACCCACAGGCCACAACCAGTGAAGACTGGGGACAATATTTCATCCTCACTAACACTCAACACTGGAGCTCCCCAGGGGTGTGTACTCAGCCCCCGACTGTACTCACTGTATACCCATGACTGCATCGCCAAATACCAGACTAATGCCATTTACAAGTTCACTGATGACACCATAATAGTCGGTCGAATCTCAGATGACGACGAAACAGCCTACAGATGGGAGGTGGAAGACCTGGAAAAGTGGTGCACTGAGAACAACCTAGCTCTTAATGCCAGCAAAACCAAGGGACCCATTACTGACTTTCGGCGGGATGTTACTCATGCCCCCCAGCACAGAGGTGGAACAAGTGGAGAGTGTCAAGCTCCTGGGAGTGGTCATCAACAACAAGCTTTCTTGGATTCTTCATGTGGACGCACTGGTTACAAAGGCCCAACAACGTCTCTTCTTCCTCAGGCAGCTGAGGAAATTTGGCATTACAGTGAATACCCTTGCCAAGTATGGCAACTGGACCATTCAAGATCGGAGTCAGTTATACAGAGTGGTGAACTCAGCCCGGACAATCACAAAGGCCAACCTCCCATCTATAGAATCCACCTACCAGGCCCGCTGTCAAGGAAAGGCCACCAGCATTCTCAAAGATCCATCCCACCCTGGCAATGTTTTTCTACAACCTCTACCATCGGGGAGAAGGTACAGAAGCCCAAACACACACACCAGCCGGTTTCGGAACAGTTTCTACCCCACTGTTGTTAGATACTGAATGGACTCTCAAACTCTTAACATTCACCTGTACCTGTGTTTTTGGTTTTGCCGCTGTTTACCTATTATTTACTAGCTACGCTACTTAACTCTGGGATCTGCCTGGATTGCTCGCAAGACAAAGCTTTTCACTGAACCTCGGTACACGGGACAATACATTCTACTCAATTCAATTCACGCACACAGCCAAGCTGACTATTCCTAATTCAACCCTGTCTTTCCAAATACATGTCTATCTTATCCCTCAAAATCTTCTCAAGTAACTTACCCACCACAGATGTTAATCTTACTGGTCTATAGGCTTTTCTTTGCAGCCCTTCTTGAATAATAGCACAACATTCACTACCCTGCAGTCTTCCAGGATCTTATGATGATGCAAAAATATCAGCCAGACCCCCACAATTTCTTCTTTAGCCTCTTGCAAGATCCTTGGATATATCTGGTCAGGACCAGGAGATTTATCCACCTTCATACATAGAACACTACAGCACAGCACAGGCCTTCAGCCCTCGATGTCGCACCACCCTATGGAACCAATCTGAAGCCCATCTAACCGATTCCATTCTTGTCCACATATCTATCCAATGACCATTTAAGTGCCCTGAAAGTTGGTGAGTCTACTACTGTTGCAGGCAGTGTGGTCTACGCCCTTACTACTCTCTGAGTGAAGAAACTATCTCTGACATCTGTCCTGTATCTATCACCCCTAATTTAAAGCTATGTCACCTTGTCCTAGCCTTCACCATCCGAGGAAAAAAGGCTCTCACTAGCCAAACTACTTAACCCTATGATTATCTGATGTGTCTCAATTAAGTCACCTCTCAACCTTCTTCTCTCTAATGAAAACAGCCTCAAGTCCCTCAGCCTTTCCTCATAAGACCTTCCCTCCATACCAGGCAACATCCCAGTAAATCTCCTCTGAACCCTTTCCAATGCTTTCACATCCTTCCGGTAACATGGTGACCAGAACTGTACACAATACTCCAAGCGAGGCCACACCAGTTTTTTTTTTAACAGCTGCAGCATATACTTCCTCTGTGATATGGACTGTCCCCAAGATATGACCACTAACTTCCCCAAGTCTTCATGTCTTTCTCCACGATAAACACAAAGGAGAAATATTCATTGAGGATCCTGTCCGTGTCCTGTGGTTCTGCACATACATGTCCACTTTAGTCCTATCGTCTCTCTAAGTATATTAAAGGAAAAATAACAATTAAAAAATCTCCATGGATTCATCCTAATCTTCTCAGCCAAGGCCATCTCGTGCCCCCTTTTTGCCCTCCTGATTGCCTTCTTCAGTAAACTCCTGGATCTCCTAAAAGGATTCCCTTGATCCCAGCAACCTGTACCTGAGCCACACCTCCTCCTTTTTTGTGGTCAAAGCCTCAATATCTCTTGTCATCCATGGTTCCCCATTCCTGATGAAGGGCTTATGCTCGAAATGTCGAATTCCCTATTCCTGAGATGCTGCCTGGCCTGCTGTGCTTTGACCAGCAACACATTTTCAGCTGTGATCTCCAGCATCTGCAGACCTCATTTTTTTACTCCCTATTCCTGCCAACCTTGCCCTTCACCTTCACAGGAACATATAGACCTTGAACTCTTGCTAGCTCACTTTCAGAAGCCTCCCACCTGCCGGAGGTCCCTTTACCTGCAAACAAACTACTCCCATCAACCCCTGCAAGCTCCTGTCTAATTCCATCAAAATTTGCCGTGCTCCAATTTAGAACCTGAACCCGAGGACCAGTTTCGTCCCACTTCATAACTCTTTAAAATTATTAGAATGATGGTCACTGGTCCCAAGTGCTCCCACACTGTAACCTGTCCTGCCTGACTTCCCAAGAGTAGGTCAGGTCTTGCCCCATTCCGAACAGGACCATCTATATAGTGTTTGAGGAAACTTTCCTGAACGCACTTAACAAATTTCACACCATTTAAGTCCTTAACACTCAGACAATCCCAATCTATGTTTGGGAAATGTTAAATATCTGCTGAGTCCAGCCGATACTTACCAGGAGAATGGCTCTCAGCCACGATGGGCTGAATGGCCATCTATGCAATAATACCTCTGTGATTCAGAGGGAGACAGTAGTCAGATACATTTAACCTTGCTCAGTTGAATCATCTTGGAAAGATGTGTGCAGTTGAGTGAACAAGTCTAGAAACTTTTAAGTGACAACTACTTTTTTATTTTGCTATGTTTTTGACTGCTAACTGAAATGGAAAAGAATCTGGTCAGCGGCAACGAGTTGGACCGAAGGGCCTGTTTCCATGCTGTATAACACTATGACTCTACGATGTATCCACTCTAACCCTACTAACCCACACACAATTGACACATATGTACACAAGCATATCCACGCACACTGCAATGCATGAAGGATTTACTTTCCAGTTTGCAGGAAAGGTAGAACTTTTGGGAGACTTCAAGGTTACAGCACGTTGATTTAATCACGAATCAGGTGAGCCTAAATGAGCACTTAAGCAATAAAATCATGTTATCAGATCATGAGAAAGATCCTAACTTCAGCTGAGTGAAAAGGCAGCTAGCTGCCTGGCTTGTCCCACATCCCGTGCATGACAGAGGCTCAGTGCACACAAACTCATCTTTTTTCTGATAGTTCTGACATGTAAATCTGCATCAGCCCTCAGTGCTACTATCCTGAGGATCATTAACACCAGAATGTTATCGCCCACATCCCAGTGACATGGTCCACATTAAAACACAGATCCCACTTGTCCCAAAGCCATAGCTACGGTGGGACAGCTATCATTTGGATGACTGGAGTGGTGTTAACATTGTACTGTCATTTACAAAGTGTGGAACGGATAGAGCAAGTAGGTATAGGGTCTTTAAGAGCCCACGGGAACCCAATGGAAAACGACAAGGTGGATCTAAAACCAACTCAGTGGCAAGATGCAAAAAGGGTAACCTCATTAGCATTATTCTCAATTTAATTTTTTAATCAACTGCTTGATGGTTCTTTGTTGGTTTTTCAGATAGGACCAATCCTCCAGTTAGTCACTATTCTTTGTGCTGGATTATATTTACACTGTACTTAGGTGCATGTGAAAAAATATATCAAATCAAATAAACTCCTTTATTTGAAAATCAAACATTAGCCTTGTGTCATTAGTGAGCCATGGATGAATCTTCCTCGCCAAGTTTATTCTTTCTAACGGAATGTATTTTGGTCAAACACATTGAAAGGTTTCTTTAGTTACTGTCGCTACAATATCACACTTGCCTTGTCTATCTGAACTTTTCATTTGATTAGTTTATTAGTTATTAACTTAAAGGATAATAGGCAGTTCAGGCTCCTATCTTTGGAGAGCAAAGGAAAAACATTCATTAGCTACCCAGAGGTAAAACAAACATAATTAAAGGCAGCACCTCCCTCACCCCCACACCACAACAACTTCTAACTTTAGCCCTCAGTTAAAGAAAGCTGCCTGATCCTTGAACACACTCTGTGCCCTGCACAGTCACACAGGATGTCATTTATGACCTTGTGAAAAAAAAAACACACTTCAGTCCTGTGGCAGGAACAGCAACGTGATTGTTGGGACAGATTATGGAAGTTTAGAACAGCTGGGCATAACATGGTCAAGAAGCTTGGACACAGAAGGCAGATTGGAGATCTGTAATTTGCAAAGACAGTGAGGACAGTAAAGATTTGAGCTTTTTCAGGAAGGGCTGTTGAATAAAGATTTATAAATAAGAGACAAAAAGACAAGAGAGACAGACAGCGAGTTCTAAGGACAGAAAGAAAAACGTGAATAATATTGGCTAACATGGGAATGTATGAACAAAGCCAGCTGTAGGCCATTCAGCCCTTCCAACCTTCTCCATCATTTAATGAGATTATGGTCTTGAAATCACATCCCTACCTTGCCCAGTGATGGGAAGTTGGGTGATCGGCAGGTTAGTGGGGATTGAGGGTCTCATAGGCAAGAGCAGCTCAGAAAGGTCACGCTGGGAGATAGAGAGAGAGATAGAGAGGTTGAGAGATAGAGAGAGAGATAGAGAGAGAAAGATGCCGGTTCAGGGCCAGGCTGGGACTGGGGTAGGGGGTGTCCTCAGAGGAGGTGTGGCCTATTGGGCCAGCGCAGGTTCTAATGAGACAGTATATCCCATCCCATTCAATTCCATATTGTGGAATTCTATCCCAAAATGTCTCCAATTCTGTCTATTCCTTTCAGGCTTTCCTTCATGTGGACAGGCTGCTGTTGGACTGGGATGGACACCATAAGGGAGCTTGCTGCGCATACCTGCCCTGGTTCCCACATTCCCAAAGTATATCACTGCTGTAGAATACTTTTTGGGATGTCCTACAGTCATGATAGGTGCTACATAAAGGCCAATTTTCTTGTAGTTAATACACTCTATAGTCTATAACATCCGCTGTGTTCGTTTGCCCTTCATTTTGTTTGGGACCCTGTCTTTGATGAATGAACCAGTTAAAGGGTTTGAGAGTTCAGATGGTGGGACTTCAGTAAAATTAAATCAGGTACATTCTGGCAGTATTACTGGGCTGAGTAAAGGCTTTCTGACATCCCAAGGACACTGCACTCTGGCTGGTTTGTTCCTGCTGGAGAAGGCAAATATCTATAAGGCAAGTTGCCCAACACAGAGTAAGGTCAACAGATCAATGAGATAAACCAGCAAGCCTTCTATATTGTAATCTTCAAAGACAATAAACCGAGCCACTAAAACAAACATTAAGATTAAACAGGCTACAGATGAATGAATGCTTGCAGCAGACAATTTAAACCAGTAGGTTTGAAAGGTCAGTACCCATAAACCTTTGCAGCACTGAGAAAGCTGCTTCGAAACGTTCAGAAGACCATTCCTCGATTGCCCTCTCATTTTTTTTGAAGTATGTCTCTGTTTTGCTCTCCCAGCACCTCGTCCAACAGCTGGTCTCTCAAACACCACAACTAGGTTCGGAGTACTGGTCATGGATTTAGCTAGAGTCTCCCGTTGTTCTTAACCACCAGCTTCAGCTAAGCCAGTGTATACAAACAGGATACCAGGGAGGAGTTAGGTATTGCAGAAATGCTTTCATAATGTCAGGCTCTCGCAGATCGCTCGAAGGTCAATGTGATGCCGTTGTGTGTCATCGTTGTTCGCGAGGAGGAACTGCAGCAGCCAAAGTAAATGCAGTAGGATCCCCCTTACTGTGATGTGCTTCAGTGGTGTGCACAGAGGCAGCAATATGAACCAAGAACACAGGAAAATGCCTGTTCTTTGAGACAATGCTATGGAATCAGTCATGTTCACTCGAGAGTGCTGCTGAACCCTTACTTAAAAGACAGTGCCTTTAACAGTGCAGCACTCCCTCAGCATTTCATTGGGAGCGCCAGCATGGATAATGTGATCGGGTCTCACGAGTGAATTCTTGCAAGAGAGGAATACTCAGCATCAGGAAGTGGGCAGAAGATCTCAGGTTTAGTTCCTCTGACAGTTCAGCATCCACGGGATGCAGAGCTGACAGCTGGGCTGCTCCGCCAACTCTTGTTGCTTTCCTCAGAGGGTTGTGGGCTTGAGTCAACTCCAGGCACACCTTCCAGCCTGAGTGCCCTCTGTTATTGGAGATAGAGCTTCCAGTGTATACACGAGAAGCATTGGTGTTCATGGAGCTGCTCTTCTAGGTGTTCTAGGAGGCAGATCCTGTAGCCCAAGGGCAGCACAGTGGTTAGCACCGTTGCCTCACCGTGCCGGGACCTGGGTTCAATTCCACCCTCAGTCTGTGTGGAGTTTGCACATTCTCCCTGTGTCTATGTAGATTCCCTCCGATGTAGTATTTGTTGCAGTCCTTGCAGGGTATTTTTATATGACGTTCGTTTTGCTGGTTTTTGGTACGAGGTCCTTTAGGTTCATCAGTAGCTGTTTCAGTGTGGTGTAGGTTTGTGGGCCACCATGATTCCAAGGGGCCAGAGTTGTCTGGTAGTCATCTCCAAGATGTCTTTGATGTACGGTAGTGTGGCTAGAGTCTCTGGGCGTGTTGTGTCTTGTTTGGGTTTGTTGTTTTGGAATCGGCAGACTATGGTTATTGGGTACCTCTTGTTCTTGAATACACTGTATCGGTATTTCTCTTCTGCTGCTTACAGATCCTGGGTGCTGCAACACACTGCATCAGATATGACGACCAAACTAGTCCGACCCCTTGGCATCACCTACCACCACACTGAAACAGCTACTGACGAACCTAAAGGACCCGACAACAACAACCAGCAAAACAAACCTCACTCACAAACTACCATCCAAGGACTGCAGCAAACACCACATCGGACAGACAGGTTGGAAACTAGCCACCAGGTTACACGAGCAGCAACTAGCCACCAAATGACATGACCCACTATCACTAGGATCCTTACATACAGCTGAAGAAGGACACCACTTTGACTGGGACAATACATCCATCCTGGGACAGGCTAAACAGAGTCAGGTATGGCAACTCCGAGAGATCTGGCCTTCAAAACCAGAACTCCATCAATAAACACATAGATTTGGACTCCATTTACCAACCTCGGAGAAAAAGAACCGGAAATCATATCCCCCCACCCTAACAGACCGAAGACACAGAAATACAAAGTGAGACAGAACATCAGTGCTTCACTGGAGGCTCATGATGACGTGATCTAGCATGGTGATGAAATGTTCGAGAACAAACCTACCAGCTCAGTGAGCATACTTCCACCCTGAACTATCAAGGTTTCTGAATGGTAAGCAGTGTAGGTCAGGCAGCTACAGACACAGATACCGGGAGAGAGACTGCCATTTGAAATGCCTGAGACAGGAGCATTTTAAACACCTCTTTTGCTATTGCTACCTATTGCAGAGTAGTAGCAAAAGCTCAAAGTCATTTGCCCGATATATAGTCCATCGCTTAGAGACCACACTGTCCTTTAGCAGAGAAATTAAAAGCCAATTGAACTCAACGTTAAGGGTCCAGATTGCGAAAGGACAGCATTGGCGTCACTCACAATACTGCTGACCATATTTGTTACGTTCGGGGATATATTCTACGTCCTCCATGAAGATGCCCTTCAGGCAAATGCCGCTGCCTCCTGTACAGCGCTGCTGAGACGCAGCACCCAGCTGATCTACCTGCAGTCTTGTTCCTGGCACAGCCCTCTATCAAGTTCAGGCCTGATTCAACCACACGTCATTGGACCTCTGCTGGAAAAAACACCAGGAGTCACTCACCAGCTCTCCAACAGCTCAGAGACCCCCAGCCAGCTCAGAGACCCTGACAGCCAGCTCAGAGACCCCCAGCCAGCTCAGAGAACCCTACAGCCAGCTCAGAGACCCCCGACAGCCAGCTCAGAGACCCCCGACAGCCAGCTCAGAGACCCCCGACAGCCAACTCAGAGACCCCTACAGCCAACTCAGAGACCCCCAGCAGCCAGCTAGGAGATTCCCGGCCAGCTCAGAGACTCCCGACAGCCAGCTCAGAGACTCCCCCGGCCAGCTCAGAGACTCCCCCGGCCAGCTCAGAGACCCCCGACAGCCAGCTCAGAGACCCCCGACAGCCAGCTCAGAGACTCCCTCGGCCAGCTCAGAGACCCCCGACAGCCAGCTCAGAGACCCCCGACAGCCAGCTCAGAGACTCCCCTGGCCAGCTCAGAGAGACCCCCGACAGCCAGCTCAGAGACTCCCCCGGCCAGCTCAGAGACTCCCTCGACCAGCTCAGAGACCCCCGACAGCCAGCTCAGAGACCCCCGACAGCCAGCTCAGAGACCCCCGGCCAGCTCAGAGATCCTTACAGCCAGCTCAGAGACCCCCGACAGCCAGCTCAGAGACCCCCGACAGCCAGCTCAGAGACTCCCCCAGCCAGCTCAGAGACCCCCGACAGCCAGCTCAGAGACCCCCGACAGCCAGCTCAGAGACCCCCGACAGCCAGCTCAGAGACTCCCCCGGCCAGCTCAGAGACCCCCGACAGCCAGCTCAGAGACCCCCGACAGCCAGCTCAGAGACTCCCCCGGCCAGCTCAGAGAGACCCCCGACAGCCAGCTCAGAGACCCCCGACAGCCAGCTCAGAGACCCCTGACAGCCAGCTCAGAGACCCCCGACAGCCAGCTCAGAGACCCCCGACAGCCAGCTCAGAGACCCCCGACAGCCAGCTCAGAGACCCCTGACAGCCAGCTCAGAGACCCCTGACAGCCAGCTCAGAGACCCCCAACAGCTCAACAAAATCACACGGCTAATTACACTGTTGAGAGATTTCACTGTTGTTTCTACTGTGACAATGCTGCTCCCTTAACAAGGTTAGGTTGGCCTTGGGTTTCTTTCCCCAGGGGGGTTGTAAAGACAGAGCTTCCGTCTTGTTTGTATTTATCCACTCAAAGAAGCTTTTAAATAAAAAAAAACACACTTGTACAATGAAAGAGGAAGTGGCCAGTTCTCCCAGCTCAGCTTTTCTCTGGTTTGTTTGTGGTTTTAGCAGTCTGGCTATTCACAGCAAGCAGTCAGTTTATTTTTTTTAAACTGCTGGTGAAAGAAATAGCTCCAGGAAAGAAGGTGTTCCATGCTGTATGTCTCTGACCCGGTGTTTTATTTTACCTTCTCCGCCAAGGGTGTTTATGGGGATTGTTGCAGGAATTTGGAACAGCATCATTAAGTTGGGATAGTCCGTTGGGTTTCTGGATAGGTTAAGTTAGTCTATAATCTGTTCTCTATTGTTTGTGTTTCATTGGTAATCAGTAAATAAATTCTGTTCTGTGGTTTTGACTAACTGCATCACTCCTGGAATATCAACTATACACCTGCTCAAAACAACTGGAAAAGTTAGTGTCCAGGCTACTGTGAAATGTTTTGTGAGGTCCAGCCTGGTCCATAACACTACACAGACTAGTCCCGGATTCCACAGAGAGAGAGAGAGAGAGAAACTATTTCTGCTTTATAATGGAACCAAAAGCTGGAGATACTGGAAATCTGAAACAAAAACAGGAACTGCTGGAGAAACTTACCAAGTCTGGCAACATCTGTGGAGAGAGAAGCAGAGTTAATGTTTCCAGCAACATTTGAGAGAAAAAGAGAGTTAAGGACACTGGATGCGAAATGTTAAGTCTGTTATTCTCTCTCCACGGATGCGACCAGACCTACTGAATTTCCCCAGCAATTCCTGTTTTGGTTTCTCTCTATCCACAGGTAATATATTGAAAAGTTTAGTCAGTTCGGGTCTTCACCTTCAAACCTCCAGGGAATACAGCACTTAATTGTGTAATCTCCCTCATACTTAACCTTTGTTAATTTGACCTGGTTTCTGGTTTAAGAATGGCAGGACTGCAGGAGATAAATAGAGATTGTAGAGAAGGGAATCACAGTGAGATGGAGCTGATAGTCAGCTGAAAGGCAGAGGAACAGACCGGCGCTGTGCAGTTCCCTGTCACAGTACTCCCCCCCGGTTACAAGTTGGTTCCTATGCTGACAGTTCCCTGCGGAGATCCTTTGCTGTACTCCTTGCCTTTTCTCAGCAATCTCCTCTCTCCCACTCTGTTAAACTCCCCTGGTTTACAGAGACTACATTACTCATCACAAAGTTTGAGCTGGGGTTTGATATTACCTGCACCAATGACACTCCTGGCCTGCAAGCCTACTCCCTGCTTTCATCAACAACCACAGAATCCTTCCTCGGGTTTAACTCGGAAACTTCCAGACCTCCTTGCACATCAAGTATTAAAGAGTCAGACACATCCACCTAGGCCCCAAGCTCTGGAATCTACTCCCTGATCCCCTCGGTCTCTCTCTCTCTCCCTTGCTTTTTTATTTAAAGACTTTCCTGAAATCCTCACTTATGACCAAGCTTTGGTTCATCTTCCAGAATATTTTTTTTAAAGATTACTTACAGTGTGGAAACAGGCCCTTCGGCCCAACAAGTCCACACCGACCCGCCGAAGCGCAACCCACCCATACCCCTACATTTATCCCTTACCCAACACTACGGGCAATTTAGCATGGCCAATTCACCTGACCGGCACATCTTTGGACTGTGGGAGGAAACCGGAGCACCCGGAGGAAACCCACGCAGACACGGGGAGAATGTGCAAACTCCACACAGTCAGTTGCCTGAGGAGGGAATTGAACCCGGGTCTCAGGCACTGTGAGGCAGCAGTGCTAACCACTGTGCCACCGTGCCACCCTCTAACCGTGACTTGCTATAAGATTTTGTTTCCTGATCACTCCTGTGTTACACCTTGGGATATTTAACTTCTCTAAAGTTGCTAAATCAATGCAAGTCATTGTTCTCTTTGCCAAAGTACAGTGTTGCTGTTATCTGTGTAACTATTCTTCTGGATTGTCTGCTTCGGTTACAGCTCAGGTCCCTGTCCTGAAATTCACTGGGCATGGTCACGGTCCATTCCTCCATTATTTTGAGATATTGTGGTAACCTCCAACCAACACACAATTCTGCAATTGATTCCACACAGTCCTTTGCTCTTCCATCCTTTTTCCAATGATCACACCTTGCTGGACTGGGCACTGTAATCCAGACACTGCGATTCTCAGAGTTATCGCAAAAGTTGGAGATTTTTAAAAGAATGTACAATTGCCCAACGGACCCATCTTTCACTCCCGGCTGGACAGAGGATTGGATGGGGCCATGAAGTGCGATAATTCCACATTGGTTGTGGTTTGTGTTTGTGAGCTGCCGTTCAGCAGGAACTCCCTGGGACACCAAACCACTCCGGCTCTGGTACACTACAGTTGGTGCTGCCAATCACCACCAGCTTGGAAACCAGCTGGAGACTTCTGTTAGGCCTCACCGGGGTAGTGTGCTGGGAATCAAACCCCATTAGTCCCAGAGTCAGCACACAGTTTAAAGATTTTATAAAAGAATACAAAATCCCCCAATTTTTTTTAGTACCAGGGTGACAGAAAGCACAGACCAGCTTTCTGTACTGAACAGGAAAGACTATTTCTTACAACTTTCCCTGGTATCTGGCGGGGATAATGGGGCGCTGGTTACTGGTGGCTGGGAGAAGCCAAACTTGTCACTGCCAACAGATGAACGTGCGTGTTAAAAACGAGCGCCCTGGACCGCTCATAAATACAGGCAGTGAAGCTCTGATCACAACTGGAGAGAAAGAGGCAACTAGTTTCCAGAGGCAAAAGTGAGGACTGCAGATGCTGGAGATTAGAGTCGAGAGTGTGGTGCTGGAAAAGCACAGCAGGTCAGGCAGCATCCGAGGAGCAGGAGAATCAACGTTTCGGGTAAAAGCCTTTCATCAGGAATGGGGCTGGGAGCCTGGGGGTGGACAGATAAATGGCAGGGGGGTGGGGGTGAGGATGGGGGGGGCGGGGGTAGCTGAGAGTGCAATAGGTGATTAGAGGTGGGGGTAAAGGTGAGAGGTCGGGGAGGGTGGAGCAGATAGGTGGGAATGATCATGAAGGCGGTGCTGAGCTGGAAGGTTGGAACTGAGAGAAGTGGGGGGGGGGGGGGGGGGGGGGGGGCGGGGGGAGAATGAGGAAACTGGTGAAGTCCACATTGATGCCCTGGGGTTGGAGGGTCCCAGCGGGTGGGGGGGGGGGGGGGGGGGGGGCAAAGGAGCCTTCCACATCCATCAAAGTTTCACCTGCAAACCCACCAATGTCATTTATTGTATCCGTTGCTCCCGATGCAGTCTCCTCTACATTGGGGAGACTGGACGCCTCCTAGCAGAGCGCTTTGGGGAACATCTCCGGGACACCCGCCCCAATCAACCACACCACCCCGTGGCCCAACACTTACTCAGTCAGTCAGTCCTCAGGAGATTACAGTTCTGATTACCTCTCTGGAATCTCGGATTATGTTCCAGCACATGCAGTAGGAAGACTGCCTTTCTGATAGCTGGTTGTATGAGTATTTCAGATATTTGGTTGCTGGATAATGGGGAATTCTGTGAACAATTATGAACCGCTGACATATAACTCTACCTGTTAAAAACTTTAACTCCTGTGAGGTTTCCATCCTCACAGCAAGAGCAGCAGAACAGGCAGTATCTGCGCTCCTGTGCCTGAGGCACATCCACCCTGCCCACTTTTCTTTTATTTTTTTCCTTCTTCTCTCATCTTTTATCTATTCAGAGTTTGCTTCTACTTACCTTCTGGGGAGAGCTCAGTCATGGCAGCATCAGTTGTAACAGCGTCGACAAGGAAAGGCAGATGGCAGTTTCTTCAGAGTCTGGAGTGCGGCAGCAGTTGGTGAGCTTGGGAGTGGGACACTTGCGGACCGCAGCTGAGGGAGGGGGCGAGCACGGGGACCTGGGTATCAGCTGCTTTGTCAGAGATATCCGTCCAGCAGCGAAAGTTGGCATCTGGCAACTTTGATGTTGGCCAAGTGTGGCAGTGGCAGAGGTGGAATAGGTTTTGGACTCACTTTAAGTTACACCTTCTTAACTTGTTAAAGTTTTTCTTAAACTGTTCAAAGTGGGTGCTGAATCATGGCAACAGTGAAAGCCTTTCACCATGTTTTACTGTTTTCTTTCACTGTAAAATACAAATGACAATAAAATCATTCTATTAAATGGGTATTATGGGGACGGCAGCTCAGGGGCCCCTATCACAGGGTTCACTGAGTGATCCTTCCAGTTTGCTCGCACTCTTGTCCGCGCACTGTCACTTATAGGATGCACAGAGAGACTGGCTCACAACGTACAAATTCTCTGACTTACTGCTTAAATCACCTTCTGGGGAAAAATAAGCTGTCCTACTTCAGGAATGTCACCAAGATAAAGTGAGGGCTGCAGATGCTGGTGGGTCAGAGTTAAAACGTGTGGTAATGCACAGCAGGTCAGGCAGCATCTGAGGAGCAGGAGAGTTGTCGTTTCAGGAATTAGCTCTTCATCTGGTATTTTACTGCAGAAACTTGCACCTCCCGTTCTGAAGATCTGAAAGCTTCTGACCACCTCATTCAGACCACAAGTTAGGGAGAATGGGAGCCACTCATATAGCTGTCGGCAGGCAGAGGGCTTTGGTGACTGACAACAAACCATCACTGCACAGACCAATCAGCTATTTGTTGCTGACTGAATCTCTCCTCGAATCTCGGTTTGTACACACTCCCTGGTGTCAATCTGCCTACAGTGATGTGTTCCATTTGTTAAAGAAACAACAATCAAATCAGCACATTCAGTAAGTGTTGGCAGTTTGCTTTTAAAACGTTCTACAACCCCTTCCACAATCCTTGGTATCTGAAGCAGTTATAGAGTCATAGAGTTATCCAGCACAAAAACAAACCCTTTAGAGCAAGTCGTTTGTGCTGACCAGATTCTTTTCCATTTCAGTCCGCAACCAAAATAAAAAGATAGACGTTATACAATAACTTCTAGACTTATGCACCTTCCAATCACTTCTCTAATCACACACACCAATTCATTGGCATTCCAAAATGATTCAACTGAATAAAGTTAAATATATTTGACCACTGCCTCCCTCTGAATTACAGTGGCGTTACGACACAGATGGCCATTCTCCTGAGCTTGTATCTGCTGGATTCAGCAGATGTACCCACATCAGAATGAGAGTTGGGGGCAGAGGGGAGTAGGCAAAAGTGCAGTTGCAGGAGATTAGAGTGGTGCTGGAAAAACACAGCAGGTCAGGCAGCGTCCGAGGGGCAGGAGAATCGACATTTCAGGCAAAAGCCCTTCATCAGGGACAGGAGAGGGAGAAGAGAGAATGGGGAAGGGGGACGATGGGGGAGGGAGGAGTTTGGAGACGGGGAGGAGGAGGAGGACGGTGGGGGGGGGGGGCGGAAGGATGTGTGGGTGAGGGAAGGGAGGGGATGTGGGTGAGGGAAGGGAGGGGATGTGGGTGAGGGAGGAGAGGGAGTGTGGGAGAGGGGGAGTGGGGTGCAGGGAGGAGGTACTGTGGGGAGAGGGGGATGGGAGTAGGGTGAGGGTGGGGGTGTGACGGTGGGAGGGTTTGGGGTGGGGGTGAGGGTGGGGGGGTTTGGGGGTGAGGGTGGGGGGTGAGTGTGGGGGTGTGAGGGTGGGGGGGTTTGGGGTGGGATTGAGGTGAAGGTGGGGGGTGAGGGGGTTTGGGGTGGGGTTGAGGTGAAGGTGGGGGGTGAGGGGGTTTGGGGTGGGGGTGAGGTGAAGGTGGGGGGGTGAGGGTGAGGTGAAGGTGGGGGGTGAGGGTGGGGGGGTCTGGGGTGGGGGGTTGGGGTGAGGGTGGGGGTGAGGTGAAGGTGGGGGGGTGAGAGGGGGGGTGAGTGTGGGGGTGGGGGTTTTGGGGTGGGGGTGAGTGTGGGGGTGGGGAGGTGAGTGTGGGGGTGGGGGGGTGAGTGTGGGGGTGGGGGAGGTGAGTGTGGGGGTGTGGGGGGTGAGTGTGGGGGGTTTGGGGTGGGGGTGAGGGGGGTTGGGGTGAGGGTGGGGGTGAGGTGAAGGTTGGGGGGTGAGAGGGGGGTGAGGGTGGGGGGAGAGGGTGGGGGTGAGGGTGGGGGTGAGGGTGGGGGTGAGGGTGGGGGGTGAGTGTGGGAGTGTGATGGTGGGGAGTTGGGGTGAGGTGAAGGTGGGGGTGAGTGTGGGGGGTTTGGGGTGGGGGTGAGTGTGGGGGTGGGGGAGGTGAGTGTGGGGGTGTGGGGGGTGAGGGGGGTTGGGGTGAGGGTGGGGGTGAGGTGAAGGTGGGGGGGTGAGAGGGGGGTGAGGGTGGGGGTGGGGTGAGGGTGGGGGGTGAGTGTGATGGTGGGGAGTTGGGGTGAGGTGATGGTGGGTGTGAGGGTGAGGGTGAGTGTGTGGGTGGGGGGGGTTAGTGTGGGGGGTTTGGGGTGGGGTGAGGTGAAGGTTGGGGGGTGAGAGGGGGTGAGGGTGGGGGTGAGGGTGGGGGTGAGGGTGGGGGTGAGTGTGGGAGTGTGATGGTGGGGAGTTGGGGTGAGGTGAAGGTAGGGGTGTGAGGGTGAGTGTGGGGGTGTGGGTGTGTGGGGTTTGGGTGGGGGTGGTGTGGGGGTGGGGGAGGTGAGTGTGGGGGTGTGGGGGAGGGGGGGGGGTGGGGTGGGGGGGGGTGAGGTGAAGGTGGGGGGGGAGAGGGGGGTGAGGGTGGGGGGTGAGTGTGATGTGGGGAGTTGGGTGTGTGGTGGGGGTGTGAGGGTGAGGGTGAGGGTGTGGGTGGGGGGGGTTAGTGTGGGGGTTTGGGGTGGGGGTGAGGGTCTGGGTGGGGGTGAGGGGGGGGTCTGGGCGCCGGTACCTCCCTCCCACCCTCCATGTGGTGCCACTTACGCTGCGAGCTCTTTCCCGCTCAGCACCGCCGCTGCCATGACCGGATCGTGCCGCCCGCGGACTGAGCACCAACCGCCGCGAGCGGGAGATAACAGACCGCCCCCTGACCCCGCCCACTGCGGGCTGCACCAATCACAGCACAGTAATGATCCCGCCCTCTGCGGGCTGCACCAATCACAGAACAGTATTGACCCGGCCGTACGCCCCCACATCTTGCACCAATCTCAGTGCAGTATTCACTCACCCGCCCCCAGCAGCCTGCACCATTCACAGCATAGCACTGACCCCGCCCTCTGCGGCATGCACCAATCACAGCACAAGAATGACCCCCCTCTGCTGGCTCCACCAATCACAGCGCAGCATTGACCCCGCTCCCTGCAGGTTGCACCAATCACAGTACATTAATGACCCCGCCCCCTGCGGGCTGCACCAATCACAGTACAGCAATGACCTGCCCGCTCCAACCCTGCGGCTTGCGCCAATCGATGCACGGTATTGACTAGCCCGCCCGCCCCCTGCAGCCCACACCAATCTCAGCGCAGCAGTGACCCACCCCTGCAGACTGCACCAATCACAGTGCAGCGGTGACCCGCCCGCCCCTGCAGTCTGCACCAATCACAGCAAAGCCCTGACCCCGCCCTCTGCGGCATGCACCAATCACAGCGCAGCACTGACCCCTCTCCCTGCAGGTTGCACCAATCATAGCACATTAATGACCCCGCCCCCTGCGGGCTGCACCAATCACAGAACAGTATTGATCCGGCCGCTCGCCCCCTGTTGCCTGCACCAATCACAGCGCAGTATTGATCCGCCCGACCCAACCCAGCGGCTTGCACCAATCGCAGCACAGTATTGACCAGCCCGCCCGCCCCCTGTAGCGTACACCAATCGTAGCGCAGCAGTTACCCGCCCACCCTGCAGCCTGCACCAATCACAGCGCAGTGGTGACCACCCCGCCCTCCCTTTGCAGGCTGCACCAATCACAGAGCAGTGGGGACTCGCCCGCCCCACTGCAGCGTTCACTAATCACAGTACAGTATTGAACCACCCGCCCTCTCCACCCTGCACCAATCACACTACAGCTTTGACGCGCCCGCCCTCTGCTGCCTTCACCAATCACAGCACATCATTAACTAGCCAACCCGACCCCCCCGCAATCTGCACCAATCACAGTGCAGTATTGACCAGCTCACCCGCCTCCATCCAATCTGCACCAATCACAGTGCAGCATTGATCAGCCTCCCCGCCCCCTGCAATCTGCACCAATCACAGTGCAGCATTGATCAGCCTCCCCGCCCCCTGCAATCTGCACCAATCACAGTGCAGTATTGATCAGCTTACCCGCCTCCATCCAATCTGCACCAATCACAGTGCAGCATTGACCAGCTTACCCGCCTCCATCCAATCTGCACCAATCACGGTGCAGCATTGATCAGCCTCCCCGCCCCCTGCAATCTGCACCAATCACAGTGCAGTATTGACCAGACCCCCCCCGCCCCCTGCAATCTGCACCAATCACAGTGAAGTCGGGGACGATTGTCCGTCTCTCTCTAGAGCCACCCCGCCCATTAAAGGTCTGCACCAACCACAGAAAACCACACCCCGACCGTGAGACCCCGCCTCCTGCAGCCTGCACCAATCATGGCACAGAACTGTCCAGCTCTCCTTCAATCAGCCCTGTCTGTGAAGTTTTGGCCAATCATCGCGAAGATAAGGGACAGGCACCCTGCAGCATTCACCAATCGAAGCGAGGCAATGGCTAGTCCCGCCCATTAGTGTCTACACCAATCAGCGTGTAGATAGTCAGCCCCGCCCATCAGCCCCGCCCCCTGCAGTCCCGCGTCAACGGCCCTTTCAGACGGACTCCTCCCCAATGACAGACCCAGACCCTGACACTGACCCAGACACAGACCCTGACACTGTCACTGACACTGACACTGACCCTGACACTGACCCAGACACTGACACTGACACTGACCCTGACCCAGACACTGACCCAGTCCCAGACACTGACACTGACACTGACCCTGACACTGACCCAGTCCCAGACACTGACCCAGACACTGACCCTGACACTGACCCTGACCCAGACACTGACCCAGTCCCAGACACTGACCCAGACACTGACCCAGACACTGACACTGACCCAGACACTGACACTGACACTGACCCAGACACTGACCCAGTCCCAGACACTGACACTGACACTGACCCAGACCCTGACCCTGACCCTGACCCTGACACTGACCCAGACACTGACCCAGACACTGACCCTGACACTGACCCAGACACTGACCCAGACACTGACCCTGACACTGACCCAGACACTGACACTGACACTGACACTGACCCAGACACTGACCCTGACCCTGACCCTGACACTGACCCAGACACTGACCCAGACACTGACCCTGACACTGACCCAGACACTGACCCAGACACTGACACTGACCCAGACACTGACCCTGACCCTGACACTGACCCAGACACTGACACTGACACTGACCCAGACACTGACCCTGACCCTGACACTGACCCAGACACTGACACTGACACTGACACTGACACTGACCCAGACACTGACCCAGACACTGACACTGACCCTGACACTGACCCAGACACTGACACTGACCCAGACACTGACCCTGACCCTGACACTGACCCAGACACTGACACTGACACTGACCCAGACACTGACACTGACCCTGACACTGACACTGACACTGACCCAGACACTGACCCTGACCCTGACACTGACCCAGACACTGACCCTGACACTGACCCAGACACTGACCCTGACCCTGACACTGACCCAGACACTGACACTGACCCAGACACTGACCCAGACACTGATCCTGACCCTGATACTGACTCGGACACTGCCCCAGACCCAGACCCTGACTGACCCAGACACTGACACTGACCCAGACACTGACCCAGACACTGATCCTGACTCGGACACTGCCCCAGACCCAGACCCTGACTGACCCAGACACTGACACTGACCCTGACCCTGACACTAACACTGACCCAGACACTTACACTGACCCTGACCCTGGCAATGACCCAGACCCAGACATAGACACTGACCCTGACCCAGACCCAGACCCTGACCCTGACACTGACCCAGACCCTGACAATGACCCAGACACTGACCCAGACATTGACCCTGACCCTGACCGAGACACTGACCCAGATCCTGACACGGCCACTGACCCAGACACTGACCCAGACACTGACACTGACCCTGACCCTGACAATGACCCAGACCCAGACATAGACACTGACCCTGCCCCAGACCCAGACACTGACACTGATCCTGACCCTGATACTGACTCGGACACTGCCCCAGACCCAGACCCTGACTGACCCAGACACTGACACTGACCCAGACACTGACCCAGACACTGATCCTGACTCGGACACTGCCCCAGACCCAGACCCTGACTGACCCAGACACTGACACTGACCCTGACCCTGACACTAACACTGACCCAGACACTTACACTGACCCTGACCCTGGCAATGACCCAGACACAGACATAGACACTGACCCTGACCCAGACCCTGACCCTGACCCTGACACTGACCCAGACCCTGACAATGACCCAGACACTGACCCAGACATTGACCCTGACCCTGACCGAGACACTGACCCAGATCCTGACACGGCCACTGACCCAGACACTGACCCAGACACTGACACTGACCCTGACCCTGACAATGACCCAGACCCAGACATAGACACTGACCCTGCCCCAGACCCAGACCCTGACACTGACCCAGACACTGACCCTGTCTCAGACACTGACCCTGACACTGATCCAGACCCAGACCCAGACACTGACCCTGACCCAGACCCTGACACGGACCCTGACCCAAACACAGACCCTGACCCTGACCCTGACCCTGACACTGACCCAGACCCAGACCCAGACACTGACCCTGACCCTGATACTGACTCGGACACTGCCCCAGACCCAGACCCTGACTGACCCAAACACAGACCCTGACCCAGACCCTGACACTAACACTGACCCTGACACTGACACTGACCCTGACCCTGACACTGACCCAGTCCCAGACACTGACATTGACACTGACCCAGACACTGACACTGATCCTGACCCTGATACTGACTCGGACACTGCCCCAGACCCAGACCCTGACTGACCCAGACCCTGACCCAGACCCTGACCCTGACACGGACACTGACCCAAACACAGACCCTGACCCAGACCCTGGCAATGACCCAGACCCAGACCCTGACCCTGACCCTGACACTGACCCAGACCCTGACACTGACCCAGACACTGACCCTGACCCTGTCTCAGACACTGACCCTGACACTGATCCAGACCCTGACCCAGACATTGACCCTGACCCTGACCGAGACACTGACCCAGACCCTGACACGGCCACTGACCCAGACACTGACCCAGACACAGTCCCTGACCCAGACCCTGACACTAACACTGACCCAGACACTGACACTGACACTGACCCTGACCCTGACAATGACCCAGACCCAGACATAGACACTAACCCTGCCCCGGACCCAGACCCTGACACTGACCCTGCCCCAGACCCTGACCCGGACACTGACCCAGACCCTGACACTGACACTGACCCAGACACATGACATTGACCCAGACACTCAGTTCCAGACACTGACACTGACCCAGACCCTGACACTGACCCTGACAATGACCCAGACCCTGACCCTTACACTGACTGAGTCCCAGACACTGACTCAGTCCCAGACCCAGACACTGACCCAGTCCTAGACACTGACACTAACCCAGACCCTTACTCAGTCCCAGACACTGACTCAGACACTGACACTGACTCAGTCCCAGACACTGACACTGACCCAGACACTGACACTGACCCTGACCCTGGCAATGACCCAGATCCAAACATAGACACTGACCCTGACCCTGACACTGACCCAGACCCTGACACTGACCCAGACACTGACCCTGACCCTGTCTCAGACACTGACCCAGACACTGACCCAGACTCTGACGCAGACATTGACCCTGACCCAGACCCTGACACTAACACTGACCCAGACACTGACACTGACACTGACCCTGACCCTGACCCATACATAGACACTGACCCTGCCCCAGACCCAGACCCTGACACTGACCCAGACACTGACCCTGACCCTGTCTCAGACACTGACCCTGACACTGATCCAGACCCTGACCCAGACATTGACCCTGACCCTGACCGAGACACTGACCCAGACCCTGACCCTGACACGGACACTGACCCAGACACAGACCCTGACCCAGACCCTGACACTAACACTGACCCTGACACTGACCCAGACCCTGACACTAACACTGACCCAGACACTGACACTGACACTGACCCTGACCCTTACACTGACTGAGTCCCAGACACTGACTCAGTCCCAGACCCAGACACTGACCCAGTCCCAGACACTGACACTAACCCAGACCCTTACTCAGTCCCAGACACTGACTCAGTCCCAGACACTGGCACAGACCCAGACCCAGACACTGATCCAGACAATGACCCTGACCCAGACACTGACTTAGTCCCAGACACTGATACTGACTCAGACCCTGACCCAATCCAAGAGCCTGACACTGACCCAGACCCAGACACTGGCTCAGTACCAGACACTAACCCAGACCCAGACACTGGCTCAGTACCAGTCCCAGACACTGACCCAGTCCCAGACACTGACACTGACCCAGACTCTGACTCAGTCCCAGACACTGACTCAGTCCCAGACACTGACCCAGACACTGACACTGACCCAGACCCAGACACTGACCCAGACACTCACCCAGACCCAGACACTGACACTGACTCAGTCCCAGATACTGACACTGACCCAGATACTGACTCAGTCCCAGACACTGACACTGACACTGACCCAGACCCTGACCCAATCCTAGAGTCAGACACTGACCCAGACCCTGACACTGACCCTGACACTGACTCAATCCCAGACCTAGATACTGACCCAGACCCAGACACTGACCCTGACACAATCCCAGACCCTGACACTGACCCAGACCCTGACACTGACCCAGACTCTGACACTGACCCAGACCCAGACACTGACACTGACTCAGTCCCAGACACTGACTCAGACACTGACACTGACTCAGACACTGACACTGACTCAGTCCCAGACACTGACACTGACTCAGTCCCAGACACTGACTCAGACACTGACACTGACCCAGACCCTGACCCAGTCCCAGACCCAGACACTGTCCCAGTCCCTGATACTGACCCAGACCCTGACACTGACCCAGACTCTGACACTGACCCAGACCCTGACACTGACTCAGTCCCAGACACTGACTCAGACACTGACACTGACTCAGTCCCAGACACTGACACTGACCCAGACCCAGACACTGTCCCAGTCCCAGACACTGACCCAGACCCTGACACTGACTCAGTCCCAGACACTGACACTGACCCTGACCCAGACCCAGACCCAGACACTGACCCAGACCCAGACACTGTCCCAGTCCCAGACACTGACTCAGTCCCTGATACTGACCCAGACCCTGACACTGACCCAGACTCTGACACTGACTCAGTCCCAGACACTAACACTGACCCAGATCCAGACACTGACACTGACCCTGACCCAGACCCAGACACTGACACTGACCCAGACACTGACTTAGTCCCAGACACTGACATTGACACAGACACTGACACTGACCCCGACTGACACTGACCCCATTCAAAGTTTGTGCGAAGATTTGTAGCTCGGGTGCTCGTTGTTGTGGTTCTGTTCACCGAGCTGGGAATTTGTGTTGCAGACGTTTCGTCCCCTGTCTAGGTGACATCCTCAGTGCTTGGGAGCCTCCTGTGAAGCGCTTCTGTGATCTTTCTGAGTCCCAGACACTGACCCAGACACTGATACTGACCCAGACACTGACACTGATCCAGTCTCAGACACTGACACAGTCCCAGACACTGACACTGACCCAGACACTGACACTGACCCAGTCCCAGACACTGACACAGTCCCAGACCCAGACCCAGACACTGACACTGACCCAGACCCAGACTCTGACTCAGTCCCAGACCCAGACACTGACACTGACCCAGTCCCAGACACTGACACTGACCCAGACACTGACACTGACCCAGTCCCAGACACTGACCCAGTCCCAGACCCTGACACTGACCCATACCCAGACACTGACACTGGCCCAGACCCTGACCCAATCCAAGAGACAGACACTGACCCAGACCCAGACGCTGACTCAGTCCCAGACCCAGACTCAGACCCAGACCCTGACCCAGTCCCAGAAACTGACCCAGTCCCAGACACTGACACTGACCCAGACCCTGACCCAATCCAAGAGTCAGACACTGACCCAGACCCAGACGCTGACTCAGTCCCAGACCCAGACTCAGACCCAGACCCTGACCCAGTCCCAGAAACTGACCCAGTCCCAGACACTGACACTGACCCAGACCCTGACCCAATCCAAGAGTCAGACACTGACCCAGACCCTGACACTGACACTGACCCTGACCCTGACCCTGACACTGACTCAGTCCCAGACCCTGACCCTGACCCAGACCCAGACACTGACACTGACCTAGACACTGAACCAGACACTGACTCAGTCCCAGACACTGACCCAGACCCAGACACTGACCCAGTCCCAGACACTGACACTGACCCAGACTCTGACTCAGTCCCAGACACTGACCCAGACACTGACACTGACCCAGACCCAGACACTGACCCAGACACTGACCCAGACCCTGACACTGACTCAGTCCCAGACCCAGGCACTGACCCAGACACTGACTCAGTTCCAGACACTGACCCAGACACTGAACCAGACCCGGACACTGACACTGACCCAGACCCAGACACTGACCCAGACACTGACCCAGTCCCAGACACTGACACTGACACTGACCCAGACCCTGACCCAATCCAAGAGTCAGACACTGACCCAGACCCTGACCCTGACACTGACTCAGTCCCAGACCCTGACACTGACCCAGACACTGACCCAGTCCTAGACACTGACTCAGTCCCAGACACTGACACTGACACTGACCCAGACCCTGATCCAATCCAAGAGTCAGACACTGACCCAGACCCAGACACTGACCCAGTCCCAGACACTGACACTGACCCAGACCCTGACATGACCCAGTCCCAGACACTGACACTGACCCAGAACCTGACCCAGACACTGACTCAGTCCCAGACACTGACGCTGACCCAGACACTGACTCATTCCCAGACACTGACCCAGTCCCAGACACTGACCTAAACACTGACCCAGTCCCAGACACTGACAATGACCCAGACACTGACACTGTCCCAGTCCCAGCCCTAGACACAGGGTCAGACACTGACCCAGTTCCTGACACTGACCCAGTGCCAGATTCTGACACTGACCAAGCCCCAGTCCCAGACACAGAGTCAGACACTGACCCAGTCCCAGACACTGACCCAGACACTGACACTGACCCAGTTCCAGACACTGACACTGAACCAGACACAGACACTGACCCAGACACAGACACTGACCCACATGCAGACACTGACCCACACGCAGACACTGACCCACACGCAGACACTGACACTGACCCAGATCCAGACCCAGGCACTGACCCAGACACTGACCCTGACTCAGACCCAGACACTGAAACTGATCCAGTTCCAGACACTGACACTGACCCTGACACTGACCTAGACCTCGACACTGACCCAGACCCAGCTACTGAACCAATCCCAGACACTGACACTGACTCAGACCCAGACACTGACCCAGTCCCAGACACTGACCCAATCCAAGAGTCAGACACTGACCCATTCCCAGACAACTGACACTGACCCAGTCACTGACACTGACACTGACCCAGCCCCAGACACTGACCCAGCCCCAGACACTGACACAATCCCGGTCCCAGACACTGACTCAATCCCCATCCCAGTCCTAGACACTGACCCAATCCCAGTCCTAGACACTGACCCAATCCCAGTCCCAGACACTGACCCAGCCCCAGACACTGCCCCAGACCCAGACACTGCCCCTGACCCCGTTCTATTCCCTGACAATTCTCCAGGGACTGCCAGGAACTGTGCTTTAGGAAGTAAAAAGTCAGTTAGTGAGATTTAAAACAAAAACAGAAATAATTGGAAAAACTCAGCACGTTTGGCAGTACCTGTGCATACAAAGCAGAGAAGGCAGATATATGGGCTACTTTAAACGCAGCTCACCTATTCTCCCCTAATGTTAACTCTTATTGTCTCTTATTCAGGAGAAAGTGAGGACTGCAGATGCTGGAGATCAGAGTCAAAAAGTGTGGTGCTGGAAAAAGCATTCCTGATGAAGGGCTCACGTTTGAAATGTCGACTCTCCTGTTCCTCGGGTACTGCCCGACCAGCTGTGTTTTTCCAGTGCCACACTATTTTGTCTATTATTCGACTTTTCTCCTGTCCTGGCCGGCTATCCATTACCTCCTTGTTCACATCCCCTTTCCTTATCTCTATATTTCTCTCTGGGCTTTACCTCCACCTATCCCCACACCCCTCTCCCCTATCCCCACACCCCACTCCCCTATCCCCACACCCCTCTCCCCATCCCCACACCCCTCTCCCCATCCCCACACACCCCTCTCCCCATCCCCACACCCCTCTCCCCATCCCCACACCCCTCTCCCCATCCCCACACCCCTCTCCCCATCCCCACACCCCTCTCCCCTATCCCCACACCCCTCTCCCCTATCCCCACACCCCACTCCCCTATCCCCACACCCCTCTCCCCTATCCCCACACCCCTCTCCCCATCCCCACACCCCTCTCCCCTATCCCCACACCCCTCTCCCCTATCCCCACACCCCTCTCCCCTATCCCCACACCCCTCTCCCCATCCCCACACCCCTCTCCCCATCCCCACACCCCTCTCCCCATCCCCACACCCCTCTCCCCATCCCCACACCCCTCTCCCCATCCCCACACCCCTCTCCCCATCCCCACACCCCTCTCCCTATCCCCACACCCCTCTCCCCTATCCCCACACCCCACTCCCCTATCCCCACACCCCTCTCCCCTATCCCCACACCCCACTCCCCCATCCCCACACCCCTCTCCCCATCCCCACACAACTCTCCCCTATCCCCACACAACTCTCCCCTATCCCCACACCCCTCTCCCCATCCCCACACCCCTCTCCCCATCCCCACACCCCTCTCCCCATCCCCACACCCCTCTCCCCTATCCCCACACCCCTCTCCCCATCCCCACACAACTCTCCCCTATCCCCACACCCCTCTCCCCTATCCCCACACCCCCCTCCCCATCCCCACACCCCTCTCCCCTATCCCCACACCCCCTCCCCCCTATCCCCACACCCCTCTCCCCATCCCCACACCCCACTCCCCATCCCCACACCCCTCTCCCATCCCCACACCCCTCTCCCCATCCCCACACCCCTCTCCCCCTATCCCCACACCCCACTCCCCTATCCCCACACCCCTCTCCCCATCCCCACACCCCTCTCCCCTATCCCCACACCCCACTCCCCTATCCCCACACCCCTCTCCCCATCCCCACACCCCTCTCCCCTATCCCCACACCCCTCTCCCCATCCCCACACCCCTCTCCCCATCCCCACACCCCTCTCCCCTATCCCCACACCCCACTCCCCTATCCCCACACCCCTCTCTCCCCATCCCCACACCCCTCTCCCCTATCCCCACACCCCTCTCCCCATCCCCACACCCCTCTCCCCCTATCCCCACACCCCTCTCCCCCATCCCCACACCCCTCTCCCCTATCCCCACACCCCTCTCCCCTATCCCCACACCCCACTCCCCTATCCCCACACCCCTCTCCCCTATCCCCACACCCCTCTCCCCATCCCCACACAACTCCCCCCCATCCCCACACAACTCCCCCCCATCCCCACACCCCACTCCCCTATCCCCACACCCCTCTCCCCATCCCCACACCCCTCTCCCCATCCCCACACCCCACTCCCCTCTCCCCACACCCCTCTCCCCATCCCCACACCCCTCTCCCCATCCCCACACCCCTCTCCCCTATCCCCACACCCCTCTCCCCTATCCCCACACCCCTCTCCCCTATCCCCACACCCCACTCCCCATCCCCACACCCCTCCCCCATCCCCACACAACTCTCCCCTATCCCCACACAACTCTCCCCTATCCCCACACCCCTCTCCCCATCCCCACACCCCTCTCCCCATCCCCACACCCCTCTCCCCATCCCCACACCCCTCTCCCCTATCCCCACACCCCTCTCCCCATCCCCACACAACTCTCCCCTATCCCCACACCCCTCTCCCCTATCCCCACACCCCACTCCCCATCCCCACACCCCTCTCCCCTATCCCCACACCCCTCTCCCCTATCCCCACACCCCTCTCTCCCCTATCCCCACACCCCACTCCCCTATCCCCACACCCCTCTCCCCTATCCCACACCCCTCTCCCCTATCCCCACACCCCTCTCCCCTATCCCCACACCCCACTCCCCTATCCCCACACACCTCTCCCCTATCCCCACACCCCTCTCCCCTATCCCCACACCCCTCTCCCCTATCCCCACACCCCACTCCCCTATCCCCACACCCCCCTCTCCCCTATCCCCACACCCCTCTCCCCTATCCCCACACCCCTCTCCCCTATCCCCACACCCCACTCCCCTATCCCCACACCCCTCTCCCCTATCCCCACACCCCACTCCCCATCCCCACACACCTCTCCCCATCCCCACACAACTCTCCCCTATCCCCACACCCCTCTCCCCATCCCCACACCCCTCTCCCCATCCCCACACCCCTCTCCCCTATCCCCACACCCCTCTCTCCCCATCCCCACACCCCTCTCCCCATCCCCACACCCCTCTCCCCATCCCCACCCCACCCCCCTCCCCCTATCCCCACACCCCACTCCCCTATCCCCACACCCTCTCCCCTATCCCACACCCCACTCCCCACTCCCATCCCCACACCCCTCTCCCCATCCCCACACAACTCTCCCCTATCCCCACACCCCTCTCCCCATCCCCACACCCCTCTCCCCATCCCCACACCCCTCTCCCCATCCCCACACCCCTCTCCCCTATCCCCACACCCCTCTCCCCATCCCCACACAACTCTCCCCTATCCCCACACCCCTCTCCCCTATCCCCACACCCCTCCCCCTATCCCCCACACCCCCTCTCCCCTATCCCCACACCCCTCTCCCCATCCCCACACAACTCTCCCCTATCCCCACACCCCTCTCCCCTATCCCCACACACCTCTCCCCTATCCCCACACCCCTCTCCCCTATCCCCACACACCTCTCCCCTATCCCCACACACCTCTCCCCTATCCCCACACACCTCCCCCCCATCCCCACACCCCTCTCCCCTATCCCCACACCCCTCTCCCTATCCCCACACCCCTCTCCCCTATCCCCACACAACTCTCCCCTATCCCCACACACCTCTCCCCTATCCCCACACACCTCCCCCCCATCCCCACACCCCTCTCCCCTATCCCCACACCCCACTCCCCTATCCCCACACCCCTCTCCCCTATCCCCACACCCCTCTCCCCATCCCCACACAACTCTCCCCTATCCCCACACCTCTCTCCCCTATCCCACACCCCTCTCCCCATCCCCACACAACTCTCCCCTATCCCCACACCCCACTCCCCTATCCCCACACACCTCTCCCCTATCCCCACACCCCTCTCCCCATCCCCACACAACTCTCCCCTATCCCCACACCCCTCTCCCCTATCCCCACACCCCTCTCCCCATCCCCACACAACTCTCCCCTATCCCCACACCCCACTCCCCTATCCCCACACACCTCTCCCCTATCCCCACACCCCTCTCCCCATCCCCACACCCCTCTCCCCTATCCCCACACCCCTCTCCCCATCCCCACACAACTCTCCCCTATCCCCACACCTCTCTCCCCTATCCCACACCCCTCTCCCCATCCCCACACAACTCTCCCCTATCCCCACACCCCTATCCCCACACACCTCTCCCCTATCCCCACACCCCTCTCCCCATCCCCACACAACTCTCCCCTATCCCCACACCCCTCTCCCCTATCCCCACACCCCTCTCCCCATCCCCACACAACTCTCCCCTATCCCCACACCCCACTCCCCTATCCCCACACACCTCTCCCCTATCCCCACACCCCTCTCCCCATCCCCACACAACTCTCCCCTATCCCCACACCCCTCTCCCCATCCCCACACCCCACTCCCCTATCCCCACACACCTCTCCCCTATCCCCACACACCTCTCCCCTATCCCCACACCCCTCTCCCCTATCCCCACACCCCTCTCCCGTATCCCCACACACCTCTCCCCTATCCCCACACCCCACTCCCCTATCCCCACACCCCTCTCCCCTATCCCCACACACCTCTCCCCTATCCCCACACCCCTCTCCCCTATCCCCACACACCTCTCCCCTATCCCCACACACCTCTCCCCTATCCCCACACCCCCTCCCCTATCCCCACACCCCTCTCCCCTATCCCCACACACCTCTCCCCTATCCCCACACACCTCTCCCCTATCCCCACACACCTCCCCCCCATCCCCACACCCCTCTCCCCTATCCCCACACCCCTCTCCCCTATCCCCACACAACTCTCCCCTATCCCCACACACCTCTCCCCTATCCCCACACACCTCTCCCCTATCCCCACACACCTCCCCCCCATCCCCACACCCTTCTCCCCTATCCCCACACCCCTCTCCCCTATCCCCACACCCCTCTCCCCTATCCCCACACCCCTCCCCCTATCCCCACACAACTCTCCCCTATCCCCACACCCCTCTCCCCTATCCCCACACCCCTCTCCCCTATCCCCACACCCCTCCCCCTATCCCCACACAACTCTCCCCTATCCCCACACCCCTCTCCCCTATCCCCACACCCTCTCCCCTATCCCCACACATCTCTCCCCTATCCCCACACATCTCTCCCCTATCCCCACACACCTCTCCCCTATCCCCACACCCCCTCCCCTATCCCCACACCCCCTCCCCTATCCCCACACACCTCTCCCCATCCCCACACACCTCTCCCCTATCCCCACACCCCTCTCCCCTATCCCCACACCCCTCCCCCCCTATCCCCACACACCTCTCCCCTATCCCCACACAACTCTCCCCTATCCCCACATAACTTCATCTTGACCATAGATGCCACCTGGTGATGTTTGAGAAGATTGATAGCTCAGGTTGATGATAAGTATGTAAGTTAACTCACTGAGCTGGAAGGTTTGTTTTCAGATGTTTTGTCATCATGACTAGGTAACTTGCAAGCTCAGTGAGCTAACTTACATTGTTATAGCTGCCACTTTTTCTCCCCTGCCTGCAAACAGCTCTGGTGCACCACTGGCCTTGAATTGTCAGCTCTGTTTCTCTCTCCAAAGATGCTGCCAGGGTTTCTCCAGCAACTTCTGCTTTTGCGTCAGATTTCCAGCATTTTACGATTTCTTTGTTCAGCCAATGATATTGTTCCTGTGAAGCTCTGTGTTAACCTCCACAACAGGAAGATGTGGACAGGAAAGGAGTAGAAGGGTCTGGGCCAAGCGGAGGGAAATGGTGTTAGTCTGGCTGGACATTTTCGTCAGCAAGTTGGAGTTTAGGCTGAAGGGCCTGAGTTCGAGCTATGGGACTACAAGCAGAGTTTGTCAACTGGCAGACTGGACCCCAGGTACGGACTTTAGCTGAAACTTGGGGATGGTGAGCTCTGTGGTAACAACGATCACCTCCAACCCTCCCCCTTCTATCCAATCATAAAAAACAGGCACAGAGCTACACCATTCAGCCCCTCAAGCCTGCTCCTCAATTCAATAGGATCATTGTTGGGTTTTTGTCATTCAGGGGGTGTCACTAGCCCAGCCAGCATTAATTGCTCATCCCTAATTATCCAGAGACCAGTTAAGAGTCAACCACATTGGCTGTGGGTCTGGAGTCACATGTAGGGCAGACCAGGTAAGGATGGCAGATTTTCTTCCCTAAGGGACACAGAGTCATACAGCACAGAAACAGGCCCTTCAGTCCAACCAGTTCACGCTAAAGTAGTCCCACCTGCCTGCTCCTGGCCCATATCCCTCCAAACCTTTCCTGTTCATGTATCCATCCAAATATCTTTTAAATGTTGTAGTTGTACCCACATCCACCACTTCCTCAGAAAAGTCATTCCACACACGAACCACCCTCTGTAAAAAAAATTCCCCTTTTGTCTTTTTAAAATCTTGCTCCCCTCAAATAAATGTGCCCCTGGGTTTTTCCAACAATGGATTCGTGGTCATCATTAGACTCTTAATTCCAGATTTTTATGGAATTCACATTCCACCATTTCCTATAGCAGGAATTTGAACCCAGGTCCCCAGCTCATTACGTGGGTCTCTGGATTAACAGTCCACTAGGCTATTTTGTCCCTGGGATCTAATGCATGAGCTTCCTGCTGACCCAGTTTTACAGTAAGTATGTTACAGAGACAGAATTTTTACAGCATGGTAAAAGGCCCTTCAGCCCATCATACCCATACCAGTCATCAAGCATCTGCCTATCACCAGGCATATATTTCCCTCCCCACCCCTTTCCACCTTCCGCAAAGACCGTTCCCTCCGTGACTACCTGGTCAGGTCCACACCCCCCAACAACCCACCCTCCCATCCTGGCACCTTCCCCTGCCACCGCAGGAACTGTAAAACCTGTGCCCAAACCTCCTCCCTCACCTCCATCCAAGGCCCTAAAGGAGCCTTCTACATCCATCCAAGTTTTACCTGCACATCCACCAATATCATTTATTGTATCTGTTGCTCCCGATGCGGTCTCCTCTACATTGGGGAGACTGGGCGCCTCCTAGCAGAGCGCTTTAGGGAACATCTCTGGGACACCCGCACCAATCAACCACACTACCCTGTGGCCCAACATTTCAACTCCCCCTCCCACTCTGCTGAGGATATGCAGGTCCTGGGCCTCCTCCACCACTGCTCCCTCACCACCTGACGCCTGAGGAAGAACGCCTCATCTTCCGCCTCGGAACACTTCAACCCCAGGGCATCAATGTGGGCCTCACCAGTTTCCTCATTTCTCCTTCCCCCACCTCACCCCAGCTCCAACCTTCCAGCTCAGCACTGTCCCCATGACTTGTCCTACCTGCCAATCTCCCTTCCCACATTTTCCTGCTCCTGGATGCTGCCTGACCTGCTGTGCTTTTCCAGCACCATTCTAATCTAGACTCTGCTTATTCCAATCCCATTTTCCACAATTGGCCAATAGCTTGCATGCGATGGCATTTCGGGTGCTCATCTAAATTCAGAGTTGTTCAGTGGTATTACCATTAACATCCTTTAATTGCAGGTTTTGTGTTAATTGTTTGTGACCTTCCCCAGCTGCTGTAGTAGGCGTTAAACACATGCTCTCAGAACATTGGAGTAGCTTGGTGACATTACCACAGACTGCCATCTCTTTCGATCTCACCTCGAAGTGGAGTCCCAGTGAGGGAAAACCTGCACTACAGATATCTCACTGTCAAAAGTAGAAGATCAGTTGTATTGTGTGGAACAATGCAGGTCCTCAAGGAGGTACATGGATGACGTTGCCGTTTTCTGCTCGGATCCGCTGTCCGTGCGCAGACCCATGTGCATATGTGACCAGTTCGAACGGGCCTCGGGGGCCAAGGTAAACCGAGGCAAGAGCGAGGCCATGCTCTTCGGGAACTGGGCCGACCAATCCTCGATCCCCTTCACCGTCAGGACCGACCACTTGAAGGCGCTGGGTATTTGGTTCAGGGGGGCTGGGGCGTGCGCCAAGTCTTGGGAGGAGCGGATCAGCAAAGTGAGGCAGAAACTGGGCAGATGGAAGCTACGGTCGCTCTCCATCGCGGGAAAAAACCTGGTCATCAGGTGTGAGGCACTGTTATTGCTATTATACGTGGCATAGGTCTGGCCTATTCCCAGAACCTGTGCTGCTGCAGTCACCCGGGCCATCTTCCAGTTTATATGGAGATCAAAGATGGACCGGGTCCGAAGGGACTCGCTGTACAAAGATCTGTGCAACGGGGGAAAAAATACACCCAATGCCACCCTCACCCTGATGGCCACCTTTGTGTGTGGCTGCATCAAGCTGTGCGTAGATCCCCAGTACGCAAACACCAAGTGTCACTACGTACTGAGGTTCTACCTGTCCCCGGTGTTGCGAAGGATGGGCCTGGCCTCGCTGCCGCGGAACGCTCCGAGTAGTTGGACCGTTCCGTATCACCTGTCCTTCGTGGAGAAGTTTATGAAGAAAAACACCTTTGACCAGAAGTCCATCAGGAAGTGGTCAGCACATAGTGTCCTTGAGATCCTTCGGGAAAAGGAGAGGGCGGATCCTGTCGAGCGGTTCCCTGAGCAGACTGTCAAAGCCATTTGGCAGAATGCCTCATCGCCAGAACTTTCCAACACGCACCAAGACATGGCTTGGCTGGTGGTGAGAAGGGCTCTGCCTGTGAGATCCTTTATGCACGCCCGGACTCTCAGCCGCACCGCACGCTGCCCTCGAAGTGGCTGCGGGGGGGACGAGACTGTCACACACCTCCTTCTGGAATGTGCCTATGCAGAGGAAGTCTGGAGAGGAATGCAGAGGTGTTTGTCGAGGTTCGTCCCGAGCAGCGCCGTGACACGGGACTCCATGCTGTATGGTCTGTTCCCCGGGACACACACCGAGATGAACATCAACTGTGCCTGGAGGATCATCAACTCGGTGAAGGACGCTCTCTGAGTGGTCCGAAACCTGTTGATCTTCCAGCTGAAGGAGTTGACCCCGACTGAGTGTTGCAGACTGGCACATTCCAAGGTCCAGGACTACGTGTTGAGGGACGCGCTGAAGCTTGGGGCAGCTGCCGCCAAGGCGCAGTGGGGAAAGACCACCGTGTAACATCTGCCTGTCTAAAGAAGAACAGGGGGCTCATGCAGGCGTGTTGGACTCTGCTAACGCCTCAGCTAAAAAAATGTAATTGTACAGACCTGTAGATAGGAACGATTACTCTGTTTCGGTATGCAAAGAAATGGAATGTTTACATGTGTATAGCATGTCCACTTGTATAGATCATCAAAGTACTTTATGAAGAAAGTATATTTTTGAAATAAAAAAATGCATGGAATGTTGGCTAAGGGCCAAACACGGCCTTATTAACTCAGAACATTCAACTCTTTCCAAACCTCTCATACTAATGTGGCACTCCTTTGTACAGCTGGAGTTCAAAGTGCTGTCATTTTTGGATGCCTTCCCTGGTATGGCTATCTTAGAAACAATGATTAGATCAGAGAGAATTGGTTAGAGTTGGTCTTATTACAGGGAGGGCACTCCATCAGCTGATCTTTCCCGACAAGATTTGATCTGGTGAAAGTAAACAGTGTCATAAATAATGAGAGTCAGTATTACAGTGGGGTCCAGTCAAGGAAAAGGGGACACTCCCTCAGGTGGATGACAAAGCTGTTCTGTGAATTTCGTCGTGCCCTTCTCTGTGAGAATGTCTACCTGGGGCTGCTGTGGAGATAATGATCTGTCCTCAGGGTGGACACAGCTATAGCAGTCTGCCTCAAAACCAGCAGATCAGAGTCTCGTGGGCATAGACCTGCACCAGTTTGATGCCAGGAGTGTGGCAGTTCCTATAATGAGGGAAAGTGTTTTTGTGAAAGTATAGAGCTCACAGATCCATGTGAGAGCAACCCTAGCAGATCCTGTGGGGTGGGAAATGGCAGCCCCCTAGCAAATTCACATGCACACTCCACCAATGAATTGCCCTCCCACTCAGTACTGAGCCCCTGCCAGCTGCCTGTGTGGCTGGTGATCTGTGGCTTTGCTGATTTCTCTTGCTCCTGCTAAGATTATTGACCTGGATGAATCACAGAATCGCAGAGATGTTACAGCGCAGAACAAGGGCTTTCAGTCCAGCATGCCTGTACCTCTCCTAGCCCCTTGTCCCAGTCTCTTGCCTTTTCCCCATATCCCTGCACACCATCCTGATCCAAAAAAAAACATCCAATGACCTGGTTGGATGGCTCAGTTGAGCCCGCCTCCACTACATTTCCTCAGTGACATTCCAGACCTGAACTACACAAACCTCTGAAGAAGTTTGGTCTCCCTTCACCCTTGTTCCTCCAGACTCTGCAATATTTCACTGTTATTTGTACCGCTGAATAAACTCTGGGCAGCACTCTGGGCTGGTGGGATTCTGTTTCTAGGTGTGGCTGGCCCGGGAGAGGTCCCAGCACCCTGATGAGGTTAATAATCCCGTCAGTGAGCTGAGGGGAGCAGAGGAGATCAGTTGTGATGCCACTAGGAATGAAATGCTCAGGCAGCCCCCCGGGCAGTGGGTGATGTGGCGTTTTCCCAGATGACCACTCCCCTTTGCTTGTGCTGTTTGTCACTTTGGACAATATGTGGTACTGGGTCAGGAGATGTTTGAGTAGTTCTCTTCCACCAAGCCTTCTTTGTCTGGGCTTCTCTGCTGGTTAGTGATTGTGGTTACCCTGCCAGACACTATCTACAAGAGAGGCACCTTCCTTCATTCTTTCACGGCATTTATTGGCCATCCCTAACTGCCCAGAGGGCAGTGACTTTGTTGTAGGTCTGGAGTCACATGTAGACCAGACCAGGTAAAAGACAGCAGTTTTCTTCCTTGAAGGACATTAGTGAACCAGATGGGTTTTTATAAAAATTGATGAACATTTTCATGACTGTGTATGAATGATTCCAGGTATTATTTCTTAAATCCCATCATGGGATTTGAACCCATGTTGCTAGAGTATTCACCTGTGTCTCTGGAATAATAGTCCAATGACACTAACACATCATTATCATCGCCCCTGCTCTTAGGTTTATTGCATGATTGCAATAAGTACAACTGCATTTGGTCAGGAATCATTTGGTCAGGACTTTAGGGAGCTGGTGCAGATCTAGCTGTTCCCTCAGAAAGCTGGAAAAGAACTGCTGTGTGACATCAGTAGAATGGGTGGAGTCAAGGTAACATGATCATTAAACCCTTCAGAACCATTACCTTATACAATATGCAATGGTCTGACTTACAATCACAGAATCATACAGTACAAAAAAGGATCTTCGGCCCATCAAGTCTGTACTGAAAAAATTCTGGATTAGTGGTGCTGGAAGAGCACAGCAGTTCAGGCAGCATCCAAGGAGTAGTAAAATCGACGTTTTGGGCAAAAGCCCTTCATCAGGAATAAAGGCAGAGAGCCTGAAGGGTGGAGAGATAAGCTAGAGGAGGGTGGGGGTGGGGAGAAAGTAGCATAGAGTACAATGGGTGAGTGGGGGAGGGGATGAAGGTGATAGGTCAGGGAGGAGAGGGTGGAGTGGATAGGTGGAAAAGGAGCTAGGCAGGTAGGACAAGTCCGGACAAGTCATGGGGACAGTGCTGAGCTGGAAGTTTGGAACTAGGGTGAGGTGGGGGAAGGGGAAATGAGGAAACTGTTGAAGTCCACACTGATGCCCTGGGGTTGAAGTGTTCCGAGGCAGAAGATGAGGCGTTCTTCCTCCAGGTGTCTGGTGGTGAGGGAGAGGTGGTGGAGGAGGCCCAGGACCTTCATGTCCTCGGCAGAGTGGGAGGGGGAGTTGAAATGTTGGGCCACGGGGCGGTGTGGTTGATTGGTGCGGGTGTCCCAGAGATGTTCCCTAAAGCGCTCTGCTAGGAGGCGTCCAGTCTCCCCAATGTAGAGGAGACCGCATCGGGAGCAACGGATACAATAAATGACATTGGTGGATGTGCAGGTAAAACTTTGATGGATGTGGAAGGCTCCTTTAGGGCCTTGGATGGAGGTGAGGGAGGAGGTGTGGGCACAGGTTTTACAATTCCTGCAGTGGCAGGGGAAGGTGCCAGGATGGGAGGGTGGGCTGTAGGAGGCGTGGACCTGACCAGGTAGTCACAGAGGGTACGGTCTTTGCGGAAGGCGGAAAGGGGTGGGGAGGGAAATATATCCCTGGTGGTGGGATCTGTTTGGAGGTGGCGGAAATGTCAGCGGATGATTTGGTTTATGCGAAGGTTGGTAGGGTGGAAGGTGAGCACCAGGGGCGTTCTGTCCTTGTTACGGTTGGAGGAGTGGGGTCTGAGTGCAGTGGTGCAGGATGTGGATGAGATGCGTTGGAGGGCATCTTTAACCACGTGGGAAGGGAAATTGCGGTCTCTAAAGAAGGAGGCCATCTGGTGTGTTCTATGGTGGAACTGGTTCTCCTGGGAGCAGATACGGCGGAGGCGGTGGAATTGGGAATACGGGATGGCATTTTTGCAGGAGGTAGGATGGGAAGAGGTGTAATCCAGGTAGCTGTGGGAGTTGGTGGGTTTGTAAAAAATGTTGGTGTCTAATTGGTCATCATTAATGGAGATGGAGAGGTCCAGGAAGGGGATGCCCTATGACCTACACTGGTCCCACTTTCCTGCAGTGGGCCATGAATGTTATGATATTTAAAGTGCCCATCCAAGAATCTTGTAAAGGTTGAGGGGGTGGGGGGAGGGGTGAAAGGTTTCCTGCCTCAGCTACCTCCCAGGCACAGCATTCCAGACTCTCCACACAACCCCCTACCCCCAACAACCATCTGCGTGAGGAGGTATTTTCCTCAATCCCCACTGAACCGTAACAAGGGAGGAAGGCAAAAGAAAGAAGCGATAGTCCAGTTAGTCTGACCTTGGTCATTGGTAGGATTTTAGACCTCATTATTAAGGATGAGATTGCGGAGGATTTGGAAGTGCCGCGCTAAATAGGGCTGAGTCAGCACAGCTTCATCAAGGAAGGTCATGCCTGACAAATCTGTTAGAATTCTTTGAGGAGGTAACAAGCAAGAATGACAAAGGAGAGCCAGTGGACATGAATTGAATTGGATTGAATTGATTGTCCTGAGTACTGAGGCTCAGTGAAAAGCCTTGTCTTGCGAGCAATCCAGGCAGACCCCAGAGTTAAGTAGCGTAGATAGTAAATAATAGGTAAACAGCAGCAAAAACAAAAACACGGGTACAGGCGAATGTTAAGAGTTTGTGAGTCCATTCAGTATCTAACAACAGTAGGGTAGAAACTGTTCCGAAACCGGCCGGTGTGTGTGTGTTCAGGCTTCTGTACCTTCTCCCCGATGGTAGAGGTTGTAGAAAAACATTGCCAGGGTGGGATGGATCTTTGAGAATGCTGGTGGCCTTTCCTTGACAGCGGGGCCTGGTAGGTGGATTCTGTAGATGGGAGGTAGGCCTTTGTGATTGTCCAGGCCGAGTTCACCACTCTCTGTAACCGTCTCCGATCTTGAATGGTACAGTTGCCCTACCAGGTAGTGACACATCCAGACAGAATGCTCTCGATGGTGCACCTATAACAGTTGGCACCGTCACGCCAAATTCCCTCAGCTGCCTGAGGAAGAAGAGACGTTGTTGGGCCTTTGTAACCAGTGCGTCCACATGAAGAGTCCAAGAAAGCTTGTTGTGGATGACCACTCCCAGGAGCTTGATACTCTCCACTCGTTCCACCTCTGTGCTGGGGGGCATGAGTAACATCCCGCCGAAAGTCAGTAATGGGTTCCTTAGTTTTGCTGGCATTGAGAGCTAGGTTGTTCTCAGTGCACTATTTTTCTAGGTCTTCCACCTCCCGTCTGCAGACTGTTTCGTCACCATCTGAGATTCAACCGACTATGGTGGTGTCATCAGTGAACTTGTAAATGGTATTAGTCTGGTATTTAGCGACGCTGTCGTAGGTATACAGTGAGTACAGTCGGGGGCAGTGTACACACCCCTGGGGGGCTTCAGTGTTGAGTGTTAGTGAGGATGAAATATTGTCCCCAATCTTCACTGGTTGTGGCCTGTGGGTCAGGAAACTGAGGGTCCATTTGCAGAGAGTGGGGCTCAGTCTGAGATCACTAAGTTTGGTAATCAGTCTCCAGGGGAAAATAGTGTTGAAGGCTGAACTGTAGTCAATGAGTAGGATTCTTACGTAGCTGTTCTTGGTGTCAAGATGTTCTAGGGAGGAGTGAAGGGCAAGTGATCTGGCATCTGACGTGGATCTGTTGGTCCAATTGGTAAATTGGAGTGGGTCAGGAGTAGTGGGGAGGCTGGAGTTGATTAATGCCATGACCAGCCTTTCAAAGCACTTCATGCTCACCGAAGTTAGGGCCACTGGGCGGTAGTCATAGAGACATGCTGCATGAGCCTTCTTAGGCACAGGGATGATGTTGGCCTCTTGGAACAGGCAGGGACAGTGGCCTGCTGCAGGGAGAGGTTGAAGATATCTGAGAAGACCTCTGCCAGTTGATCTGCACATGCTCTGAGTGCACGGCCTGGTACTCCGTCTGGTCCCATCGCTTTCCTTGGATTCACATGACCTATTTGGATTTCCAGAAGCCCTTTAACAAGGCGCTGCACAGGATGCTGCTGAATAAGGTAAAAGCCCATGGTGTTTGAGACAAGGTACTGGCATGGATAGAGGATTGGCTGACTGACAGAAGGCAGAGAGTGGGGATAACAATGTCTTTTACAGGATGTCAGCCGTGACTAGTGGAACTCCATGGGGATCAGTGTTGGGACCGCAATTACTCACATTATACATTAATGATCTGCACAAAAGAACTGAGCGCATTGTTGCTAAGTTTACAGATGATGCAAAAATGCGGACAGGTAGTGTTGAGGAAACAGGGAGGCTGCAGTGGGACTTAGACAGGCTAGAGAGTGGGCAAACAATTAGCAGATAGAATACAATGTGGGAAAGTGTGAGGTTATGCATTTTGGTAGGAAAACTAGAGGCATTCAGAGATCTGAAGCACAAAGGGACTTGGGAATTCTAGCTAACATGGAGGTTCAGTTGGCAGTTAGGAAGGTAAATACAATGTTAGCATTCGTCTCAAGAGAGTGAGAAGACAAAAGCAGGGATATAGAACATAGAACATAGAAGGATACAGCGCAGTACAGGCCCTTCGGCCCTCGATGTTGCGCCGACCGAATCCTACCTAACCTATACTAGCCCAATAACTTCCAAATGCCTATCCAATGCCCGCTTAAATGACCATAAAGAAGGAGAGTTCACCACTGATACGGGCAGGGCATTCCATGAACTCACAACCCGCTGTGTGAAGAATCTACCCCTAACATCTGTTCTATACCTACCACCCCTTAATTTAAAGCTATGTCCCCTAGTAACACCTGACTCCATTAGCTGTAAAAGGTTCTTAGTATCTACCCTATCTAAACCCCTAATCATCTTATACACTTCTATCAGATCTCCCCTAAACCTTCTCTTCTCCAATGTACTGCTGAGGCTGGGTAAGGGTCTGGTCAGACTGCATTGGGAATATTGTGAACAGTTTTGCGTCCCATATCTAAAGGAGGATGTTTTGGTATTAGAGGGGATCCAGAAAAGGTTCACAAGAATGATCCCAGAGATGAAGGGTTTGTCAGATGAGCAGTGGTTGAGGACTCTGGGTCTGTACTCGATGGGATTTAGCGGGATGAGTGGAATCTGATTGATTGAATAACTTAATTCTGCCTTGATATCTTATGGTCCTGTTTTCACTTTAAAATTATGTCCCTTTGTAATTGACTGTTCAATCAAGCCTTCTTGAAATGAATGCTAAGATTGCATTTGCATGTTAACTTTTTTTTAAAGAATCCCTACAGTGTGGAAACAGGCCCTTTGGCCCGATCAGTCCACACCAATCCTCTGAAGAGTAACCCAACCAGACCCATTCTCCTTCCCTATATTTACCCCTGAGTAATACACCTAACTCACACACCCCTGAACACGACGGGCAATTTAGCATAGCCAATACACCCTGACCTACACATCTTTGGACTGTGGGAGGAAACCAGAGCACACCCTCACAGACACGGGGAGAATGTGCTAACTCCACACAGGCAGTCACCCGAGGCTGGAATCAAACCCGGGTCCCTGGCGCTGTGAGGTAGCAGTGCTAACCACTGAGCCACCGTGCCACCCTTAACCTGAAGAGAATCCTGAAGTAGGTCTTCTAAGTCACTTTGTATTGTGTTGGTCTCAATGTCTGAAACATGTTGTCCATGTTAGTGTATTGGTTCCTGGTCCAGCCTGAGCAACTGGGGTGGCACAGTGGTTAGCACTGCTGCCTCACAGCGCCAGAGACCTGGGTTCAATTCCCGAATCAGGCGACTGACTGTGTGGAGTTTGCACATTCTCCCCGTGTCTGTGTGGGTTTCCTCCCATAGTCCAAGGATGTGCCGGTCAGGTGAATTGGCCACGCTAAATTGCCTGTAGTGTTAGGTGGATTGGTCAGTGGTAAATGTAGGGGAATGGGTCTGGATGGATTGCTCTTCAGAGGTCGGTGTGGACATTGTTGGGTCGAAGGGCCTGTTTCCACACTGTAGGGAATCGAATTGAATCGAATCTAATCTCTCAGCATCAGACTGACCAGGGCAGGTAAAGCTGTGTGTTACATGTTAGTTTTGGTGTGAGATTCACTCCTGTCTCTAGGGAGAGAAATACCAATCTTTATACGATCCGCTGTTGAAATAATTTCTTGTGAACTAAGCCCCAGGAGCTGCTTCAGGTTGCTACAAATCACTGGCAGGTTATTCAAGTGAGTTTGCTGGAACTGACCTCATTAAAAATCACACAACACCAGGTTATAGTCCAACAGGTTTAATTGGAGGCACTAGCTTTTGGAGCGACGCTCCTTCGTCAGGTGGTTAGGGTTAGGCGCTACGAAAGCTAGTGCTTCCAATTAAACCTGTTGGACTGTAACCTGGTGTTGTGTGATTTTTAACTTTGTCCACTCCAGTCCAACACTGGCATCTCCAAATTGTTACTGACCCTCTGCATTCTTTCTTGCTTTCCTCACCATGAAACATTCTGTCACGTCACGGTACGCTGTTGCTGATTGTTGGCTTTGCTGCAGCTTGCATGTGACATTTTCAGATCTGATTCATCAGGTACATCATCACTCCAGCAACCTTTCCTCACTTTTCTTGGAGCTAAGGCTGGATGAGTTGTCTTTCTGTTTGGTTCCAGTGTGATAGTGCCGTTAGCTTTTGGCGCAGCTTCTCATCTTCAGAGTCTGGTGCTCACTTTTCACTGTCACAGGGACATCCTTAATCATCATTTCCTTCAGGTCCCAGTCCAAACACTTCAACACAACTCGAGGATAATATTTCTGCGGCAGTGCTGTGAGAGAGAGGCAGTGTGAGAGGTTCTGACTTTGACATTGCACCAAGGTCACTCTTGACCTCTTATGTATTCAGTCTCTCTCTGTATGAGGCTCCAATCATGGTCAGTGCAGGAATGTGAGACTTAGTTTTTGAGTAATTAACAAAGAGGAAGTAAGACAAAACTGATGTAGGTAATTTAGGAGTGAAGTGGATCAAATGCATGACAACCAATTTTGGGTAACGCTGATCGTTGTATTGTAACATTCAGATCAGAAACCCACAAAACAATCTTCAGCTGGAAGTGCTGAGTGGACGATCCATCTCAGCCTCCTCCAGTGGTCCCAGCATTACAGATACCAATCTTCAGCCAATTCGATTCACTCCACATGATATCAGGAAATTGTTGGAGGTACTGGATACTGCAAAGACTGTGGGCCCTGACAACATTCCAGCAATAGCACTGAAGACCTGTGCTCTAGAACTTGCTGCTCCCCTAGCCAAGCTCTTCCAGTACAGTTACAACACTGGCATCTACTCGACAATGTGGAAAATTGCCCAGGAATGTCCTGTCCTGGACAAATCCAACCCGGCCAATTACTGCCCCATCAGTCCACTCTCGATCATCAGTAAAGGGATGGAAGGGGTCACCAACAGTGCTATCAAGCAGCACCTGCTCAGCAATAACCTGCTCAGTGACCCCCAGTTTGGGTTCTGCCAGGGTCACTCAGCTCCTGACCTCATTCCAGCCTTGGGTCAAACATGGACAAAAGGGCTGGATTCCAGAGGGGAGGGGAGGGTGACAGCCCTTGACATCAAGGCTGCATAACACCGAGGGTGGCATCGAGGAGCCCTGGCAAAACTGGAATCAATGGAAGTCAGGGGACAAAGTCTCTGCTGGTTGGCGTCATACCTGGCACAGCAGAAGATGGTTGTGGTTGTTCAAAGTCAGTCATTTCAGCTCGAGGACACTCTGCAGGAGTCCCTCAGGGGAGTGTCCTAGACCCAACCATCTTCAGCTGCTTCATCGATGATCTTCCCTCCATCATAAGGTCAGAATTGGGGATGTTCACTGCTGATTGCACAATGTTCATCACCACTCACAACTCCTCAGGTACTGAAGTAATCCAAGTTCAAAAGTAACAAGATCTGGACAATAACAATTCTTTTTTAACTCTAGATTAACTCTTCCTGGAGCTCAGTCAGGAAATCCCATTATTTTGAAAAAAATACATTGACATCCAATACTTTTTTCGCTCATTGATTGGATTTGGGTGTTGTTAGCTTAGCCACTATTTATTTTCTGTCCCTAGTTGCCTCTTGAGAAGGTGGGGGTGAGCTGCCTTCTTCACCCGCTGCAGTCCGTGTGCTGTGGGTAGACCCACAATGCCCTTAGGGAGGGAATTCCAGGATTCTGACCCAGTGACCCTGAAGGAACGGTGATGTATTTCCAACTCAGGATAGTGAGTGGTTTGGAGGGAAACTTGCAGGGTGTGGTGTTCCCATGTATCTGTTGCACTTGTCCTTCTAGATGGAAGTGGTTGTGGGTTTGGAAGGTGCTGTCTGAGGAGACTTGAAGTATTATGACCTGTAGCCTACAGATTAAGAGCTGGAATGAGAGCAGCTAGCAGTAATTGGGCAAGCAGAGATCAGATGAGTTAAATAGCCCCATTTGAGTTGTAAATGTCTAGGATCGTGCCAAGAAATGTATCATCTCTCTGGTTGGTAAGTGTCCAATCTCTGGGGAGTGATTTACACTGGACCTTGATCCCAGGCCCTTTTATTTGCATCACTCTTAACCCTGCTGAAGGACTCGAAAATTAAACTTGTTTACTTAGATTGGATAATCCAACAGTGTCTGAGTTACGACTGAATCTGACACAGGGCAGTATTAGTGTGTGGGTTTAGAGATTCTGCAAGATTTCTTTTCCTATATGTACACGCAATGTCTGTGATTGGACAACTAATACACAAAGTCAGGAATGTTGATTGGAATTCTGTCAAGTCTTATCTCTTACTAATCTTAAATTTTAAAAACCCTGTAACCTTTCATGAGACACAAACATTGGCTGGAAACGCGCAATTAAAACACGTTCCAAAAGGTAATAAAATGCCCCAGTTTAACTGCACTGTAGAATTTGAGGCTATTGACTTCATCCAGGCATTGTATATAACTCACATTCCAAAATTAACAGTAACACACCCCACACCCTGACACTGACATAAGAAGTATATTGCACAGTACTTCTTTTTATTAAATGCGAACTAACAGCAATATTTGTAAATCTGAGGCTGCTGTGAGGGCAGAGTTATAGAGATGTACAGCACCGGAATAGATGCTTTGGTCCAACTTGTCCACGCTGGCCAGATATCCTAAATTAATCCAGTTCCATTTGCCAGCACTTGGCCCATATCCCTCCAAACCCTTCCTATTCATAAACCCATCCAAATGCCTCTTAAATGTTGCAATTGTAACAGCCTCCACCACATCCTCTGGCAGCTCATTCCATACACGTACCACCCTCTGAGTGAAATAGTTCCCTCTTAGGCCTCTTTTATATCTTTCTCCTCTCACCCTAAACCTATGCCCTCTCGTTCTGGACTCACCCACCCCAGAGAAAAGACCTTGTCTGTTTATCATATCCATGCCCCTCATAATTTTGTAAACCTCTATAAGGTCACCCCTCAGCCTCCGATGCTCCAGGGAAAACAGCCCCAGCCTGTTCAGCCTCTCCCTATAGCTCAAATCCTCCAACCTTGGCAACATCCTTGTAAATCTTTTCTGAACCCTTTCAAGTTTCACAACATCTTTCGGATAGGAAGGAGACCAGAATTGCACGCAATATTCCAGCAGTGGCCTAACCAATGTCCTGTACAGCCGCAACATGACCTCCCAACTCCTGTACTCAATACTCAATAAAGGATAGCATACCAAATGCCTTCTTCTCTATCCTATCTACCTCTGACTCTCCTTTCAATGAACCTGCACTCCAAGGTCTCTTTGTTCAGCAACACTCCCTAGGACCTTACCATTAAGTGTATAAGTTCTGCTAAGATTTGCTTTCCCAAAATACAGCACCTCGCATTTATCTGAATTAAACTCCATCTGCCACTTCTCAGCCCATTGGCCCATCTGGTCCAGATCCTGTTGTAATCTGAGGTAATGCTCTTCGCTGTCCACTACACCTCCAATTTTGGTGTCATCTGCAAACTTACTAACTGTACCTCCTATGCTCACATCCAAATCATTTATGTAAATGACAAAAAGTAGAGGACCCAGCACCGATCCTTGTGGCACTCCACTGGTCATAGGCCTCCAGTCTGAAAACCAACTCTCCACCACCACCCTTTGTCTCTTAGTGACAAGCTAATTTTGATTCCAAAAAGCTAGCTCTCTGGAGTGGGTGTGATCTAATCTTGCTAACCAGTCTATCAGGTGGAGGCATTTTAAATAAATCATTTTGTGGGCCATGGGTGTCGCTGGCTGGGCCCAGCATTTATCGCCTGTCCCTAGTTGCCCCTTGAGAAGGTAGAGGTGAGCTGCCTTCCTGAACCGCTGCAGTCCATGTGCTGTGGGTTGACCCACAATGCCCTTAGGGAGGGAATTCCAGGATTTTGACCCAGCGACAGCAAAGAGACAGTGATATATTTCCAGGTTGGAACGGTGAGTGGCTTGGAGGGGAACTTGAAGGGGGTGGTGGTGTTCCCATGTACCTGCTGCCCTTGTCGTCGGTGGTGGAGGGAGTGGAGTCCATTTAGAGAATGTCCATTGCTCTGCCTTCATCTATCTTCTTTGCCACTTCTTCCTTGTGTGTATTTAAGGTTGGGATAGATTCTTGATGAGACAGGGAATCAAGGATTATGGGGAAAGGGCAAGAAAGTGGAAGTGAGGAATGTCAGATCAGCTGTAATCCTATAGAATAGTGAGGCAGACTTGAGGGGCTGAATGGCCTACTCCTATTCCCATTTCTTACGGTCTCAGCTAAAACCAGGTCTCGCCGTATGTTTTGATTAGTACTCTCATTGTGTGGATGTTCCCTGCTGACATTGTTTCCTTTGTGACCGGGGTAGGTTCAGGTAAATTGGAGAAAACACTGAAACATTGTTGGAAGCTAATTCTCTCATAGCTATGTAAGTTGGCTCGCTGAGCTGGAAGGTTAGTGTTCAGACGTTTCGTCACCACCACTAGGCAACATCATCAGTGAGAGTCCCTGGTGAAGCACTGGTGGTATGTCCCATCTCTCTTGGTTTCTTAAGGTGGGTGATGTCATTTCTGTTTTATTTTCAGGGGAAGGTCAATAGGATCTAAATCAATGTGTTTATTGATGGAGTTCTGGTTAGAATGCCGTGCCTCTAAGAATTCTCATTTGCGTCTTTGTTTCGCCTGTCCCAGGGTGTGCGTGTGTTATCGCAGTCAAAGTGGTATCCTTCTTCGTCTGTATGTATAGAAACTTGTGATAGTGGGTTGTGTCTTTTTGGTGGCTAGTCTTGGTGTTCATGTATCCTGGTGGATAGTTTCTTGCTAGTTTGTCCGATGTTGTGTTTTTTACAGTTCTGGCATGGTATTTTGTAAATGATGTTAGCTTTGTTGGTAGTACCTAATGGATTCTTTAGGTTCATTAGTCGCTGTTTAAGTGTGTTGGTAGGTTTGTGGGCTATCATGATGCCAAAGGGTCTGAGCAGTCTGGAAGTTATTTCTGATATGCCTTTGATGTAAGGTAATGTGGCTACAGTTTTCAGTTGTGTTGTGTCTGTTTGTTTGGGTTTGTTTCTGAGGAATTGGCAGATTGTGTTTATTGGGTACCCGTTTTTCTGGAAAACGCTGTATAGATAATTTTCTTCTGTTTTTTTGTAGTTCTTGGGTGCTGCAGTGTGATGTAGCTCATTGAAATAACGTTCTGATGCAGCTCTGTTTGTGGGTGTTGGGATGATTGCTTCTGAAGGTAAGTATTTGGTCCGTGTTTGTTGTTTTTCTGTAGATGCTGGTTTAAAGCTCTCTGTTAACTGTATGTTCAAATGTCACGTCTAGGAATGTCTTAATCCTCCTCTTTTGTGAATTTTATGCCTGTCAGGATATTGTTGATGGTGTTGTATGTTTCCTCGAATCTGTACTGTTTTGTGATGACAAATGTGTCATCTACGTAGTGGACACAATTGGATAGATGGGTGGGCAGCTTGTTCAAGTCTCTGCATTACTGGTTCCATGATGAGCCCTGATATTGGTGATCCCATTGGTGTTCTGTTGACTTGTTTGTAGGTTTGGTTATTGAATGTGAAGTGGGTGGTGAGGCACAGGTCCACTAGCTTGAGGATGTTGTCTTTGCTGATGAAGTTGGTGCTGTCTGGATTTGGTGGCCCTGGTTTTCCTCGTAGCGATGCCAGTGTTTCTTTGGCCCAGTCAATGTTAATTCCTGAAGACCATCAAAGACACCCAGATAAAAGAGGATGAAATAATGGTCTCCTTTGAAGTTACAGCCCATTTCACATCGATGAACATCAAGCTGGCCAAAGGAATACTGGCATCACTCCTTTTAAAAGCCTTCCACTTGCCAGAGGTCCCTTTGCCTCCAAACAGACTATTCCAATCAACTCCTGTCTAATTCCACCAATAATCACCTTGCCCCAATGTAGAACTTGACCCTTGAGATGTTTTCCTAACTCAGACTGGAGACCTGTGACCAGTGATGTGCCACAAGGATTGGTGCTGGGTCCACTGCTTTGATTCAGGATGAGGATGTCACTGGGTAAGCCAGCATTTATTGTCCATCCCTAATTGCCCAGAGGGCTGTTAAGAGTCAGCCATATTGTTGTGGGTCTGGAGTCACATGTAGGCCAGTCCAGGTAAGGATGGCAGTTTCCTTCCCTAAAGGACATTAATGATCCAGATGGGTTTTTCCAACAGTCAACAATGGACTCTTGATCATCAATAGACTCTTAGTTCCAGATTTTTATTGAATCCTAATTCCACCATCTGCCGTGGCAGGATTTGAATCCAGACTCCCAGGACGTTACCTGGGTCTATGAATTAACAATCCAGCAATAACACCATGAGATCATCACCTCCCTGGGATGAGGTGAATGAGTATGGAGTAAGCAGATACATTTACATGGATTGCTCAAGGTGGGAATGTACAGTGACAGTCTCAATATTGTTAGAAATATTGAAATTAAAGCACTGCATTAAGTTTCATTAATACAGTACATTGTTTGCAATTTTTGAGGAGATTTGTAGCTCAGGTTGAGGTTCAGGAGGTACGTTAGCTTGCTGAGCTGGTAGGTTTGTTCTCAGACGATACGTCACCATGCTGGGGAACATCATCAGTGATGAACTGTTGGTGTTCTGTCCTGCTTGCTAATTATCTCTCTTGGTGGGTGATATCGTTTCTGGTTCTGTTTCTGGGAGATTGGTAAATGGGATCCAAATCAATATGTTTGTTAATGGAGTTAAAAATCACACAACACCAGGTTATAGTCCAACAGGTTTAATTGGAAGCACTAGCTTTCGTAGCGCCTAACCCTAACCACCTGACGAAGGAGCGTCGCTCCAAAAGCTAGTGTGCTTCCAATTAAACCTGTTGGACTATAACCTGGTGTTGTGTGATTTTTAACTTTGTACACCCCAGTCCAACACCGGCATCTCCAAATCATGGAGTTCTGGTTTTAATGCCAGGCCTCCATGAATTGTCGTGTATATCTCTGTTTGTCTTGCCTGAGGATGGATGTGTTGTCCCAGTGGAAGTGGTGTTCTCCTTTGTCTGTGTGTAAGTAGCCGCAGCAGAGGGGGCAGCGAGAGCGAGGACCAGGGGGCTGCCGGGAAGGTAAAATAATTGTTTAAAAGCTTACCTCCTGTATAGGTGGAGTGCACGCTGAACAGGATCGGACATGGGACAGCTGAGTAAGTGAGGTTATATATTTGGCCAGCTGCTTTACCCGAAACACTACTTAGGTATTGTCTCCCACCCATCCTCCTCCCCTAACCAAAACAACAAGGTCCAGAACACCAATTTGGTAAGGTTGCTAGTTTTTTAAAAAAATATAGTCTGTTTGGGAATTCAGAACAGTGGAAATGGAGGTTAGGGCAGTTGAACGTTCCTCCTGCAGATTATAGGAGGTAAGGGTCACCACTAGTGTCCCTGCGGACTACATCTGCGGGAAGTGAACCCAACTCCAGCTCCTCGGAAACCACGTTAGGGAACTGGAGCGGGATGAACTTCGGATCATTCAGGAGGCGGAGGGGGTTATTGGGAGGAGTTACAGGGAGGTAACCTCAGGTTACAAAACCACAGGTACAGGAAATAGGTAGATGGGTTATAGTCAGGGCATAGTGCCCGAAACGTCGATTCTCCTGCTCCTTGGATGCTGCCTGACCTGCTGCGCTTTTCCAGCAACACATATTTCAGCTATAGTCAGGGAATGGAAAGGAAACCAGCAGGCAGTGCAGGGATCCCCTATGGCCGTTCCCCTCAGTCACAAGTAGACCTTTTAGGATATTGTTGTGGGGGATGACTTACCAGGGAAAAGCAATGGGGCACAGGGCTCTGGCACAGAGTCTGTCCCTGTCTCTGTTGCTCAGAAGGGGAAGAGGAGCAGAACATTAGTCACTGGGGTCTCCATAGCTAGGGGGACAGATATCAGGTTCTGTGAGAAGGAGCGGGACTCATGGTTGGTGTGTTGCCTCCTAGTTGCCAGGGTCCGTGATGTCTTGGATCATGTTTACGGGGCCCTTGAGGGGGAGGGGGAGCAGCCCCCAGGTTGTGGTCCACATAAGCACCAATGATATAGGTAGGAAGAGAGATGGGGATTTAAGGTAGAAATTCAGGGAGCTAGGATGGAAGCTTAGAGCGAGGACAGACAGAGTTGTTATCTCTGATTTGTTACCTGTGCCACGTGCTAACGAGACAAGGAATAGGGAGCGAGAGGAGTTGAACACATGGCTACAGGGATGGCGCAGGAATGAGATTTTAGTTTCCTGGATAATTAGGGCTCATTCTAGGGTAGGTGGGAACCACTACAAACAGGATGGTCTTCACCTGAATCTGAATATCTTGGAGGAAATTTGATAATGCTCTTCGTTGGGTTGAAACTAATGCAGCAGGGGGATGGGAACCTGAAGTGTAGTTCCAGTGTCCAGGAGGTTGAGAGTACTGAGGTCAGAAATGAGGTTTCAAGGTCACAGGAGTGTACCAGCAGGCAGGAAGGTGGTTTGAAGTGTGTCTACTTCAGTGCCAGGAGCATCTGGAATAAGGTGGTGAACCTGCAGCATGGGTTGGTACCTGGGACTTCGATGTTGTGGCCATTTCGGAGACATGGATAGAGCAGGGACAGGAATGGTTGTTGCAGGTTCCGGGATTTAGATGTTTCAGTAAGAACAGAGAAGATGGGGAGGTGTGGCACTGTTAGTCAAAGGCAGTATTACAGTTGCAGAAAGGACGTTTGAGGACTCCTCTACTGAGGTATATGGGCTGAGGTTAGAAACAGGAAAGGAGAGGTCACCCTGTTGGGAGTTTTCTGTAAGCCTCCAAATTGTACCAGAGATGTAGAGGAAAGGATCGCAAAGATGATTCTGGATAGAAGCGAGAGTAACAGGGTAGTTGTTATGAGGGGCTTTAACTTTTCAAGTATTGACTGGAAAAGCAATTGTTTTAGTACTTTAGGTGGGTCAGTCTTTGTCCAATGTGTGCAGGAGGGTTTCCTGACACAATATGTAGACAGGCAAACAAGGGGCAAGGCCACATTAGATTTGGTACTGGGTAATGAACCCGGCCAGGTGTTAGATTTGGAGGGAGGTGAGCACTTTGGTGATAGTGACAATTCCATTGTGTTTACTTTAGTGATGGAAAGGAATAGATATATAACACAGGGCAAGTGTTATAGCTGGGAAAAGGCAATTATGAGGTGATTAGGCAGAGTTTAGGATGTATAGGATGCGGAAGGAAACTGCAAGGAATGGGTACAATTGAAATGTGGAGCTTATTCAAGGAACAGCTACTGTGTGTCCTTGATAAGTATGTACCTGTCAGGCAGGGAGGAAATGGTCAAGCGAAGGAGCAATGGTTTACTAAAGAAGTTGAATCTCTTGTCAAGAGGAAGAAAGCGGTTTATGTTAGGATAAGATGTGGAGATTCAGTTAGGGCGCTTGAGAATTACAAGTTAGCCAGGCAGGACCTAAAGAGAGAGCTAAGAAGAGCCAGGAGGGGACAAGAAAACTCTTTGGAAGATAAGGTCAAGGAAAGCCCTAAGGCTCTCTATAGGTATGTCAGGAATAAAAGGATGACTAGGGTAAGACTAGGGCCAATCAGGGACAGTAGTGGGAAGTTGTGCATGGAGTCTGGTGAGATAGGAGAGGTGCTAAATGAATATTTTTCATCAGTATTCACACAGGAAAAAGACAATGTTGTCGAGAATACTGAGATACAGACGACTAGACTAGACGGTATTGAGATTCACAAGGAGGAGGTGTTAGCAATTTTGGAAAGTGTGCAGATAGATAAGTCTCCTGGGCCAGATGGGATTTATCTTAGGATTCTCTGGTAAGCCAGAGAAAAGATTGCAGAGCCTTTGGCTTTGATTTTTATGTCGTCATTGTCTACAGGAATAGTGCGAGAAGACTGGAGGATAGCAAATGTTGTTTCCTTGTTCAAGAAAGAAAGTAGAAACAACCCTGATAATTATAGACCAGTGAGCCTTACTTCAGTTGTGGTTAAAGTGTTGGAAAGGGTTATAAAGAGAGAGGATTTATAATAATCTAGAAAGGAATAATTTAATTAGGGATAGTCAACACAGTTTTGTGAAGCGTAGGTTGTGCCTCACAAACCTTATTGAGTTCTTTGAGATGGTGACCAAACAGGTAGATGAGGGAAAGGTGGTTGATGTGGTGTATATGGATTTCAGTAAGGGGTTTGATAAGGTTCCTCATGGTAGGCTATTGCAGAAAATACAGAGGTATGGGATTGAAGGAGATATAGCAGTTTGGATCAGAAATTGGCTAGCTGAAAGGACACAGAGGGTGGTGGTTGATGGGAAATGTTCATCCTGGAACTCAGTTACTAGTGGTGTACCGCAAGGATCTGTTTTGGGGCCACTGCTGTTTGTCATTTTTATAAATGACCTGGATGAGGGCATGGAAGGATGGGTTAGTAAATTTGCGGATGACACGAAGGTCAGTGGAGTGTGGACAGTACAGAAGGATGTTGCAGGTTACAGAGGGACATAGATAAGCTGCAGAGCTGGGCTGAGAGATGGCAAATGGAGGTTAATGTGGAAAAGTGTGAGGTGATTCACTTTGGAAGGAGGAACAGGAATACAGAGTACTGGGCTAATGGTAAGATTCTTGGTAGTGTAGATGAGCAGAGAGAGCTCACTGTCCATGTGCATAGATCCCTGAAAGTTGCCACCCAGGTTGATAGGTCTGTTAGGAAGGCATATGGTGTGTTAGCTTTTATTGGTAGAGGGACTGAGTTTCGGAACCATGAGGTCATGCTGCAGCTGTATAAAACTCTGGTGCGGCCGCACTTGGAGTATTGTGTACAGTTCTGGTCACCGCATTATAGGAAGGAAGTGGAAGCTTTGGAAAGGGTACAGAGGAGATTTACTGGGATGTTGCCTGGTATGGAGGGAAGGTCTTATGAGGAAAGGCTGAGGGACTTGAGGCTGTTTTCGTTAGAGAGAAGAAAGTTGAGAGGTGACTTAATAGAGACATATAAGATAATCAGAGGGTTAGATAGGGTGGACAGGGAGAGCCTTTTTCCTCGGATGGTGATGGCTAGCTTGATGGGATGTAGCTTTAAATTGAGGGGTGAAAGACATTGGACAAATGTCAGAGGTAGTTTCTTTACTCAGAGAGTGGTAGAAGCGTGGAAAGCACTGCCTGCAGCAGTAGTAGACTCACCAATTTTAAGGGCATTTAAATGGTCATTGGATAAACATATGGATGAAGATGGAATAATATAGGTTAGATGGGCTTCAGATTGTTTCCACAGGTTGGCACAACATCGAGGGCCGAAGGGCCTGTACTGCGCTGGGATGTTCTATGTTCTATACTAGTGACCGTGGTACATTGTATTTTGTGCAGTAAAAAGGAACACAATTTCATATCATTTTAGAACATTCTTGTGGGCTTGGTGCCAATGACTCTGGTGGTCTATCAGTTCACCTGCATTTCAATGAGGCTATACACGTTTGATGTCAATAAACGGGGGCTGGAGGGGAGAGGTCAGATGTTTAGCGTATTTCAGAAATAAAGAAAAGGCTGTGGTGTGGCTCAGTGACAGAGATTCAGGAAGACAGAGAGGGACAGAAACATTGAGAAATCTGCATGAGAAGGTGTGTCCCAGGAAAAGGCTGTTGAAACCTGAGCTGGGACAATGCGTTGCTTGCTCTGAAGTTAACGTGAGAGGGAGTTGAGTTTGCAGTTTGTGTTTTAGGTGCCTCAGGGAGTGACAACAGCTGAACAAAAGCCACTCACATTTTATTCCGCCTATTTTTCCAAATCTACCTGGTCAGGGATGTTATTACCCCTGGAGCAGGTGGGACTTAAACTCAGGCCTTCTCGTCTAAGGGTAGGGATCCTACCACCGCAGCACGAGAGAGCTCAACAAAGGATGTGGAGGTGATGGCCTCATGGTGTTGTCGCTGCACCATTAATGCAGCTAATGTTCTGGGGGCCTGGGTTCAAATCCTGCCATGCCAGATGATTAAAATTTGTAATCAATTTAAAGATACCTGGAATTAAGGGTCTAATGATTAGATTAGATTCCCTACAGTGTGGAAACAGCTCCTTTGGCCCAACAAGCCCACACCGACCCTCTGAAGAGTAACCCACCCAGACCCATTTCCCTCTGACTAATGCACCTAACGCTATGGGAAATGTTAGCATGGCCAATCCACCTAACCCGCACATCTTTGGACTGTGGGAGGAAACCGGAGCACCTGGAGGAAACCCACACAGACACGGGGAGAATGTGCAAACTCCACACAGTCAGTCACCTGAGGCTGGAATTGAACCTGGGTCCCTGGCGCTGGGAGGCAGCAGTGCTAGCCACTGTGCTGCCCCAATGATGACCATGAATCCATTGTTGATTTTTGGGAAAACCCATCTGGGTCACTAATGTCCTTTAGGGAAGGAAACTGCCATCCTTACCTGGGCTGGCCTCCACGTGACTCCAGACCCTCAGCAATATTTTAACTGCCTCCTGGGTAATTAGGGATGGGCAATAAATGCTGGCCTGCCAATGATGCCCTCATCCTGTGAGTGAATAAAGAGAAATGAAAGTGCAGAGACTGACAGTAAGGAAGCTGACTGCTGCTGCACATGTCTGAGCAAGGGGGAGTAGGTGTTGAGCTAGGGGTAAAACACCACTGAAATCTTCAATGTTCCTGAGGATAATGCGAGATAAAATGAATAGTTTGAATACTTTTCTAATGTTTATACTGAAATCTTTCCAATTTTTTTTGTCTCCTGCAATATTATAGATGTTTTTCCAGTTTAATGATTGTTTTAGCAGACACGTGTGTATGTGTTCAGGAGTTAACCTCATTTAAAATCACACAATACTAAGTTTTAGTCCAACAGGTTCATTTGGGAGTACAAGCTTTGGGAGCGCTGTTCCTTCATCAGGTAGTTACGGTCTCACCAGCGATCCCCTCAACCCATGACTGAATTTAAATAATGTAGTTACATTGTCATTTGTCACACCTAATTGAAACTCCAGCGTGTTTCCCACCTGTACATAAACAGTAACTTGGTGATGGGATACTGGCCTCTGTGGAGTTATTTCAGGCATTAGTACGTTTTTGGCTGAAGCGTCTCTTTGGAATTGTCTGAGCCTATTGGGGACGGAATCACATTCACGTAGCGACGTTCAATTTGCTGCCTGAGGTGGAGGGAGTAAAGCTGTAACCTGAATAATCCTCGTTAAATGTCACTGGAGCAATGGCTTGCCCCTGAGAGGTGTGGGTGGTGACCGTACCCATTATCAGGATAATTGCCCAGCTCTCTGGTGACAGTCTGTTTGTGCAGTTTCTGTAGCGACCTGACCAAACATTCCCGCTTTCTGTCTCAGCAACACTCATTCCTAACACCTTCCACAAACCTCAACACAGAGACTCTGTGACTGACAGCTTAGACAGCCCACTAAAATCTCCCCAACTGCGACCAGTGGGCGAGACTGGGGTACAGGAGAAGGGTCTGTGTGGAGGGTGTGCCAGGAAGGGTAGTGGGTATTTAGTAACATTGGAGGCCAGTTACTAACCACAGCAGGAGCAACAAAATGCAACTTTAAGGACTTTTACTGCTTATTAAAGGTGAAACCAAGAATGTCATACAGCTATAGACCACCGGATTATTCAAAACAGCTGGATGTAAGTGCTAACAGTACCTCCCCATCACACAATGAGCAAAGCTTCTGTGTGCCCATTAACCCCTTCAAAATTCCTAGTTTAGTGACACACTGCGAGTGACCTAGGAAGACCTCAGTCTGTGCGGAGATGGTACTTTGGGAGATCCCGGGTGTTCTATGACACACCAGACCAGCAGCTGAATTTATCTTTATTCCATTCACAGCTAGAGGAGCAACTGAAGATCTACCATGAGGAACTGGAGAAGAAGGATGAGGTTATCAGGACTCTGACCCGACTGAGGTGAGAACTGGAGCAAGCTCATGTCCAAATATATAGCCCCCCCCACGTTTCCGCCCCCCCCCAAACTCCTCCCCCAATGGGGCAGCAGAACCCCTTCCTGCCACCAGTTGTCTCCCAGTTCGAGGCTGTGGTTTCTGGGATCGTAGCCCCTGGTGTGTGCATCTGAGGTTTCATGCTCGTCCTCACTGAGATCATGCATCTGTCTTTGTACAAGTGCACAGCTCACCCAGCCTCAGCTCCTAGACACTGGCCAAGCTCACTCAACATATGATTCCCAGCCTCTGGCCTGTTCATATAGCCCTGGATACGGCTGGTCCTGTTGAGCTTCTGTTCAAGAGTAAACCCCAGATTATGATAGTGGGGGATTCAGTGATAATAGCACCAGTGAAAGTCAAAGGGTGATGATTAGAATAGATTCCCTACAGGGTGGATACAGGCCCTTCAGCCCAGCAAGTCCCCACCAACCCTCCGAACAGTAACCCACCCAGACCCACTTTCACTCTGACTAACGCATCTAACACTAAGGGTAATGTAGCATGGGCAATCCACCTTAACCTGCACACGTTTGGAATGTGGGAGGAAACCAGAGCACCCGGAGGAAACTCACACAGACACAGGGAGAATGTGCAAACTCCAGATAGACAGTTTCCCGAGGCTGGAATCAAACCTGGGTCCCTAGTGCCGCAAGGCAGCGGTGCTAACCACTGAGCCACTGTGCCATTAGATTGTCTCTTGTTGAAATGGTCACTATTTGGCATTTGTGTGGTATAAATATTACTTGCCACTTGTCAGCCCAAGCCTGGATATTGTCCAGATCTTGTTGCATTTGAACACAGACTGCTTCAGTACCTGAGGAGTCATGAATCATGCTGAACACTGTGCAATCATCAGTGAACACCCCCACCTCTGACCTTACGATGGAGGGAAAGTTGATGAGGAAAGAAGAAAAAACAGAAAAAGCTGGAAATGCTGAGCAGGTCTGACAGGATTTGGGGAGCGAGAAACAGAGTTAACATTTCAGGTCCGTGACCTTTAACCTGGTGTTCCGAGAAAGAAAAGATTGGTGCATTGGAGGGAGGAGGCTGAGTGGTCGGAGAGTCTACACTGATAGAGCCAGGCCACATCCTTGTCCAGCTCCCTCCACCTCATTCATGTTCTCTCTGTCTCTTCACAGGAGAATTGATGATTCAACGTCAAGCGTTACAAAGAACCCAGGTCTTTCAAAGGTATGTGTCCCTCCACCCACAGAGCAGGACTCCACATCATTCCTTATGAGAGGGTTTGGGGCAGAACGGGGGTACTACAACGTAGCCGCAGAAATGAGGTCAGCTCATGCGCAGATTGAATCCATGGCTTGAGATGTCACTTTAGCTAACTGCACTAATCGATTGCCAAATCAGCACAGGAGTAAAACATACCGTCAGTCTGAGACTCCTCCTCCTGTGTTCCCTCAGCTCATTTTGCGATTTAGCTCCATTTCCAGGTATCATCCTGCCCCCATCTTTGGTGCAATGTCCCTTTAAGGATTCAACATAATAGTGACCACCAGGCCCCAGGCTCCCTGCACTGTCATCCTTCAGGAACAGGCTGTGTATGTATATTGTACATAATCTATAAACGAGGTGAAAGTGAGGACTGCAGATGCTGGAGATCAGGTTTGAGATTGTGGTGTTGGATAAGCACAGCAGGTCAGGCAGCATCCGAGGTGCAAGAAAATCACATTTCCGGCAAAATCCGACATTCCTGATGAAGGGCTTTTGCCCGAAACGTCGATTCTCCTGCTCCTCGGACGCTGTCTGACCCGCTGCGCTTTTCCAGCCCCACACTCTCGACTCTAATCTATAAATGAGTTTAGCTGGACATAAACCAACACTAGATCTTCAAGTTAACAGAATCCGTGTACCTCATTTGGGTTACTTTTAAATGGCACAAGAATATTATTAAACTGCAGGAGAGTGTGATCCTCAAATCAAGCCCTTTACATGAACGATTGAATGGACAATGAGAAAAGTATAGAATGTGAGGCAGAGGCAGTGGTTCCTGTTCCCTAGGTCCCCTGCTTTGGATCTTAACAGTCATAGAGTTATAGAGATGTACAGCACAGAAACAGACCCTTCGGTCCAACACGTTATAGAGATGTACAGTACAGAAATAGGCCCCTCAGTCCAACCCGTCCATGCCAACCAGATATCCCAACCCAATCTAGCCCCACCTGCCAGCACCCGGCCCATATCCCTCTGAGGCAAAAGTGAGGACTGCAGACGCTGGAAACCAGAGTTTGAATCAGAATGTTGCTGGAAAAGCACAGCAGGTCAGGCAGCATCCGAGGAGCAAGAAAATCGACGTCTCGGACAAAAGCTGCGGATGAAGGGCTTTTACCTGAAACGTCGATTTTCCTGCTCCTCGGATGCTGCCTGACCTGCTGTGCTTTTCTAGCACCATTCTGATTTAAACCCTCATATCCCTCCAAACCCTTCCTACTCATATACCCATCCAGATGCCTCTTAAATGTTGCAATCATACCAGCCTCCACCACTTCCTCTGGCAGCTCATTCCGTACACGTACCACCCTCTGTGTGAAAAAGTTGCCTCTTAGATCTCTTTTATATCTTTCCCCTCTCACCCTAAACCTATGCCCTCTAGTTCTGGACTCACCCACCCCAGAGAAAAGACCTTGTCTATTTACCCTATCCATGCCCCTCGGAATTTTGTAACCCTCTATAAGGTCACCCCTCAGCCTCCGACACTCCAGGGAAAACAGCCCCAGCCTGTTCAGCCTCTCCCTGTAGCTCAGATCCTCCAACCCTGGCAACATCCTTGTAAATCTTTTCTGAACCCTTTCAAGTTTCACAACATCTTTCGGATAGGAAGGAGACCAGAATTGCACGCAATATTCCAACAGTGGCCTAACCAATGTCCTGTACAGCTGCAACATGACCTCCCAACTCCTGTACTCAATACTCTGACCAATAAAGGAAAGCATACCAAACGCTTTCTTCACTATCCTATCTACCTGCGACCCCACTTTCAAGTCACTGATATCTTGTGTCTGAGCTCACTGAACCTTTTTGAGGGGCGTGACAAGGCATGAGATCATAAAGTATAGAAACAGAATGAGGCTATTCTGCCCATTGACTCTGCCCCACCATTCGATCATGGCGTGATATGTTTCTGTAACTCATTCTCCTGCCTTCTCCCTGTAATTCTTGACACCCTTACCAATCAGGAGCCAACCTACCTCTGTCTTAAATACACTCAATGACTTGGTCTCCACAGCTCTCTGAGTTCTACAGATTCCCCACCCTCTGGAGGAAGAAATTCCTCTTGTTCTCCGTTCCAAAGGGTTGTCCCTTCACTCTGAGGCTGTGCCCTCGGGTCCTAGTCTCTCCCACTAGTGGAAACATCTTCTCCATGTTCACTCTATCCAGGCCTCTCAGTATTCTGTACATTTCAATCAGACACCCCTCCTCCTTCTGAACTCCATTGAGTACAGACCTAGGATCCTCAACCACCCCTCATTTGACAAGGCCTTCATCTCTGGGTTATTTACAATGTTGGCATTCATTTCAAGAGAGCCAGAGTACAAGAGCAGCAGATATTGCAGAGGAATGGCACAGTGGCTCAGTGTTTAGCACTGATGCCTCACAGCATCAGGGACCTGGGTTTGATTCCAGCCTTGGGTGACTGTCTGGGCTCTACGGTTTCCTCCCACAGTCCAAAGATATGCTGGTTGGCCATGGGAAATTGCCCATAGTACCCAGGAATGTGCAGGCTGGGTGGATTAGCCATGGAGAAATGCAAGGCTATTGGAATAGGATAGCCAGATGGGACGGTGCTCAGAGGGTCAGTGTGGACTTGATGGGCTGAGTGTCTGCTTCTACACTATAGGGATTCTATGTGTCGATACACTGCTGGGGCTGTATAAGGCTCGAGTTAAACCACATTTGGAATATTGTGAGCAGTTTTGGGTCCCATATCTAAGGAAGGATGTGCTGGTGTTGGAGTCAGTCCAGAGGAGGTTCACAAGAAAGATAGAGTCAGAAAGTCACACAGCACAGAAACAGACCCTTCGGTCCAACCAGACCGTGCTGACCACGTTCCCAAACTGAACTAGCCGCATTTGCCTGCTCCTGGCCCATATCCCTCCAAACCTTCCTTAGGACAAATTTCTGTTGTGCCTCCAGATTTATCCCCAGAAACTCCTGCCATTGCTGTTCCACCATCTTCCCTGCTTGGCTCCCCTTCCAATCAACCCTGGCCAGCTCCTCCTTCATGCCATTCCCTTACTCAGTTATAATAACGTTACATCGATTCCAGCGTCTCCCACCCAAACTGCAGTGTGAAGTCTGTCATATTATGGTCACAGCCCCCTTCACCTTCAGCTCCCTAATCAAGTCTGCCATGCTACACATCTCCAAATTGGCAATGGTGGTATGGTGGCTAAGTGGTTAGCACTGCTGCCTTGCAGCACCAGCGACCCAGGTTTGATTCCAGCCTCGGGTGACTGTCTGTGTGGAGTTTGCACATTCTCCCCGTGTCTGCGTGGGTTTCCTCCCACAGTCTAAAAATATGCAGGTCAGGTGAATTGGCCATGCTAAATTGCCCATAGTGCTCAGTGCATTAGTCAGAGGTAAATGGGTCTGGGCGGGTTACTCTTCGGAGGATCGGTGTGGACTTGTTGGGCCAAAGGGCCTGTTTCCACACTGTAGGGAATCTAATCTAATCAAATCCAGAATTGCCTGTTCCCTAGTGGCCTCAACCACAAACTGCTCTAAACATCCATTGTGCAGACATTCCATAAATTCCCTTTTCTTGGGATTCCCCCACCATCCTGATTTTCCCAGTCCACCTACACAGCTAACATGCCCCATACTGCAGAAGGTGCTGTATAAATATGAGTCTGGTTTTTTGCCACACACAATACTTCAGAGTGAATGACAGGAAAAGCCCATTTGGCCCATTAAAGTAACTTGGTTAGTCAAGTTCAATCACATGGGATCCAGGGAGAGTGAGCCAAATGAACACAAAATTGACTTGATGATAGAAGGCAGAGAGTGGTGCTGGAGGGTTATTGTTCAGGCTGGAGGCCTGTGTCTAGTGGTGTGCCTCAAGGATTGGTGCTGGGTCCATTGTTAGTTGTCATTTAGAGAAATGACTTGTGTGAGAATATAGGAGGCATGGTGAGTAAGTTTGTGGATGAGATCAAACTTGGAGGTGTGGTGAACAGTAAAGTGGGTTATCTCAAGGTACAATGGGATTTTGATCCGATGGGCTGATGGGTTGAGGGCTAGCAGATGGAGTTTAATTGAGACAAATGCCAGGTGTTACATTTTGGGAAGACAAACCAGGGCATGACTCACACAGTCAATGGGAGTGCCCTGGGGAGTGCTGTTGAACAGAGAGACCAGGGGGTTAGGTTTATAGTTCCTTGAAAGTGGAGTTGCAGGTAGTCAGGGTGGTGATGAAGGTGTTTGGCATGGTTGCCTTTATTGGTCAGTGCATTGAGTACAGGAGTTGGGACATCATGTTGCAGCTGTGTAGGATATTGGTGAGGCCACTTTTGAGATATTGTGTTCAATTCTGGCTGCCCCGCTGCAGGAAGGATATTATTAAATTGGAGAGAAAAGATTTACTAGGATGTTACTGGGGCTGGAAGGTTTGAGTTACAAGGAGAGGCTGGATAGGCTGGGAGTTTTTTCCCTGGAACATTGGAGCCTGAGGGGTGACCTTATAGAGGTTTTTAAGATCATAAGAGGCATGGATAGGGTGAACAGGCTAGAGGAATTCAGAACTAGAGGGCATAGGTTTAGGGTGAGAGACGGAAAATTATAAAAGAGACCTAAGGGGCAACTTTTTCTCACAGAGGGTGGTACGTGTATGGAATGAGCTGCCAGAGGAAGTGGTGGAGGCTGGTACAATGATAGCATTTAAAAGGCAGTTGGAAGGTACATGGTTAAGAAAGGTTTGGAGGGATATGGGCCAAATGCAGGCGAACAGGACAGTTTTGTTTGGGATACCTGGTCAGTATGGAGAGGTGGACCAAAGGGCCTGTTTCTGTGCTATATGATTCAATTGGATTGAATTTATTGTCCCGTGTACCAAGGCACAGCGAAAATCTTTGTCTTGTGAGCCACACAGGCAGATCCCAGAGTTAAGTAGTATGGTAGTAAATAACAGGTAAACAGCAGCAAAAACAAAAACTCAGGTACAGGTGAGTGTTAAGAGTTTGTGAGTCCATTCCGTATTCTAACAACAGTGGGGTAGAAACTGTTCCGAAACCGGCTGGTGTGTGTGTTCAGGCTTCTGTACCTTCCCCCCGATGGTAGAGGTTGTAGAAAAACATTCGGGTAAAAAATGAGGTCTGCAGATGCTGGAGATCAGAGCTGAAAATGTGTTGCTGGTTAAAGCACAGCAGGTCAGGCAGCATCCAAGGAACAGGAAATTCGACGTTTCGGGCATAAGCCCTTCATCAGGAATGAGGAGAGGGTGCCAGGCAGGCTCAGATAAAAGGTAGGGAGGAGGGACTTGGGGGGGCGATGGAGATGTGATAGGTGGAAGGAGGTCAAGGTGAGGGTGATAGGCCGGAGTGTGGTGGGGGCGGAGAGGTTAGGAAGAAGATTGCAGGTTAGGAGGGCGGTGCTGAGTTGAGGGAACCGACTGAGACAAGGTGGGGGGAGGGGAAATGAGGAAACTGGAGAAATCTGAATTCATACCTTGTGGTTGGAGGGTTCCCAGGCGGAAGATGAGGCGCTCCTTCTCCAGCCGCCGTGTTGTTATGCTCTGCCGGTGGAGGAGTCCAAGGACCTGCATGTCCTTGGTGGAGTGGGAGGGAGAGTTAAAGTGTTGAGCCACGGGGTGGTTGGGTTGGTTGGTCCGGGCGTCCCAGAGGTGTTCTCTGAAGCGTTCTGCAAGTAAGCGGCCCGTCTCCCCAATATAGAGGAGGCCACATCGGGTGCAGCGGATGCAATAGATGATGTGTGTGGAGGTACAGGTGAACTTGTGGCGGATATGGAAGGATCCCTTGGGGCCTTGGAGGGAAGTGAGGGAGGAGGTGTGGGCGCAGGTTTTACATTTCCTGCGGTTGCAGGGGAAGGTGCTGGGGGTGGAGGTTGGGTTGGTGGGGGGTGTGGACCTGTCGAGGGAGTCACGAAGGGAGTGGTCTTTGCGGAACGCTGATAGGGGAGGGGAGGGAAATATATCCCTGGTGGTGGGGTCCGTTTGGAGGTGGCGGAAATGACGGCGGATGATACGTTGTATACGCAGGTTGGTGGGGTGGTAGGTGAGAACCAGTGGGGTTCTGTCCTGGTGGCGGTTGGAGGAGCGGGGCTCAAGGGCGGAGGAGCGGGAAGTGGAGGAGATGCGGTGGAGGGCATCGTCGATCACGTCTGGGGGGAATCTGCGGTCCTTGAAGAAGGAGGCCATCTGGGCTGTGCGGTGTTGGAACTGGTCCTCCTGGGAGCAGATGCGGAATATGGGTTGGAGTTTTTACAGGGGGCAGGGTGGGAGGAGGTGTAGTCCAGGTAGCTGTGGGAGTCAGTCGGTTATAGTAGATGTCTGTGTTGAGTCGGTCGCCCGAGATAGAAATGGAAAGGTCTAGGAAGGGGAGGGAGGAGTCTGAGACAGTCCAGGTGAATTTGAGGTCGGGATGGAAGGTGTTAGTAAAGTGGATGAACTGTTCAACCTCCTCGTGGGAGCACGAGGCAGCGCCGATACAGTCATCGATGTAGCGGAGGAAAAGGTGGGGGGTGGTGCCAGTGTAGCTGCGGAAGATGGACCGCCACCAAGACAGAACCCCACTGGTTCTCACCTACCACCCCACCAACCTCCGTATACAATGTATCATCCGCTGTCATTTCCGCCACCTCCAAACGGACCCCACCACCAGGGATATATTTCCCTCCCCTCCCCTATCAGCGTTCCGCAAAGACCACTCCCTTCGTGACTCCCTTGTAAGGTCCACACCCCCCACCAACCCAACCTCCACTCCCGGCACCTTCCCCTGCAACCGCAGGAAATGTAAAACTTGCGCCCACACCTCCTCCCTCACTTCCCTCCAAGGCCCCAAGGGATCCTTCCATATCCGCCACAAGTTCACCTGTACCTCCACACACATCATCTATTGCATCCGCTGCACCCGATGTGGCCTCCTCTACATTGGGGAGACGGGCCGCTTACTTGCAGAACGCTTCAGAGAACACCTCTGGGACGCCCGGACCAACCAACCCAACCACCCCGTGGCTCAACACTTTAACTCTCCCTCCCACTCCACCAAGGACATGCAGGTCCTTGGACTCCTCCACCGGCAGAACATAACAACACGACGGTTGGAGGAGGAGCGCCTCATCTTCCGCCTGGGAACCCTCCAACCACAAGGAATGAACTCAGATTTCTCCAGCTTCCTCATTTCCACTCCCCCCACCTTGTCTCAGTCGGTTCCCTCAACTCAGCACCGCCCTCCTAACCTGCAATCTTCTTCCTGACCTCTCCGCCCCCACCCCACTCCGGCCTATCACCTTCACCTTGACCTCCTTCCACCTATCACATCTCCATCGCCCCTCCCCCAAGTCCCTCCTCCCTACCTTTTATCTTAGCCTGCTTGGCACACTCTCCTCATTCCTGATGAAGGGCTTATGCCCGAAACGTCGAATTTCCTGTTCCTTGGATGCTGCCTGACCTGCTGTGCTTTAACCAGCAACACATTTTCAGCTGTAGAAAAACATTGCCAGGGTGGGATGGATCTTTGAGAATGCTGGTGGCCTTTCCTTGACAGCGGGGCCTGGTAGATGGATTCTGTAGATGGGAGGGTGGCCTTTGTGATTGTCCGGGCCGAGTTCACCACTCTCTGTAACCGTCTCCGATCTTGAATGGTACAGTTGCCGTACCAGGTAGTGATACATCCAGACAGAATGCTCTCGATGGCGCACCTATAAAAGTTGGCAAGGGTATTCGCCGTCATGCCAATCGATGACTCTATAAAAGTTGTGCGTATTGGAGCACTTGTGAGGTGCAGAGAATTTGTAAAGTATGATCTTTCTGTAGCTGAACATTGAGGAAACCAACACCACGGCCTTCCAGCCTTGTCTGAAATTCCACTCCCTCTGTTGCCCTCCTTGAGGACAGCTCCCTGCCTCGGGGGCACTTCAACCCCTCCACGGGTTTACATCCATCACAAGGATCTCCAACATTGGGTTCCCCAACCCTCCCAGCTCCTCCTGCCAAACAAACCTTGCCATGTCCTTGAGACTATATTCTTTCAGCTCTACATTCCACCTGGTTTGGCTTGATATTCTCTGGGATACAGGACCTTATTGAAAATTCCGGACATCTCCTGGGTGACAGGGTAGATGCTGAAACGCTGAGAGTCCAGAAACATCGGCCATGGAATAATGGGTCAGCCATTTAGGGCTGAGGGGAGGAGAAATCGTTTCACTTGGAGTGTTGCCATTTGTTGGAACTTGGTTGCCCAGAGAGCTGTGGCTGGTCAGTCGCTGTGGATAGGTTTTTGGGAATTGATGGACATGAGGATATGGTGGGCAATGGCATTGATCAAGGAGGTCAGATGTGATCCTATCGATCAGGTGGAACAGGCTGAAAGATCATAACACAAAGGAGTGGGCCATTCAGCCCAGCGAGTCTGCTCCACCACGATCTGATCATCCTCAACTCCACTTTCCTGCCTTTCCCTCTTAACCCTTGATCCTATTACAGATTAAAAATCCGTCTCTCTCTGCCTTGAATAACCCGAGTGACCCAGCCTCGACAGCCCTCTGTGGGAAAGAATTCCACAGATTCACTCCCCTCAGAGAGGAGAAATCCTTCCTCCTCTCCGTCTGAGATGTGTGACCCCCTATTCTGAGATGATACCCTCTGGTCCTAGACTCTCCCACACAAGGGGAGACATCCCCTCCACATCTCCCCTGTCACGTCCCCTAAGAATCTTGTCTGTTTGTTTTAATCAGGTCACCACTCATTCTTCTAAACTGCAGTGAGTACAGGCCCCAACCTCCCCAACCTCTGTCTCCTCAGGGCAAGGATGGACAATAAACACTGGACTACCCAGTGATATATGAATTAAAAAGTATATCCCTCAGTCCCAGTAACAGCCTAGGGACCCTTCTCTGGATTGTGTCGAATGTGAGTCTATCTCTCCTTAGATACAGGGCCCATACTGTTCGCAGTATTCCAGCTGTGCTCTGTCCTCAGCCTTGTACAGTATGAGCAAAACTTTGCTATTTTTATTTTCCATTCTCTCTGAAATAAAGGCCAACATTCCATTTGCCTTCCCTATCACCCACTGAACTTGGTTCCTGGCTTTTTTGTGATTAATGCACCAAGATTCCCAAATCCCTCGCTGCTGCAGTTTTCTGCAGACTTTTCCCATTTAAACAATATTCAGCTCCTCTATTCTTCCTGCCAAAGTGCGTGATTTCACATTTCCCCACATTAGATTCCACTTGTGAGGATTTTTTCCCCCTCCATTAACCTGTCTGTATCCCTCTGCAGACTCTCTGTGTTATCCTCACCAATTGCCTTCCCAACTATTTTTGTCATTCACAAACTTGGCTATAATACACTCACTTTCCTCATCCAAGGCATTAATGGAAATAATTGCAGAACTGACCCCTGTGACGCTCCACTAGTTACAGGTTCCCATCCTGGAAATGCTCCCTCCTTATCCCAACACTCTGTTTTGTATTCCCGCTCCCCTTCCTCTTCCCAATCCTGTTCCCACTCCTGTGTCCATTCCTGTTCACATTCCTGTTTCAATTTTGTTCCCACTTCTGCTCCCATTCCTGTTGCTATTCCTGCTGTTATATTTCTCCTTGCAGCCATAAATTCCAAATCTGGGTGTGGCTCTTCCCGAAGCTGATGTTGGGACTCTCTCTGACTCCGTGTCCGGAGTGTGTGTGTCCTGACTAAGTCCGTACAGAGCTCCCTCCCAGCAGCACGGAGCCGCACAGAACACACCCTGGGACCAAGGGGACCAGGGTGGCACTGGGGAGAGGGTAATGATGGGATGTGAGGGTGATCCAGCCCGCTGGACCAGGAACACAGCCCAGTCCCTGGGTGAAATGGTTCATTATCAGACACTGTCCCTTCCCATGGCAGCTCTGTTTGAATGGCGACCTACCAGTAACATTGAGCTGTCAAGGCAGTGAAATCCAGACCCTCTCTCTCTCTCTCTGCCACACCAAGCCCAGGGTGACAGCTGACCCCAAAGCAGCCGATGAAATCCTGCCACATTTGTGGGACTAACCTCCTCAGATCAAACCAACCAGAAGGTGCGCAATGTCACCCGAGTGGGACATCAGAATCACGAATCACCTCAAATCCATTCTGTTTCCTGGGATCCAGTTTGCAATCGGCTGCTGGGGATCCACTGCGTGGGATTCCAGTTCAAGATCCGCTGGTCATACTGGATGGCCGGATCTTGCAAAGCTTTTGTTGGCTGGAGGGAAATCGAGATTTGAGAGACCGGTGCTTGTTGATGGAGAGGAAATTGAACGAACGAAGTTTGAACAATTTTGCCTCCCACGTTCAACACCAGGGGGCACCATTACCCCAGAAATCCAGAGCAATTCTTCATTGAACTGTCATCAAACACTTTTCCAAGTTGTTTCTCATTCCTTCTGGCCTGAATTCTCAGAGATTATTCACCACTCAACTCTAAACACAAATCATTATTGGGCCAATTTCATTAAAATTGTACTCTTCTACTCTTTTAAATGGAAAACCAAGCTCTCTCTACACTGTCTGGTTAGAATTAGATTTTTTGTCAAATAGATACAGTCAAAACTTTACAAGATCCTACGAGACCCTGCAGCATCTTAGTACAAAAGTCCCTAGGATCAGATTCTAAAGAACAAATTCTTTGGGAATAAAAGTTAGGAAAATAAAGCAATAAGGAGTCCAGCATTTCCTGATCGTAGGAATAAATTAGGAAATAAAGAAATGAAAACTTCAGAATAATATTCTTTCCAACCAAGTCCATGTCAGAACCAAGACTCAAGAAAGAACCCCCTCCCCCCTCACCACCATCTGGTCCAGAGCCACCAACTTAGGGCTCAGCATCTCTTCACCACTGAAGCCACACTCGCCCCACAATCAGGAGACCCCACTCTGTCCCCCATCGAACACTCCCAGGGACAGGGACAGCACAGGGTTACATACAGAGTAAAGCTCCCTCTACACTGTCCCCCCATCAAACACTCCCAGGACAGGGACAGCACGGGGTTAGATACAGAGTAAAGCTCCCTCTACACTGTCCCCCCATCAAACACTCCCAGGACAGGGATAGCACGGGGTTAGATACAGAGTAAAGCTCCCTCTACACTGTCCCCCATCAAACACTCCCAGGTCAGGGACAGCACAGGGTTAGATACAGAGTAAAGCTCCATCTACACTGTCCCCATCAAACACTCCCAGGACAGGGACAGCACAGGGTTAGATACAGAGTAAAGCTCCCTCTACACTGTCCCCATCAAACACTCCCAGGACAGGGACAGCACAAGGTTAGATACAGAGTAAAGCTCCCTCTACACTGTCCCCCATCAAACACTCCCAGGACAGGGACAGCACAGGGTTAGATACAGAGTAAAGCTCCATCTACACTGTCCCCCATCAAACACTCCCAGGGACAGGGACAGCATAGGGTTAGATACAGAGTAAAGCTCCCTCTACACTGTCCCCCCATCAAACACTCCCAGGACAGGGACAGCACAGGGTTACATACAGAGTAAAGCTCCCTCTACACTGTCCCCCATCAAACACTCCCAGGACAGGGACAGCACAGGGTTACATACAGAGTAAAGCTTCCTCTACACTATCCCCCATCAAACACTCCCAGGACAGGGACAGCATGGGGTTAGATACAGGGTAAAGCTCCCTCTACACTGTCCCCATCAAACACTCCCAGGACAGGGACAGCACAGGGTTAGATACAGAATAAAGCTCCCTCTACACTGTCCCCCCATCAAACACTCCCAGGACAGGGACAGCACAGGGTTACATACAGAGTAAAGCTCCCTCTACACTGTCCCCCATCAAACACTCCCAGGACAGGGACAGCACAGGGTTAGATACAGAGTAAAGCTCCCTCTACACTGTCCCCCATCAAACACTCCCAGGACAGGGACAGCACAGGGTTAGATACAGAGTAAACCTCCCTCTACACTGTCCCCCCATCAAACACTCCCAGGACAGGGACAGCACAGGGTTACATACAGAGTAAAGCTCCCTCTACACTATCCCCCATCAAATACTCCCAGGACAGGGACAGCATGGGGTTAGATACAGAGTAAAGCTCCCTCTACACTGTCCCCCCATCAAACACTCCCAGGACAGGGACAGCATGGGGTTAGATACAGAGTAAAGCTCTCTCTACACTGTCCCCCGATTCCAGGGTCAGGGACAGCACAAGGTTAGATACAGAGTAAAGCTCCCTCTACACTGTCCCCCATCAAACACTCCCAGGACAGGGACAGCACAGGGTTACATACAGAGTAAAGCTCCCTCTACACTGTCCCCCATCAAACACTCCCAGGGACAGGGACAGCACAGGGTTAGATACAGAGTAAAGCTCCCTCTACACTGTCCCCCATCAAACACTCCCAGGGACAGGGACAGCACAGGGTTAGATACAGAGTAAAGCTCCCTCTACACTGTCCCCCATCAAACACTCCCAGGACAGGGACAGCACGGGGTTAGATACAGAGTAAAGTTCCCTCTACACTGTCCCCATCAAACACTCCCAGGACAGGGACAGCACAGGGTTACATACAGAGTAAAGCTCCCTCTACACTGTCCCCCATCAAACACTCCCAGGACAGGGACAGCACAGGGTTACATACAGAGTAAAGCTCCCTCTACACTATCCCCCATCAAATACTCCCAGGACAGGGACAGCACAAGGTTACATACAGAGTAAAGATCCCTCTACACTGTCCCCATCAAACATTCCCAGGGACAGGGACAGGGACAGGGACAGCACAGGGTTAGATACAGAGTAAAGCTCTCTCTACACTGTCCCCCATCAAACACTCCCAGGACAGGGACAGCATGGGATTGAATACGGAGTAAAGCTCCCTCTACACTGTCCCCATCGAACACTCCCAGGATAGAGACAGCACGGGGTTAGATTCAGAGTAAAGCTCCCTCTACACTGTCCCCCATCAAACACTCCCAGGGACAGGAACAGCACAGGGTTAGATACAGAGTAAAGCTCCCTCTACACTGTCCCCCATCAAACACTCCCAGGACAGAGACGGCATGGGGTTAGATACAGAGTAAAGTTCCCTCTACACTGTCCCCATCAAACACTCCCAGGACAGAGACAGCACGTGGTTAGAGACAGAGTAAAGCTTCCTCTACACTGTCCCCATCGAACACTCCCAGGATAGAGACAGCACGGGGTTAGATTCAGAATAAAGCTCCCTCTACACTGTCCCCCATCAAACACTCTCAGGGACAGGGGCAGCACTGGGTTGGATACAGAGTGTGGTGCAGGTGGAGTTGGTAATGTGAGTGCATCTACGTATGAGCAGATGAATTAGGGCCAGGAGTAGGCCACTCAGTCTCTCGAGTCTGCTCAGTGAGAGTCTCGTCCAGTCTGATTGTGACCTTCACTCTCACCAACCCCAATATCCTTTGACGCCCTCACTATGGAAGAATCTATCTACTCTTAAGGATTTTGGTGACCCTGCCTCCACCAGTCTCTGTATCACAGAGTTCTTGCAGAGAGAAAGTAATCCTCTTCATCTCCACTTACTGCAGAACCCGGAATTTAATGGGAAATTTTCTTGTTTTGAAATCTCCCACTCTATGTGTCACCTTCAGTGAAAACCACCTCCCAGGTTTCTAAACTCCAGTGGGCACAGGCACAGTCTTTTCTTTGGAGATAATCTCTCCCCATGTATGCTGTCAGTCAAGTGAACTTTCTCTGAATGATCTCAAACGTATTTGGATCCTTTCTGAAGAGCAATACTGTACATTGTTCCAAATGTGGTCTCACCAACATTTTGGAAAACTGCAGCTGGACATTCCTATGTTTTATTGCATTCCTCTTGCAGTAAATAACATTCCATTTGGCCGAAGCCTGACAAATGGAATATCGAGTGTAAAGCATGTGAGGTGATGCACTTTGGCAGGAGGAATAGAGGAGATGTATGTTATTTAAATGGAGGAAATCCTCAGGAAACATTGTGTTATTGCTGCTGAAGGCATTACCTGGACTCAGGAAATATTCTGGTGATCTGGGTTCAAATCCTACCTTCGCAGATAGCAGAATTTGAATTCAATAAAAATCTGGAATTAAAAAGTCCAATGATGTCCATGCTAATCTTCATTAAAAACCCCATCTGGTTCACTAATCTCCTTAGGGGAGGAAACTCTGCCACCCCCACTCAGTTTCCCTTTGACTCCGGCAGGTTGACTCTCCCCTGTTCCCTGCGATGGCCTGGCCGCTCAGTTGTATCAAACACGACACAGGATCAGAGCTGAAAATGTTTTGCTGGAAAAGCGCAGCGGGTCTGGCAGCATCCAAGGAGCAGGAGAATCAACGTTTCGGGCATGAGCCCCTCTTCAGGATCCTGCTCGATTCTCCTGCTCCTTGGACGCTGCCAGACCTGCTGCGCTTTTCCAGCAACACATTTTCAGCTCTGATCTCCAGCATCTGCAGTCCTCACTTTCTCCATGATACAGGATCAGAAATACGTTGAAAATGGGGTGGACCGTCTGCGCTGAATGTGTTGCCATAACAGCCTCCAGCCCCATCAACCATGCCAGGACCTACCAAAGATCCTGAGAGATGACCACCTTCCAAACCCAGGGCTGTCACCATCTAGGAGGAGAATACACCATGAAATATCACAATATTCAAGGCTATGTGCATTGTGTAGGAACGTAGGACTGGTGAAGGTAGCAGTGCAGTTTTGATGGGCTGAAGGGCCTCATCTATCTACACTCTATAATTCTGTGATAAGAGCAGCAGATGCAATGGAAGACCACCCCCTGCAAGTTCTCGTCTAAGCCACTCACCATCCTGACTTGGAAATAAATGGCCGTTCCTTCACTGTCACTGGGTCAGATCCTGGAATTCCCTCCCTAAGGGCATTGTGGGTCAACCCACAGCACAGGGACTGTGCAGAAAGTGAATCAATGGCTTAGTGGTGATATCAACACTGGACTATGCATCCAGAAACCCAGATAATGTTCTGGGGATCTGGGTTCAAAGGACAGTTGTTAGAATTTGATTTACTTCAAGTCACAGGTAGATAGGATAGTGAAGAAAGTGGTTCATTCACTTACCTTCATTGGTTGGTGTATTGAGTATAGGAGTTGGAAGGTCATGTTGTGGCTGTACAAGACATTGGTTAGGCCAGTTTTGGAATACTACATGCAATTCTGGTCTCCTTCCTATCGGAAAGAATTTGCGAAACTTGAAAGGGTTCAGAGAAGATTTACAAGGATGTTGCCAGGGTTGGTGTAGAGGAGCCAGTGTTGGACAGGGGTGTATAAAGCTAAAAATCACACAACACCAGGTTATAGTCCAACAGGTTTAATTGGAAGCACTAGCTTTTGGAGCCCACCATCACCTGATGAAGGAACGTCGCTCCGAAAGCTAGCGCTTCCAAATAAACCTGTTGGACTATAACCTGGTGTTGTGTGATTTTTAGCGTTGAAAATGTGTTGCTGGAAAAATGCAGCAGGTCAGGCAGCATCCAAGGAACAGGAGATTTGACGTTTCGGGCATAAGCCCTTCATCAGGTTGCCAGGGTTGGAGGATTTGAGCTATAGGGAGATGCTGAACAGGCTGGGGCTGTTTTCCCTGGAGCGTCAGAGGCTGAGAGGTGACCTTATAGAGGTTTATAAAATCATGAGGGTCAAGGATAGGATAAATAGACAAGGTCTTTTCCCTGGGGTGGGGGAGTCCAGAATCAGAGGGTATAGGTTTAGGGTGAGAGGGGAAAGATGTAAAAGATACCTAAGGGGCAATGTTTTCACACAGAGGGTGGTACGTGTATGGAATGAGCTGCCAGAGGAAGTGGTGGAGGCTGGTACAATTACAACATTTAAGAGACGTCTGGATGGGTATATGAAGAGGAAGGGTTTGGAGGGATATGGGCCAAGATTAATTTAGGATGTCTGGTTGGCATGGACGAGTTGGACTGAAGGGTCTGTTCCTGTACCATACACCTCTATCACATTTATTACCCCTGATCACAGCTGACAGTTAACACCATGTAGACCAAACCAGGTAAGGACAGCAGATTCGTACCTGAAAGAACATTAGTGACCAGATAGTTTCCCCCCAACATTAGACTTTGATGTTTATTCAATTCAGATTCCACCATCTGCTGCAGCAGAATTCGAACACATGTCCCCAGGACATTACCTGGGGGAGGGGGGGCTGGGGGCACCACTTCCCATTGCTCTCTGGCTGAAGTATAGATGATGTTGAAGGGTTTTGACTGGGTGGTGGTGGTGATCTTTCCTGTTGTCGGAGAATCTCGAACTGGAGGTTATTACTGAAAACAAGGAAGAGAGAATAACTCCGTAGCTGAAGGCCGCTGTCTTTGGAACACTTTTCCTGAAAAAAGTGGTGGAAGGAAGCTCTTCAAATAGTTTTAAGGCTGAAGTGGTGAGATCCTTGTTGAGCAAGAGGGTGAAAGGTTAAGGCGATAACAAAGATAGGAGATTACAACCAGAGCAGCCATGAGGAGACTTGATGGGCTGAGACACCTCCTCCTGTCCTAGATCACACATCCAAGTGATGGATGGTTTATACGATAAATCTACGATAGACAAATGACTGGAAAATCTTCTTCATTTAGTGATGAAAACTGCAGTTTACCAAATAAAAAGAGATGTTGTGTATCTGTAGCACGTTTGGAGTTCATAACTGTTTCTCAGTTAATAGAACTGTAGAATCACCGAGTGTTACAGTGCAGGAGAGGCCATTCGACCCATCATGCCTGTAGCAGCTCCTGAAAGATCTACACAGCCAGTCCCACTCCCCATTCCTGTCTCCGTAACCCTCTGACTCCATCCCTTTCCAATATATACCCAGCTCTCTTCTGAAACCTCCAATAGAATCCTCCTTCCTCACTCTCCCAGGCAGCGCATCCCAAATCTGAACAACTCTCGGAGTGAAGAGGTTTCTCCTCATCTCACTCCTGGCTCTCTTGCTGACAATCTCACACCCGTGACCCCCTAGTTACTGACATACCCCCTAATGGGAACAGAATATCCTCCTGTACCCTGTCAGAACTGTGCATCATTTTAGACACCTCAATAAGGTCACTTCTAAACTGTCTCTGTTCCAAAGAGAATCAGCCCAATCTCTCTGATTGTTCCTTGTATTTAAAATCTCTCATTGCTGGTATCACTCTTTGCACTCTTTCCAGGGCTTTTTAACATTAATTAACTCACTCCATGGGATGTGGGTGTTGCTGGCTGGGCCCAGCATTTACTGCCCATCTCTAGTTGCCCCTTGAGAAGGTCGAGTGAGCTGTCTACTTGAACCGTGTTCTGTCGGTTGTCCCATAATACCCTGAGCGAGGGAATTCCAGGATTCTGACCCAGTGACACCGAAGGATCGGCGATATATTTCCAAGTCGGGATGAGTTGCTCGGAGGGGAACTTGCAGGGGGTGGTGTTCCCATGTAACTGCTGCCCTTGTCCTTCTGGATGGAAGGGGCCGTGGGTTTGGAAGGTGCTGTCTGAGGATCTTTGGTGAGTTTCTGCAGTGCATCTTGTAGATGGTACCCACTGCTGTTACTGAGCGTCAGTGGGGGAGGGAGGGGGTGTTTGTGGATGTGGGGCCAATCAAGCGGCTGCTTTGTCCTGGACGGTGTCAAGCTCCTTGAGTGATGTTGGAGCTGCTCCCATCCTGGGCAAGTGGGGAGTAACATACTTCCTTAAATAAGGTGCCCAGAACTGAACACAATGTTCTTAATGTGATCTGACCCAATGATTTGTCGAGGTGTAGCGTCACTTCCTTCCTTTTCTACTCTATGCCCGTGTGTATAAACGTAAGGATCCTATAAACCATCTTAACATCTGCTACAACTTGCCTGGTCACCTTCAGAGAATCATGTACATGATCCCCGAGGTCCATCTGATCCTCTACTCCCCCTCCCCACCCCTTCCCCCTCCCCCCCCCCCCCCTCCCCCAGAGTTGTCCCATTGAGGCCTGTATTGTCTCTCTGTGTGTGATTTTTTGCCAGGTGTCTGCCCATTGGCCAACTGGTCCATGTCCCTCTGAAGTCCCTCAGCATCACCCTCACTATTCTCCCCAGCCTAGTACCATCTGCAATGTTAGAGATTTTACCCTCAACCCCCACCTCCAAATCCTTGAGATAAAACAGAAAAAGCAAAGGACCCAACACCGGTCCCTGGGAAACACCACAATCAACTCAAGCCCAATTGGAGAAATGCCCACCTCTACCCAGCGTCTGGATCCGATCTTTGAGCCTCCAATCCTTGCTGCCAAAGACCCAGCAATCCCAAACCTTTCTCATGTTCACCATCCTGTCACATGACCCTCTCTCAGTTGCTTTCTAAAAGTCCAAATATACCACATCCACAGCACCACCCTCACCCACTGCCTGGGTCACCTCCTCAAAGAACTCAATGACTTTTGTCAGCCATGACCTGTCCCTGACTAGGCTGCACTGACTGGCTAGTGTGAATTTATTTTTCTATAAGTGTATGTTTCCCTTATCCCATATTAAACCCTTCACCAGTTTTCCCACTATTGATGTGAGAGCTCTGTCGTTTTCTCTGGGAGACAGTAATGTAGTGTTTTGGGAGGTGTGGGCCCTGCTGTTAGTGTAGGAAGTTGGATGATTCTGAGGCCAGGGTTGGATTGTGTTGAATGTTTGGTGCAGGTTACAGAGTATCGAGAGAGACAGCCAGCAAAGGAACCTTCATCACTGCAACTGAGGGGAGATCTGGCCAGGTACAAGGACAGTGATGTTCGACAAACCTCACTCATCCCGGTCCTGAGCACAGGACACGGCCAGGAATTCCCAGCAACCGCAGCCAGTCTGAAGAGTCAGACAAACACCAGCCTACAGAGCGAGAACCAGGCGCTGAGGGAGAGAATCTCCGAACTGGAGGAACGGCTCAGGTAATCATCAGACAGACCGAAACATTCCAAATTAGTCATGATTTGCTTCTCCTCTCAGTGCCCTCCTGATTGGCACCACATCCACAAACATCCACTCCCTCCACACTCGGTACCAGCAGTGTGTACCATCGACAAGATGTACTGCAGGAATTCACCTCTCCCGAAGGTGCTGGCTCTCACTGGGGTACGGGGTCTCCCTCCCTCTCCTGAAGGGGCTGACTCTCACTGGGGTACGGGGTCTCCCTCCCTCTCCTGAAGGGACTGACTCTCACTGGGGTACGGGGTCCCCCTCCCTCTCCTGAAGGGGCTGACCCTCACTGGGGTACGGGGTCTCCCTCCCTCTCCTGAAGGGGCTGACCCTCACTGGGGTACGGGGTCTCCCTTCCTCTCCTGAAGGGGCTGACTCTCACTGGGGTACGGGGTCTCCCTCCCTCTCCTGAAGGGGCTGACTCTCACTGGGGTACGGGGTCCCCCTCCCTCTCCTGAAGGGGCTGACCCTTACTGGGGTACGGGGTCTCCCTCCCTCTCCTGAAGGGGCTGACTCTCACTGGGGTACGGGGTCCCCCTCCCTCTCCTGAAGGGGCTGACCCTTACTGGGGTACGGGGTCTCCCTCCCTCTCCTGAAGGGGCTGACCCTCACTGAGGTACAGATTGTTGACCCTGACGGAGTGCTCCTGTGAAGACCCTTTCCCTTTGGGAGGGGGAGCTCCCTCCTGCCTTTCCCTGCCCATTGTCCTGAGCGTGATGCCCCGTCTCTGTTCCCTGTGAACTGGTGCCATCTCTCATGTCATGTTCAAGGTGTTGTTGTTGGTGGGTTTCCTGTTCGGGAGAGGAATTGGAGCAGTGTGGGCGAAGGGCGCGGTGGGGAGGGAGGGTGTGGGCAGGGAAGGCTGTGTGGGTGCTGCCCTCTGATGTGACACCATTACTGTTTGCCCCCACCCCCCCCGCTGCCCCCCCTGACAGGCTGCACTTACGAGAGAGGGAGCTCAGTGAGCAGAAGGTGGTGAGTCTGGAGAGGAGACTGGCCACGGGCATCGAGAAACTCGCCCTGAGCCTGAACACGGAGCCTGGGGACCAACGGGATCCACTTGAGTACCTGACCGGCAAGGTGAGGCCATTCAGCCCTCTGACTGGGATAGCCTGAGGAATGACAGCAGCTGAACGGAGGTGATGACAATGTTTGGGAAGAAGACAATGGCTCCTTGCTAATGGGCCAATGGGAGCAGCAATGCTCCTGTCGGGATCTCCATGCTTGCATGCTGCTTCCTGGGGTTGGGATGTCATTGGTCTTTCCATCCAAACATCTAACCCAGGGTTGGGAATGGAACCCCCACTTATACAGAGATACATACGCACACTGACTCATACACACACACACACACACACACACACACACACACACACATACACACACTGACTCATATACACACACACACATGCTCACTGACTCATATACACACACATGCACACACACACGCACACACACATGCACACTGACTCATATATACACACACACGCACACTGACTCATATATACACACACACATGCACACTGACTCATATACACACACATGAACACACACACGCACACAGACTCATACACACACACGCACACACACATGCACACTGACTCATATACACACACATGCACACACACGCACACAGACTCATATACACACATTCGCACACACACGCACACTGACTCATATACACACACACATACACACACACTGACTCATACACACACACACACGCAAACACACATGCACACTGACTCATATCTACACACACACACGCACACTGACTCATATATACACACACACATGCACACTGACTCATATACACACATTCGCACACACACACGCACACTGACTCATATACACACACACACATGCACACTGACTCACGTACACACACACACACACACACACACTGACTCATATACACACACACATGCACACTGACTCATATTAACACACATGCACACACACGGACACTGACTCATATATACACACACACATGCGCACTGACTCATGTACACACGCACACGCACACTGACTCATACACACACATACGCACACTGGCTCATATACACACACATGCACAGACACACGCACACTGAGTCATATACACACATACGCACACACGCATGCACACTGGCTCATATACACACACATACGCACTGACTCATATACACACATACGCACACACACGCACACTGACTCATATACACACACATGCACACTGACTCATATACACACACACACATGCACACACACACACACACACACAGACTCATATGCACACACACATGCACACTGACTCATACACACACACACATGCATGCTCACACGGATTCATGCACACACACTCAGGCACATACACAGGGACTCATATGCACATGCACATTCACATGCACATGCACATGGACTCATATGTGCACACACACACACATACATTCTCTCTCTCTCTCTCTCTCTCTCTCTCTCTCCCCCTCTCTCCCCCTCCCCCTCTCTTTCACCTTAAGGTTGCCAAGTCCCCAGGTCCAGATGTGACTAAACCCCAGGTTACTGAGGGAAGTGAGAGATGTGTCCTTACCAGATATCTTTACAGCATCCTTGAACACTGGTGATATCCTGGAGAATTGGTAACATTGTCCCCTTGTTTAAGAAGGGTAACAAGGATATTCCAGGTAATTATAGACTGGTGAGCCTGACATCAGGGTAAGGAAGCTGCTGGAGAAGATACTAAGAGATAGGATCTAGAACATAGAACATAGAACATAGAACAATACAGCACAGAACAGGCCCTTCGGCCCACGATGTTGTGCCGAACATCTATCCTAGATTAAGCACCCATCCATGTACCTATCCAATTGCTGCTTAAAGGTCGCCAATGATTCTGACTCTACCACTCCCACGGGCAGCGCATTCCATGCCCCCACCACTCTCTGGGTAAAGAACCCACCCCTGACATCTCCCCTTATACCTTCCACCCTTCACCTTAAATTTATGTCCCCTTGTAACACTCTGTTGTACCTGGGGAAAAAGTTTCTGACTGTCTACTCTATCTATTCCCCTGATCATCTTATAAACCTCTATCAAGTCACCCCTCATCCTTCGCCGTTCCAATGAGAAAAGGCCGAGAACTCTCAACCTATCCTCGTACGACCTATTCTCCATTCCAGGCAACATCCTGGTAAATCTTCTCTGCACCCTCTCCAAAGCTTCCACATCTTTCCTAAAATGAGGCGACCAGAACTGCACACAGTACTCCAAATGTGACCTAACCAAAGTCCTGTACAGCTGCAACATCACTTCACGACTCTTGAATTCAATCCCTCTGCTAATGAACGCTAATACACCATAGGCCTTCTTACAAGCTCTATCCACCTGAGTGGCAACTTACAAAGATCTATGAACATAGACCCCAAGATCCCTCTGCTCCTCCACCTGACTAAGAACCCTACCGTTAACTCTGTATTCCGCATTCTTATTTGTTCTTCCAAAATGGACAACCTCACACTTGGCAGGGTTGAACTCCATCTGCCACTCCTCAGCCCAGCTCTGCATCATATCTAAGTCCCTTTGCAGCTGACAACAGCCCTCCTCACTGTCCACAACTCCACCAATCTTCGTATCATCTGCAAATTTACTGACCCACCCTTCGACTCACTAATCCAAGTCATTAATAAAAATTATAAACTGCAGAGGACCCAGAATTGATCCCTGCGGAACTCCACTTGTAACTGGGCTCCAGGCTGAATATTTACCATCTACCACCACTCTCTGACTTCGACCGGTTAGCCAGTTTTCTATCCAATTGACCAAATTTCCCACCATCCCATGACCCCTGATTTTCCGCATAAGCCTACCATTGGAAACCTTATCAAATGCCTTACTAAAATCCATGTACACTACATCCACTGCTCTACCCTCATCCACATGCTTGGTCACCTCTTCAAAGAATTCAATAAGACTTGTAAGGCAAGACCTACCCCTCACAAATCCGTGCTAGCTGTCCCTAATCAAGCAGTGTCTTTCCAGATACTCATAAATCCTATCCCTCAGTATCCTTTCCATTATTTTGCCTACCACAGAAGTAAGACTAACTGGCCTGTAATTCCCGGGGTTATCCCTATTCCCTTTTTTGAACAGGGGCACAACATTCGCCACTCTCCAGTCCCCTGGTACCACCCCCGTTGACAGTGAAGACGAAAAGATCATTGCCAACGGTACTGCAATTTCCTCTCTTGCTTCCCACATAATCCTAGGATATATCCCGTCAGGCCCGGGGGACTTGTCTATCCTCAAGTTGTTCAAAATGTCCAACACACCTTCCTTCCTAACAAGTATCTCTTCTAGCTTACCAGTCCGTTTCACACTCTCCTCTTCAACAATACGGTCCCTCTCGTTCGTAAATACTGAAGAAAAGTACTCATTCAAGACCTCTCCTATCTCTTCCGACTCAATACACAATCTCCCACTACTGTCCTTGATTGGACCTACCCTCGTTCTCGTCATTCTCATGTTTCTCACATACGCATAAAATGCCTTGGGGTTATCCTTGATCCTATCCGCCAAGGATTTTTCATGCCCTCTCTTAGCTCTCCTAATCCCTTTCTTCAGGTCCCTTCTGGCTAACCTGTATCCCTCCACTGCCCTGTCTGAACCCTGTTTCCTCAACCTTATGTAAGCCTCCTTCTTCCTCTTTACTAGACATTCAACCTCCCTCGTCAACCAAGGCTCCCTCACACGACCCTGTGACTTTACATTTGGAAGAAAATGGGCTTATCAGTGATAGGCAGCATGGTTTTGTGCAGGGAAGGCCATGTCTTACCAACTTAATAGAATTCTTTGAGGAAGTGTCAAAATTGCTTGATGAACGAAGGGCTGTAGATGTCATATACATGGACTTCAGTAAGGCGCTTGATAAAGTTCCCCATGGTAGGCTGATGGGGAAAGTGAAGTCACATGGGGTCCAGGGTGTACTAGCGAAATGGATAGAGAACTGGCTGGGCAGCAGGAGACAGAGAGCAGTAGTGGAAGGGAGCTTCTCAAAATGGAGGCCTGTGACCAGTGGTGTCCCATAGGGATCAATGCTGGGACCACTGCTGTTTGTGATATACATAAATGATCTGGAGGAAGGTATAGGTGGTCTGATTAGCAAGTTTGCAGATGACGCTAAGATTGGTGAAGTAGCAGATAGTGAAGGGGACTGTCAGAGAATACAGCAGAATATAGACAGACTGGAGAGATGGGCAGAGAAATGGCAGATGGAGTTTAATCCGGGCAAATGCGAGGTGATGCATTTTGGAAGATCCAATTCAAGAGCGAACTATACAGTGAATGGAAAAGCCCTGGGGAAAATGGATGTACAGAGAGATCTGAAGGTGGCAACGCAGGTCGATAGAGTGGTCAAGAAGGCATATGGCATGTTTTCCTTCATTGGATGGGGTATTGAGTATAAGAGCTGGCATTTCATGTTACAGTTGTATAGGACTTTAGTTTGGCCACATTTGGGATACTGTGTACATTTCTGGTCACCACATTACCAAAGGGATGTGGATGATTTGGAAACAGTGCAGAGGAAGTTCACCAAGATGTTGCCTGGTATGGACGGTACTAGCTATGAGGAGAGGTTGAGTAGGTTAGAATTATTTTCATTAGAAAGATGGAGGTTGAGGGGGGACCTGGTTGAGGTCTACAGAATCATGAGATGTATAGACAGGGTGAATAGCAAGGAACGTTTTCCCAGAATGGGGGAGTCAGTTACGAGGGGTCACGACTTCAAAGTGAGGGGGAAAGGTTGAGGGGAGATATGTGTGGAAAGCTCTTAGTACAGAGGGTGGTGGGTGCCTGGAATGTGTTGTCAGCAGAGGTGGGAGAGGTGGGTATGATAGCGCAATTTAAGATGTATCTAGACATACATGAATGCGCAGGGAGCAAAGCGATACAGATCCTTAGAAAATAACCAGCAGGTTTAGATAGAAGATCTGGATCGGCGCAGGCTTGGAGGGCCGAAGGGCCTGTTCCTGGGCTAGAAGGTTCTTTGATCACACACATGAATGATCTGGGTCTATGCTGGAGGTTCCTTGTTTCGATTGGACGGTGAGTCGATGTATTTTACCTCCAGGTTTCGGAGCTGGTTCAGGAACATGCCCAATGGGAGACCAAGATAGCGACACTGGAGGAAACCCTGACCAGTCAGGAGCTGGAGTTCAGGGCCAGTCGCCAGACCCTGATGAAGCTGGTGTCTGATGCCGGCAAGGCCCAGCAGGAGGCAGCCTTGAGCAGTCAGGATGTGAAGGCTATCAGAAAGGTAAAGCAACAGCAACAGGCTACTCAGCAAGCAGGCCTACACACACACACACACACCCAGTCTCCATCAACCCATTACACTCCCCCAACATCGCCTTCTACTGGCCTCTTTGTCATGGATCCATTCTCCCTTTCCAGGTCATTCAATCAGTACAGACATTCTCCAAGGGTCCCAACCTCACCGCACTGTGGATAAAGAATTCTCACAGTTCCTTATTCGCTTATTAATGACAGTCATGCATTTTTAAATCTGCCTTATACAAGAGGAAAAGCTTTACTCCATCTACCTTGTCAGATCCTTTTATCATTTTAAAGACATCTTACTATGCCACACTACATTCTATAACCTCCAGGGTGATAAAACCAACTCGAATGTACCTTCTCTGAAAGGTGTAACCTTTCAAAACCAGCGTCCTTCCTATCGATCTTTTTTGCACCTTCTCTAACCATTGTTCCAAATGTATTACCATTGCTGGACTCCCCACTATTAACATCCTGGGGGTTACCATTGACCAGAAAATTACCCGGAGTAGCCACATAAATACTGCAGCTACAAGAGCCGGTCAGAGGTTGGGTATTCACCTCCTGACTCCCCAAAGCCTGTCCCACCATCTCGAAAGCATAATTCAAATATCAAATTTAAGGAAAAAACCCATATCAGTGGCAGGTCAGATGATTGGTCAGAATATAAAGAACATCAAGGAATGACGAAAAACATTAATCAGGAGAAAGACATTACATTGTGAGAGGAAGCTAGCTAGAAATGTATGAACAAATATTTATAAAGGATAAGAGGAAGTAAGGAGAGTGTTGGTTCTCTAGAGAGGGAGAACTGGTATTTAATAGTAGATAATAAGGAAATGGTGGATGAAATAAACTAATAGTTTCTGTCATTGAGGATACCCAAACCATCCCAGTAATGGCTATAAATCAGGAGCTGGAAAAGGAGAGAGGAACTCAGTGAGATTACAAATACATTAAGGACAAAAGGGTAACTAGAGAGAGAATAGGGCCCCTCAAAGATCAGCAAGGTGGCCTTTGTGTGGAGCTGCAGGAGAAGGCAGAGATACTAAATGGGGAAGTGGGGCCAGGCAAACTATTGGAGCTGGGATCTGACAAGGCCCAAGTCCTGATCATCATCCTTGGGTCTTAAAAGAGGCGGCTAAGCAGGTAGGAGATGCATTGGTGATAATTCTCCAACAATTCTGGAAAAACTTCAGCAGATTGGAAAGTAGGGCATATAACTTCTCCTTTCCAAAATAAAAAGAGGGATGGAGGAAACAAGAAACTTGAGGCTAGTTGGCCTGACATCAGTCATGGGGAAGGTGTTGGAATAGATCGTTAAAGGGATTACAGCCGAACAGGTAGAAAACCTCATGGAGTCTGAAAGCACCAGCACGGTTTCAGCGAAGGGAAATCTTATTGTATCACTTTGATAAGGTGTTACATCTTGAGTGATTATAGAAATTAGGAGCTCATGGTTTAACGGGTAATGATGGCACGGATAGAAGATTGGTTGGCTGTCAGAAAACAGAGAGTCTGAGTAAATGGCTCTTTGTTGAATGATATGCTGTGGTGTGTGGAGTTTCACAGCGGTCTGTGATTATTACATTTTACATCAGTGACTTCAATGAGAATGTGATAATATGGGAAAATGTGAAATTGTTCACTTTGGCAGAAAGAATTTTTTAAAAAAGCAGCGTACTGTATTAGTTATACAGAGACCGGCTGTGGAAGTTGGGATTTTGGTGTTCTGGTGCACAAATCATAAAAAGGTAGGATGTAGGCCCAGCACATAATGAAGGTGGCTCTGGGATCCTATCCTTTATTACTGAAGTAATTGAACATGAAAGTAAGTTTGTTATGCTTCATTCACAGGGCACTGGAGACAGCAGATCTCAAGTACCTGTCCTGTGTGCAGTTTCACTCTCCTTATTTACAGAAGGATGAAAATGCATTGGAGATGGTTCAACGGAGGTTTACTGGATCAATACCTGAAATGAGTGGGTTCTCTTAGGACAGATGGAGCTTGCTTACACTGAATTTCAGAAGAGTGAGAGTTGACTTGACTGAACTGTATAACTTCCTGAATGGTTCTAACAAAGTGAACGTGGAATAATGTTTCCTCTTGCGGATTGGTTCAGAACTAGAGGGCACATTCTAAAATTGGGGTCACCCTTTCAGGACAAAGATGTGGAGCAATGTTTTGTCTCAGAGGGTTGTGTAACTTTGACATACTTTGCCTCAAACATTGGTGGAGCTAGCGTGAATGAATATTTTTATAACCGAGATAAGGAGAAACTTCTTCAGCCAGAGAGTGGGGAATCTGTGGAGTTTATTACCACAGAAGGCTGTGGAGAAGACGTCATTGAGTGTATTTTTCATAGAATCCCTACAGTGTGGAAACAGGCCCTTCAGCCCAACAATTCCTTACCGACCCTCCGAAGAATAACCTACCCAGACCTATTTCCCTAAATTTAACCCTGACTAATGCATCTAACCTACACATCCCTGAACACTACGGGCAATTTAGCGTGGCCAGTTCACCTGACCTGCACATCTTTGGACTGTGGGAGGAAACCGGAGCACCCGGAGGAAACCCACGCAGACACGGGGAGAATGTGCAAACTCCACACAGACAGTCGCCCGAGGTGGGAGTTGAACCCGGGTCTCTGGTGCTGTGAGGCAGCAGTGCTAACCACTGAACAGATAGGTTCTTGAGTATCAAGGGCATCAAGGGTTCCGGGAGAAAGGGGGAGAAACGTATCAGCCATGATTGAATGGCAGAACAGACCTGATGGGACTGAATGGTCAGAATTCTGCTTCTAGGTCTAATGGTCTTTTATTGTTAAGGTGGAGTTGGATTGACTCTCAGTAAGCAGGGAATTAAAAGTGATCAGGAGGTATATCGCAAAGTTAAATTGGAAACACAAACATAATCTTTTTGAATGGAGAAACGGGGGCCGAATGGCCTACCCCTGATTCGTAGATTGGTATTAATGTGCTTTGATTCGTTTTCAATGTTTCAATAAACAGTAGACAATAGGTACAGGAGTAGGCCATTCTGCCCTTCGAGCCTGCACCACCATTCATTATGATCATCCTCAATCAGTATCCTGTTCCTGCCTTATCTCCATAACTCTTGATTCCACTATCCTTAAGAGCTCTATCCAACTCTTTCTTAAAAATATCCAGAGACTGGGCCTCCACTGCCCTCTGGGGCAGAGCATTCCACACAGCCACCACTCTCTGGGTGAAGAAGTTTTTCCTCATCTCTGTCCTAAGTGACCTACCCCGTATTTTTAAGCTGTGTCCTCTGGTTCGGGACTCGCCCATCAGCGGAAACATGCTTCCTGCCCCAAGAGTGTCCAATCCTTTAATAATCTTATACGTCTCGATGAGATCCCCTCTCATCTTTCTAAATTCAAGGGTAAACAAGCCCAGTCGCTCCAATATTTCAATATAAGATAGTCCTGCCGTTTTGGGAATTGACCTCGTGAACCTACGCTGCACTCCTTCAATAACCAGAATGTCTTTCTTCAAATTTGGAGACTAGAACTGCACACAATATTCCAGGTGTGGTCTCACCAGGGCCCTGTACAGCTGCAGAAGAACCTCTTTGCTTCTATACTCAATCCCTCTTGTTATGAAGGCCAGCATGCTATTAGCCTTCTTCACTACCTGCTGTACCTGCATGCTCTTCCTCATTGTGATATTACTAAGTGACTTGTTCAGCCACTTCAGAGGGATATTAACAACCTGTTTGATGTGGAATTGGGCTCCTTTACTGACCTAGGGTTGACAGGTTTCCAACCTTAAAGGACATTAGTGCGTTGGCTTAATGTTTTCCAACAATCTGACAGGTCATGACCCTTCTGCTGGTGCCAGCCCTTCCCTTCCACATTCGGAAGTTCTCAAGCTGCCTTGAGTGGGTTTGAAGGCACATTCTGAGATTCATTCACCTCCGTGTCTGAAGTTCCAGCGAAGGAAGAGAATTGCTGAAAGAAATATCAAAGTTGCTGCAGAAACTCTGCAGGTCTGGCAGTATCTGTGGAGAGAGAGACACACACAGAGTTAACGTTTCGAGACCAGTCCTCCTTCTTCAGTTGAAATGTTAACTTTGTTTCTCTCTCCACAGATGCTGCCAGACCTGCTGAGCTTATCCAGCAATTTCTGTTTCTCTTCCAGATCTTCAGATTTTTGCCTTTATTTGACTGCTGACCTTCCTGAAGCCTTTTGTGTCCCTTCTCACCATTAGTCGGTTATACCAATCCTGTTAGTGGGAGCTTGCTGCATATAAGTTGTTGCTGTTATTTGTCCATCCCAACAGTGGCCTCACTTTAAAAATACTCTGTTTGTTGTGAAGAAACATGATATAAACACAAGGCTTTGTTTCTAACGTAAACCTGTGACTGGGTTTCGAAAGCACGTCAATGGTCTATAGTTCCCTGGCATGTCCTTACCGCCCTTCTTAAACAGTGGCACCACGTTTGCCAACCTCCAGTCTTCCGGCACCTCACCTGTGACTATCGATGATACAAATATCTCAGCAAGAGACCCAGCAATCACTTCTCTCACTTACCACAGAGTTCTAGGGTACACCTGATCAGGTCCTGGGGATTTATCCACTTTTATGTGTTTTAAGACATCCAGCACTTCTTCCTCTGTAATAAGGACATTTTCAAAATGTCACCATCTATTTCCCTACAGTCTGTATCTTCCATATCCTTTTCCACAGTAAACACTGATGCAAAATACACATTTAGTATCTCCCCCATCTCCTGCAGCTCCACACAAAGGCCATCTTGCTGATCTTTGAGGGGCCCTATTCTCTCCCTAGTTACCCTTTTGACCTTAATGTATTTGTAAAAACCTTTTGGATTCTCCTTAACTCTATTTACCAAAGCTATCTCATGTCCCCTTTTTGCCCTCCTGATTTCCCTCTTAAGTATACTCCTCCTGTCTTTATAATCTAACGATTCACTCGATCTCTCCTGTCTTTTCCTGACATATGCTTCCTTCTTTTTCTTAACCAAGTCCTCAGTTTCTTTAGTTATCCAGCATTCCCTATACCTGCCAGCCTTCCCTTTCATCCTAACAGGAATATACTGTCTCTGGATTCTCGTTATCTCATTTCTGAAGGCTTCCCATTTTCCAGCCGTCCCTTTACCTGTGAACATCTGCCCCCAATCAGCTTTTGAGAGTTTTTCCTGATGCCGTTTAAATAACTTTCCTCCAATTTAGAATTTCAACTTTTAGTTCGGATCTATCCTTCTTGGGGATTTATCTATCTTTATGAGTTTTAAAACCTCCAGCACCTCCTCTGCTGAAATGTGTACTCTCCACAAAACCATTTATTTCCCCGAGTTCCTGAACTTCCATGTCTTTCAAGATGGTAAATTCTGAAACAAAATATTCATTTCGGATCTCACCCATCTCCTGTCATTCCACACACAGATGGCCTTGTTGATCTTTAAGGGGCCCCAATTGTCTCCCTAATTACTCTTTTGCCCTTAACACACACACACGCTTCCTACTGCCACTCCAACCAATCCATGTGCTCTGAGAGGAGCTGTAGCCTGACACATTTCATGCATGATTTGGAGATGCTGGTGTTGGACTGGGGTGGACAAAGTTAAAAATCACACAACACCAGGTTATAGTCCAACAGGTTTAATTGGAAGCACACTAGCTTTCGGAGCGAAGCTCCTTCGTCAGGTGATTGTGGAGGGCTCAATCCTAACCCAGAATTTATAGCAAAAATTTACAGTGTGATGCAACTGAAATTATACATTGAAAAATTAATTGTCTGTGTAACATGAAAGAAGTGAAACTATCACTGTATTCTAACAGATGAAAGGCTTAACAGACAATCAGTTTTTCAATGTATAATTTCAGTTACATCACACTGTAAATTTTTGCTATAAATTCTGTGTTAGAATTCAGCTCTCCATTATCACCTGATGAAGGAGAGTCGCTCCGAAAGCTAGTGTGCTTCTAATTAAACCTGTTGGTCTATAACCTGGTGTTGTGTGATTATTAACTTTGTACACTTCATGCAGACATTGACACCAAGGAAACTCAGCTGCTCCCATATCTGACAGGGGGAACATATCACTCCACTCACTGCTATCACAGCCCCTTTAACCACTAGTACACTTGACAGCGGGGGGTGGGGTGAGGGGTGGTGGGGGTTGGGGGGGGTTGTTGGGGATAGGGTGCAAATGTTACCTTATTGTTGTTCACCCTCCTCAACAAGGCCCAGTATTCACCTGGGCCCACTCTCAGATCTAACCAGTGGCTCCTTTCAAAAATAGTCAGAACAAGACACAATACCTTCCCTCTCTCACATGCCTTAACTCCATACTTTTAACTCAATTCTCATTGTTTTCAGTTGTCAACTATGAAGGCCAACACAAAATATTGACATCTGAGTCATTTTCTTACTCCTTGTCATAATTTCTCCTTTTAAGCTCTAAAGGTTTTCATTTCTTTCCTACTTCTACAAAATCTTACAATCTATTTTCATATTTACAACGAATGAATGTTATACTTTCTCATTGTGACTTAACAGAGACATACAAGATAATCAGAGGGTTAGATCGGGTGGACAGAGAGAACCTTTTTCCAAGTATGGGAACAGCAAACACGAGGGGACACAACTTTAAATTGAGGGGAGATAGGTATAGGACAGATGTCAGAGGTAGTTCCTTTACTCAGAGCGTAGTAAGGGGATGGAATGCTTTGCCTGCAACGGTAGTAGATTCGTCAACTTTAAGTACATTTAAGTTGTCATTGGACAGGCATATGGACATACATGGAATAGTGTAGGTTAGATGGACTTCAGATTGGTATGACAGGTCGGCGCAACGTCGAGGGCCGAAGGGCCTGTACTGCGCTGTAATGTTCTATGTTGTATGTTTTATAATATTAATTATTTGGTCTTTATTTGCTAATTTATAAAACTGTCCTAGTCCTCAAGCTCACCATGAGGAGCACTGAAACACTGAAACACAATTAGACCTTTAAGCACCTTGTGTCTGTTCCACCAATCACTGAGACCATGGCTGATCTGTGCCTAATTCCATATACCTGCCTTTGGCCTGAATCCCTTAATACTGTTGCTTTACAAAAGGGATCTAACTCAGATTTAAAATTGACGACTGATTCAGCATCCACTGCCATTTGTGGAAAAAGTTCCAAACATCTTCCACCCTTTGTTTATAGAAGTGCTTCCTAACGTCTCTCCTGAACAGCCTGGCCCTGATTCTCAGACCATGCTCCCTACATCCAGAAACCCCAATCTGTGGAAACAGTGTCTTTACCTGCTCTGTCTTTTCCAGTTGAAGACTTCTTGGCAATATCATAAAGCTTTTTTCTAATAATATTTTAAGTTCTTTAGTTATCTACATACAGAACACTTTCCTGTGAACTTTTTAATTGAAATGTACATTTTTAAGTCATTTGAAATATTTCCTTCAGTGTTTACCATCACTGATCCACAATCACACCCACTGAGCAAGTACAGAAGCTTTTATATTCATATTTAATTCACTAAAGCTCCTCTTCCCAGAATGCTTATCTTGAAGACGTTCTGCTCTTCTCTCTGACAAAAGTTCTTGCTTTTCTCTTTTCCATTCTTTCGTTCAGTCTTTCAACTGACTCAAAATCTGTTACAGCAAAAACCGTTACCAATTCTGATGAGACTGCAACGACATGTACTGCCTGACCTGCTGTTTTTCCAGCATTTTCTGATGTTTTAATCCTATTTCCAGCACCTGCAGTATTTTGTTTTGCATTAGCAATACTTGAATACTTACTTTTCCTAATTTTATTCCAAATGCCATTAGACATATTATAATGCAACTAGTATATTGACACCTTAGAGATTTCTTGATTTTGGTCATTTATCTACTGTACTTATTTTTACCATAAAAAACTCACAAAGGTGGGGATTGAGTACTTTCTTTATTTATTCTCCTTTATTGTATTAGCCAAGACTTCGGTCAACCTCTCCAAAGACTCTTGTTGAATATTTTCTGACCATGTACACACACACACACACACACACACACACACACACACACACACACGTGCACACACATACACACACACATGCACACACACACATGCACACAAACATGCATGCACATACATACATGCACGCACACGCATGTACACACACACATGCACACACACGTATGCACACACATGCATGCACACCCATGCATGCATACACATGCATGCACATACACGTATGTGCACACACATGCACACACACACACGCACACACACACACACGCACACACACACACATGCATGCACACACACATGCACACACATACGCATACATGCACACACACACACACGCATACATTCATGCACACACAGATGCACACACACACGCACACACAGACACACACACATGCATGCATGCATGCACACACACACATGCATGCACACACATGCGCGCACACACACACACACGCGCACGCACACATGCACATACACATTCACACACGCCAACACAGACACACACAGATACACACACGTCTACTGCCTCAACTTATATCCATCTGATCGGCTGCTGTTTCAGTGTTCACTCTATCAAGCACCACTTGTCTTTCCCACATTGGTGCTGTCTCTCCTGGGTTAACGTATCCTTGGACTGGAGAAGGTAAATGCAGGATGGATGTTCCTGATGACTAGGGAGATTCCAGAACCAGGGGGTCACAGTCTAAGGATACAGGGTGGGGAAATGTCTTCACCCCGAGCATGGGGAATTCTCTGCCTCAGAAAGTGGTTCAGGCCAAAACATTGGATGCTTCAAGAAGAAGTTCGAATATAATTCTTAGCATAATAGGGATCAAAGGATATGGGGAGAAAGTGGGAAGAGTGTTGGATGATCAGCCATGATCATATTGAATGGTAGAGCAGGCTTGAAGGGCTGAATGGCCCACTCATGCACCTATTTTCTATATTTCTGTGTTTCTAGCACTCCCTTTTTTCACTACAACACTATCACAATCTCCCCCCACACCTGTAACCATCCGCACTGGGGGTGGAGCTGACATACTGGTGATGTACCTGGATTGGTAATCCGGAACTGCAGGCTAATATTCTGGCCACACGATCGGATGATGGAACTCAAATTCAATAAGAATGGCCACATAACGGGGCGGCATGGGGTGGTACGGTGGTTAGCACTGCTGCCTCACAGCGCCAGAGACCCGGGTTCAATCCCCGACTCAGGCGACTGACTGTGTGGAGTTTGCACATTCTCCCCGTGTCTGCGTGGGTTTCCTCCGGGTGCTCCGGTTTCCTCCCACAGTCCAAAGATGTGCGGGTCAGGTGAATTGGCCGTGCTAAGTTGCTCATAGTGTTAGGTGACGGGGTAAACGTAGGGGAATGGTTCTGGGTGGGTTACGCTTCGGAGGGTCGGTGTGGACTTGTTGGGCCGAAGGGTCTGTTTCCACACTGTAGGGAATCTAATCATGACCACCGTCGATTGCTGTAAAAACCCACCTGGGTCACTAATGTCATTCAGGGAAGGAAATCTGCCAAGCTTACCTGGTCTGGCCTACATGCGACTCTAGGCTGAACTGCAATATCTGCAGGTGCAGGAACAAATACAGAAATTGCTGGACAAACTCAGCAAGCCTGGCAGCATCTGTGGAGAGAAATCAGAGTTAATATTTCTGGTTGAGGGACCCTCCCAGATCTGTTGAGCTTTTCCAGCAATTTCTTTTCCAGCAGATCTGGCAGCATCTGTGAGTTCTCAGGAAGAGTCCCTTGACCCGAAACATTAACTCTGATTTCTCTCTACAGATGCTGCCAGACCTGCTGAGCTTTTCCAGCAACTTCTGTTTTTGTTTCCTGCAGCAATGTGATTGACTCCGAACCACCCTCTGGGATAGCCTTCCAGGCCAAGGGGGCGATGAGGGATGGGCATAAATTCTGACCCAGCCAGTGAGGCGCTGGACTAATTTTAAAAACCCTTTGAGATAAGAAGGAATTTCTTATGTGCAATGGGAGGCTCAGTACTTGTGTATGTTCAAGACATTAAGATTAGGTTACTTACAGCAGTGGAAACAGGCCCTTCGGCCCAGCAAGTCCACACTGACCCTCTGAAGAGCAACCCACCCAGACCCATTCCCCTACATTTACCCCTTCACCTAACAATTTCCCATGGCCAATCCACCCTGCCCTGCACATCTTTGAGACTGTGGGAGGAAACCCACACAGACACGGGGAGAATGTGCAAACTCCACACAGACAGTCGGCTGAGGTGGGAATTGAACCCGGGTCCCTGGCGCTGTGAGGCAGCAGTGCTAACCACTGTGCCACCGTGCTCACCATGGCTAGATTGCTACATGTTGTCAACAAAAAAGGATATGGGGAGAATGTAGGAAACTGGTTTTGATCAGCCATGATCTTATAGAAGGGGAGTGGGATTGCAGAGCAGAATGGCCTCCTCCTGCTATGATGCTGTAAAATATATATCCCTCCACTCCACTGCTCCTGGGCGTTTCTATTCCCAGGTGTCGTGCTTTCCCTCTAACTCACTTTGTCTGATTGTGAAGTAGTGTCCTGGCTTTACATTTGTGAGAATATACACTAACCTTGAGATCTAATTCCTACAACACCTGCCATGAAGAACAATAAACCATCTCTGCTCATTATTTTTAGCTTCTACTATTATAGGGTACAGAGGAACCTTGATTCGCCAAATAAGATCGTCAAGTCTCGATGCCTGGCTAAACTGTGTATTTGATTATCCAAACAAAATACTCTCCACCCGTGTCATTTGGATAATTGAGGTTCTTATGTGTTAAGAGAATACACAGAATACTTGCCTTTATCACTTGAGGTGTAGATGATAAGAGCAGGGAGGTGGTGTTGGAACTGTACAGGACTTTGGTTAGCTCACAGCTGGGGTACTGTGGGCAGTTCTGGTCCCCACACTATGGAAGGAAGGGATTACACTGGAGGGGGGGCCGAGGGGATTCACCGGGATGGTTCCTGGGATGGAGAAGTTTTTAAAAATTCATTTTGTGGGATGTGGGTTTCATTAACTGGTCACCATTTATTACCCATCCCTAGTTGCCCTTTGAGAAGGTGGGGGTGAGCTGCCTTCTTGACCCGCTGCAGTCCCTGTGCTGTGGGTTGACCCACAATGCCCTTAGGGAGAGAATTCCAGGATTCTGACCCAGTGACAGTGAAGGAACGGTGATATATTTCCAAGTCAGGATGGTGAGGGGTTTGGAGAGAACTTGCAGGGGGTGGTGTTCCCATGTATCTGCTGCCCTTGTCCTTCTGGATGGAAGTGGCCATGGGTTTGGAAGGTGCTGTCTGAGGGTCTTTGGTGAGTTTCTGCAGTGCATCTTGTAGATGGTACACACTGCTGTTACTGAGCGTCGGTGGGGGAGGGAGGGGGTGTTTGTGGATGTGGTGCCAATCAAGCGACTGCTTTGCCCTGGACGGTGTCAAGCTCCTTGAGTGATGTTGGAGCTGCCCCCATCCAGGGTAAGTGGGGAGTATTCCATCACCCTCCTGACTTGTGGTTTGGGAGTCAGGAGGTGAGTTCCTCGCTGCAGGATTCCAGCCTCTGACCTTTGTCAATGAAGAGAGGCTGAAAATGCTCAGATAATTTTTTTTGGAGCAGAGAAGGTTGAGGATGATCTGACAGAGGTGTGTGAGATTATGAGGGGTAGGGACAGGGTGAAGATAAAACAGCTGTTTCCCTTTGTCAAAGGATCAGAAACTAGTGTTTGTGTGAGCGAGTGTGAGCGAGTGTGAGCGAGTGTGAGTGTGAGTGTGAGAGTGTGAGAGTGTGAGTGTGTGAGTGTGAGAGAGAGCAAGTGTGTATGTGTGTGTGAGAGAGAGTCTGTGTGTATGTGTGAGAGAGAGCAAGTGTGTATGTGTGTGTGAGAGAGAGTCTGTGTGTATGTGTGAGAGAGAGAGTCTGTGTGTATGTGTGTGAGAGAGAGTCTGTGTGTATGTGTGAGAGAGAGCAAGTGTGTATGTGTGTGAGAGAGAGAGTCTGTGTGTATGTGTGTGAGAGAGTCTGTGTGTATGTGTGAGAGAGTCTGTGTGTATGTGTGAGAGAGAGTCTGTGTGTATGTGAGAGAGAGAGTCTGTGTGTATGTGTGAGAGAGAGTCTGTGTGTATGTGTGAGTGTGAGAGTGTGAGTGTGGGAGTGTGTGAGAGAGTCTGTGTGTATGTGTGTGAGAGAGTCTGTGTGTATGTGTGAGAGAGAGTCTGTGTGTATGTGTGAGTATGAGAGTGTGAGTGTGGGAGTGTGTGAGCGAGATTATGTGTGTGAGTGTGAGAGAGTGTGAGAGAGCATGTGTGTATGTGTGAGAGAGAGTCTGTGTGTATGTGTGTGAGAGCAAGTGTGTATGTGAGAGAGAGAGAGTCTGTGTGTATGTGTGAGAGAGCAAGTGTGTATGTGAGAGAGAGAGTCTGTGTGTATGTGTGAGAGAGAGTCTGTGTGTATGTGTGTGAGAGCAAGTGTGTATGTGAGAGAGAGAGAGTCTGTGTGTATGTGTGAGAGAGCAAGTGTGTATGTGAGAGAGAGAGTCTGTGTGTATGTGTGAGAGAGTCTGTGTGTATGTGTGAGAGAGAGTCTGTGTGTATGTGTGAGAGAGAGTCTGTGTGTATGTGTGAGTGTGAGAGTGTGAGTGTGGGAGTGTGTGAGCGAGATTATGTGTGTGAGTGTGAGAGAGTGTGAGAGAGCATGTGTGTATGTGTGAGAGAGAGTTTGTGTGTATGTGAGAGTGTGAGTGTGAGAGAGTGTGTGAGAGAGATTGTGTGTGTGAGTGTGAGAGAGTGTGTGAGAGCATGTGTGTATGTGTGAGAGAGAGTCTGTGTGTATGTGAGAATGTGAGAGTGTGTGTGTGAGAGAGATTTGTGTATATGAGTGTGAGAAAGTGTGAGAGAGCATGTGTGTATGTGTGAGAGAGAGTCTGTGTGTATGTGAGAGTGTGAATGTGAGAGTGTGTGTGAGAGAGTGTGTGAGAGTTTGGGTGTGTGGAGGGATAATGTGTATGTGTGTCTGTGAGAGTGTGTGTGTGTGAGAGTATAAGTGTGTGTGAGAGAGAGTATTATATGAAAGTTTGAGTGTGTGTTTATGTGAGAGAGTTTGTGAGAGAGAGAGTATGTATGTGAGAGTTTGAGTGTGTGTGTGAGAGTTTGTGTGTGCGCGTGTGTATTTGTGTGTGCATGTGTGTTGGTGTGTGTGTGTGCGTGTGTATGTATGTGTGTGCATGTGTGTGTGAGTGTGTGTATGTGTGTGTGCCTGTGTGCACGTGCGTGTGTGTGCGTGGGTGTGTGTGTTTATGTGTGTGTGTTGGTGTGTGTATGTGTGCGTGAGTGTGTGTAAGTGTATATGTGCATGTGTGTATGTATGCGTGTGTGTGTAAATGTATAAGTGTATGTGTGCGTGTGTTTGTGAATGTGTGTAAGTGTGTGTATGTGTGCGTGTGTGTGTAAATATATGTATGTGTATGTAAGTGTATGTGTATGCATGTGTGTGTCTGCGCGTGTGTGTGTGTGGGTATGTGTGTGCATGTGTGTGTGTGTGTGAGGGTCTGGAAAGCACTGTCTGGGAGGAGAGTTGAGGTGGGAAACCTCACAACCTTTAAAAATGCACTTGGATGAGCATTTGAAATGTCGTAACATTGAAGGGTATGGGCCGTGTGCGGTAATGTGGGGTGAGTGTTGATTGAGGTAGATTGTTGTTAGTGTACGCTCGATGGGCTGGAGGGACTGATAGTCTTCATCTGAATTTTCATCTGTTTGGAGGGCGAGCAGAGGTATTGCCTGTTCAGAGACTGGTTGAAAACCACTGTCAGACATTGATTCAATACATACTAACTGAGCAAGATGAAGTAATCACATGTTTACAATAAAAACCCTTTCCAACCCCAACATGATTGAAATCAGCATGACAGAAATCATCACATTTAACAGGAGCAGGTCATTGAGATTGTTCTGTCAGTCAGTTACATCTGTGCTGCACTTCCCTGCACTGTCCCCATTTCCCTCCATATCATTAACCCTATTAAACTAACGTTTTTGTCAGTAACTTTGATCGTGTGGTTGAATTTCTTACCAGTGCACAGGAATTGCTGAAGGAAAGGTCAGGGTTCATTAGTATGCGAGCGGACTGATTCCTTCTTTTGAAGATTGTCAAACTGACTTCCTAACTCAAAGAGAGCTGAGAGTTCTCTCCGAACACACGAACAATGTCAAGGGGTCCCCTGCTTCGTAATGAATTACCCAACCTGCCTGGGTATGATCACAGCGCAGTGTGAGCTGTTAGCATTAATACCTGGGCTTCATCTTAGATTGAGCTGTGCAATTAGTCCCACTCCCTTCCACATTCTTGTTTCTCAAACATTTTCCCAGTTCCTTTTGAAAACCCATTATGGATTCTGTTTCTGTCACCGCTCCCCCATTCCCTGCCCCCCTGTCACCGCTCCCCCATTCCCTGCCCCCCTGTCACCGCTCCCCCATTCCCTGCCCCCCTGTCACCGCTCCCCCATTCCCTGCCCCCCTGTCACCGCTCCCCCATTCCCTGTCCCTCTCTGTCACCGCTCACCCATTCCCTGCCCCTCTGTCACCGCTCCCCCATTCCCTGTCCCCCTGTCACCGCTCCCCCATTCCCTGCCCCCCTGTCACCGCTCCCCCATTCCCTGCCCCCCTGTCACCGCTCCCCCATTCCCTGTCCCTCTGTCACCGTTCCCCCATTCCCTGTCCCTCTGTCACCGTTCCCCCATTCCCTGTCCCTCTGTCACCGCTCCCCCATTCCCTGTCCCCCTGTCACTGCTCCCCATTCCCTGCCCCCCTGTCACCGCTCCCCCATTCCCTGCCCCCCTGTCACCGCTCCCCCATTCCCTGCCCCCCTGTCACCGCTCCCCCATTCCCTGCCCCCCTGTCACCGCTCCCCCATTCCCTGCCCCCCTGTCACCGCTCCCCCATTCCCTGTCCCTCTCTGTCACCGCTCCTCCATTCCCTGTCCCTCTCTGTCACCGCTCCCCCATTCCCTGCCCCCCTGTCACCGCTCCCCCATTCCCTGTCCCTCTGTCACCCCTCACCCATTCCCTGCCCCTCTGTCACCGCTCCCCCATTCCCTGTCCCTCTCTGACACCGCTCCCCCATTCCCCGTCCCTCTGTCACCGCTCCCCCATTCCCTGCCCCCCTGTCACCGCTCCCCCATTCCCTGTCCCTCTCTGTCACCGCTCACCCATTCCCTGCCCCTCTGTCACCGCTCCCCCATTCCCTGTCCCCCTGTCACCGCTCCCCCATTCCCTGCCCCCCTGTCACCGCTCCCCCATTCCCTGCCCCCCTGTCACCGCTCCCCCATTCCCTGTCCCTCTGACACCGTTCCCCCATTCCCTGCCCCCCTGTCACCGCTCCCCCATTCCCTGCCCCCCTGTCACCGCTCCCCCATTCCCTGTCCCTCTGTCACCGCTCCCCCATTCCCTGTCCCTCTGTCACCGCTCCCCCATTCCCTGCCCCCCTGTCACCGCTCCCCCATTCCCTGCCCCCCTGTCACCGCTCCCCCATTCCCTGTCCCTCTGTCACCGCTCCCCCATTCCCTGCCCCCCTGTCACCGCTCCCCCATTCCCTGTCCCTCTGTCACCGCTCCCCCATTCCCTGCCCCCCTGTCACCGCTCCCCCATTCCCTGTCCCCCTGTCACCGCTCCCCCATTCCCTGCCCCCCTGTCACCGCTCCCCCATTCCCTGTCCCTCTGTCACCGCTCCCCCATTCCCTGTCCCTCTGTCACCCCTCACCCATTCCCTGCCCCTCTGTCACCGCTCCCCCATTCCCTGTCCCTCTCTGACACCGCTCCCCCATTCCCTGCCCCTCTGTCACCGCTCCCCCATTCCCTGCCCCTCTGTCACCGCTCCCCCATTCCCTGTCCCTCTGTCACTGCTCCCCCATTCCCTGCCCCCCTGTCACCGCTCCCCCATTCCCTGCCCCCCTGTCACCGCTCCCCCATTCCCTGCCCCCCTGTCACCGCTCCCCCATTCCCTGTCCCTCTGTCACCGCTCCCCCATTCCCTGCCCCCCTGTCACCGCTCCCCCATTCCCTGCCCCCCTGTCACCGCTCCCCCATTCCCTGCCCCTCTGTCACCGCTCCCCCATTCCCTGTCCCTCTATCATCGCTCCCCCATTCCCTGTCCCTCTGTCACCGCTCCCCCATTCCCTGTCCCTCTGTCACCGCTCCCCCATTCCCTGCCCCCCTGTCACCGCTCCCCCATTCCCTGTCCCTCTCTGTCACCGCTCCCCATTCCCTGCCCCCCTGTCACCGCTCCCCCATTCCCTGCCCCCCTGTCACCGCTCCCCCATTCCCTGTCCCTCTCTGTCACCGCTCCCCATTCCCTGCCCCCCTGTCACCGCTCCCCCATTCCCTGCCCCCCTGTCACCGCTCCCCCATTCCCTGCCCCCCTGTCACCGCTCCCCCATTCCCTGCCCCCCTGTCACCGCTCCCCCATTCCCTGTCCCTCTGTCACCGCTCCCCCATTCCCTGCCCCCCTGTCACCGCTCCCCCATTCCCTGCCCCCCTGTCACCGCTCCCCCATTCCCTGTCCCTCTATCATCGCTCCCCCATTCCCTGTCCCTCTGTCACCGCTCCCCCATTCCCTGTCCCTCTGTCACCGCTCCCCCATTCCCTGCCCCCCTGTCACCGCTCCCCCATTCCCTGTCCCTCTGTCACCGCTCCCCCATTCCCTGCCCCCCTGTCACCGCTCCCCCATTCCCTGTCCCTCTCTGTCACCGCTCCCCATTCCCTGCCCCCCTGTCACCGCTCCCCCATTCCCTGTCCCCCTGTCACCGCTCCCCCATTCCCTGACCCTCTGTCACCGCTCCCCCATTCCCTGTCCCTCTGTCACCGCTCCCCCATTCCCTGCCCCCCTGTCACCGCTCCCCCATTCCCTGCCCCTCTGTCACCGCTCCCCCATTCCCTGTCCCTCTCTGACACCGCTCCCCCATTCCCCGTCCCTCTGTCACCGCTCCCCCATTCCCTGTCCCTCTGTCACCGCTCCCCCATTCCCTGCCCCCCTGTCACCGCTCCCCCATTCCCTGCCCCCCTGTCACCGCTCCCCCATTCCCTGCCCCCCTGTCACCGCTCCCCCATTCCCTGTCCCTCTATCATCGCTCCCCCATTCCCTGTCCCTCTGTCACCGCTCCCCCATTCCCTGTCCCTCTGTCACCGCTCCCCCATTCCCTGCCCCCCTGTCACCGCTCCCCCATTCCCTGTCCCTCTCTGTCACCGCTCCCCATTCCCTGCCCCCCTGTCACCGCTCCCCCATTCCCTGCCCCCCTGTCACCGCTCCCCCATTCCCTGTCCCTCTCTGTCACCGCTCCCCATTCCCTGCCCCCCTGTCACCGCTCCCCCATTCCCTGCCCCCCTGTCACCGCTCCCCCATTCCCTGCCCCCCTGTCACCGCTCCCCCATTCCCTGTCCCTCTGTCACCGCTCCCCCATTCCCTGCCCCCCTGTCACCGCTCCCCCATTCCCTGCCCCCCTGTCACCGCTCCCCCATTCCCTGCCCCCCTGTCACCGCTCCCCCATTCCCTGTCCCTCTATCATCGCTCCCCCATTCCCTGTCCCTCTGTCACCGCTCCCCCATTCCCTGTCCCTCTGTCACCGCTCCCCCATTCCCTGCCCCCCTGTCACCGCTCCCCCATTCCCTGTCCCTCTGTCACCGCTCCCCCATTCCCTGCCCCCCTGTCACCGCTCCCCCATTCCCTGACCCTCTCTGTCACCGCTCCCCCATTCCCTGCCCCCCTGTCACCGCTCCCCCATTCCCTGTCCCTCTGTCACCGCTCCCCCATTCCCTGCCCCCCTGTCACCGCTCCCCCATTCCCTGTCCCTCTCTGTCACCGCTCCCCCATTCCCTGTCCCCCTGTCACCGCTCCCCCATTCCCTGACCCTCTGTCACCGCTCCCCCATTCCCTGTCCCTCTGTCACCCCTCACCCATTCCCTGCCCCTCTGTCACCGCTCCCCCATTCCCTGTCCCTCTCTGACACCGCTCCCCCATTCCCCGTCCCTCTGTCACCGCTCCCCCATTCCCTGCCCCCCTGTCACCGCTCCCCCATTCCCTGCCCCCCTGTCACCGCTCCCCCATTCCCTGTCCCTCTATCATCGCTCCCCCATTCCCTGTCCCTCTGTCACCGCTCCCCCATTCCCTGTCCCTCTGTCACCGCTCCCCCATTCCCTGCCCCCCTGTCACCGCTCCCCCATTCCCTGTCCCTCTGTCACCGCTCCCCCATTCCCTGCCCCCCTGTCACCGCTCCCCCATTCCCTGTCCCTCTCTGTCACCGCTCCCCATTCCCTGCCCCTCTGTCACCGCTCCCCCATTCCCTGTCCCCCTGTCACCGCTCCCCCATTCCCTGCCCCCCTGTCACCGCTCCCCCATTCCCTGTCCCTCTGTCACCCCTCACCCATTCCCTGCCCCTCTGTCACCGCTCCCCCATTCCCTGTCCCTCTCTGACACCGCTCCCCCATTCCCCGTCCCTCTGTCACCGCTCCCCCATTCCCTGCCCCCCTGTCACCGCTCCCCCATTCCCTGCCCCCCTGTCACCGCTCCCCCATTCCCTGCCCCCCTGTCACCGCTCCCCCATTCCCTGTCCCTCTGTCACCGCTCCCCCATTCCCTGCCCCCCTGTCACCGCTCCCCCATTCCCTGCCCCCCTGTCACCGCTCCCCCATTCCCTGTCCCTCTGTCACCGCTCCCCCATTCCCTGCCCCTCTGTCACCGCTCCCCCATTCCCTGTCCCTCTGTCACCGCTCCCCCATTCCCTGTCCCTCTCTGTCACCGCTCCCCCATTCCCTGCCCCCCTGTCACCGCTCCCCCATTCCCTGTCCCTCTCTGTCACCGCTCCCCATTCCCTGCCCCCCTGTCACCGCTCCCCCATTCCCTGTCCCTCTCTGTCACCGCTCCCCATTCCCTGTCCCTCTGTCACCGCTCCCCCATTCCCTGCCCCCCTGTCACCGCTCCCCCATTCCCTGCCCCCCTGTCACCGCTCCCCCATTCCCTGCCCCCCTGTCACCGCTCCCCCATTCCCTGTCCCTCTGTCACCGCTCCCCCATTCCCTGCCCCCCTGTCACCGCTCCCCCATTCCCTGCCCCCCTGTCACCGCTCCCCCATTCCCTGCCCCCCTGTCACCGCTCCCCCATTCCCTGTCCCTCTATCATCGCTCCCCCATTCCCTGTCCCTCTGTCACCGCTCCCCCATTCCCTGTCCCTCTGTCACCGCTCCCCCATTCCCTGCCCCCCTGTCACCGCTCCCCCATTCCCTGCCCCTCTGTCACCGCTCCCCCATTCTCTGTCCCTGTGATCGTGTTCGGTTTGGTGATCTGTTTTCTCTTCTGCATGTGCACTCAGATTTCTTCCAGCTTCTCATTTGGTCATTTTGCTGTTGATTGTGTCTTTATGAAGATGAAAGGCTCAGCCTCATATCGCACTTTTTACAACCGCACAGGATTATTGTAGAGACCTATAACTCAGGGAAAAGAAACCTTCAGCCCATTGTATCTGCGCTGATCAAAAACAATGACGTACTGATTCTGACCCCATTTCCCAGGACTTGGCCCCCAGCCCTGGATCCCTTGACATCACAAATGCACATCGAAAACCTTCTTCAATATTCTGGGGGTCCCTGCCTCTCCCACCCTCACAGGCAGCCAGTTCCAGATTCCTCACCCCACCTCTGGCTGACACAGCTTTTCAATCCCTCTCCTCTAAGTTCCTGGCCCTTGCCTTAAATCTATCTCCCTTGGTCACTGATCCCTCCATCAAGGGGATAGGTTCCTTGCTGTCATTGAATCCCGACAGTGTGGAACCAGGCCATTCGGCCCAACAGGTCCATGCCAACACTCCGAAGACCTCCCCACCCAGACCCATCCCCCATTTTATCCCTGTGACCCTGCATGCCCCGTGGCTCAATCCCCTAGCCTGACCATCCCTGGACACTCTGGGGCAGTTTACCAGAAAGTGAGGCCTGCAGATGCTGGAGATCAGAGTCCAGAGAGTGGTGCTGGAAAAGAGGAGCAGCTCAGGCAGCATCCGAGGGGCAGGAGAATCGACGCTTTGGGCATAAGTCCTTCATCAGGAATGTCCTCATTTTCTTCTGTTATCTCAGCATGTCGTGTACCTTTACAAATAAATGGTGCTGTTTTAAAGCATGTGGAACTTTCTTATGAGAGGCCGGTATTTCTTTCTCAGATGGGTCTTTGCTCTCACCCCTTCGGGTGGCAGTTCGCTCTCCCTGTCTGCCCAATTGCCCCTCTGTTATATACCCCACCCCCATGACACATCAAACACTCCCGTTGAGCTACGGCGGGGTCTTACTCATTACTTCCTGTACTTTAGGAGTTGGATGAAGGTTTGCTTCTGAGGAAGACCATTGAGCAGGAGAACAGTCTGCTCCGAGAGAGGCTGGCAGAGTGCCAGCGAGCTCTGGGCACCGCGTGCCATGCACAGGCCCTCAATGCCAAACAGGCGAGTGAGCTGGATGACCGTTTGCACAGCAGCACCTACCGAACCAGAGCTGCCAACCTGCTGCACCAGACCTTCCTCGACCAGCTGGCTGCGTTGCTAAGCGATGGATTGACCAGCGTGCCTGCCAAGGAGGAAGCCATCAAGGACAAAGTGAAGGAAATTCGCGGGAATGACTGGAGCCACGTAGCTGTGAGTACCAAGGGATTGACGTAACATTTTCCCAGGATCCACAGTGGGAGACCGGAGGGGTAGCAGCAGTACGGGCCATTCATTTCATATAACCACAGCAGTGGGAGGGTGGGGGAGTGGGATGGGGGAGTTTATAATAGTTCACACAAGGCTCTGGTCAGACCACAGCTGTGGAACATTTTGAGTTCCTTATCTAGAGAAAGATGGACTGGCTGTAGAGGCAGTGCAGAGAAGGTTCACTCGGCCAGTCCCAGATAGAGTCATGGAGCTGTACAGCACAGGAACAGACCCTTCAGCCCAACTTGTCCATGCTGACCAAACATCCTTGTAAATCTTTACTTAACCCTTTCAAGTTTCACAACATCTTTCTGATAGGAAGGAGACCAGAATTGCACACAATATTCCAACAGTGGCCTAACCAATGACCTGTACAGCCACAACATGACCTCCCAACTCCTGTACTCAATACTCTGACCAATAAAGGAAAGCATACCAAACACCTTCTTCACTATCCTATCTACCTGCGACTCCACTTTCAAGGAGCTATGAACCTGCATTCCAAGGTCTCTTTGTTCAGCAATACTCCCTAGGACCTTACCATTAAGTATATAAGATTTGCTTTCCCAAAATGCAGCACCTTGCATTTATCTGAATTAAACTCCATCTGCCACTTCTCAGCCCATTGGCCCATCTGATCATGATCTTGTTGTAATCTGAGGTAACCCTCTTCGCTGTCCACTACACCTCCAATTTTGGTGTCATCTGCAAACTTACTAACTGTACCTCTTATGCTCACATCCAAATCATTTACATCATGATAATGGTGGTTCTTTCCTCAAAGCTAATCCTGGCTTCCTGCTTCGGATGAACACGAAATGAAAAGTTTGACCTTCCAGCCTCTATTCAACAATGCTTAGCTTCAGTACATTTCAAATAGAGTGACTCATCCTTTCCCTGAGTCTAACAACAGCCACACAATGATAATGTGGGAATAAAAACCAAACTAATACCTTCACTGTTTAGCAAGTTACAGACTGGAATCTAATCGAGGGGTTCAGGGTGGTTCATATACAGAATTACAGATACCCCGGGAGTGAGTTACAGACTGGAATGTAATCGAGGGGTTCGGGGTGGTTTATATACAGAATAACAGATACCCAGGAGTGAGTTACAGACTGGAATGTAATCGAGGGGGTCAGGGTGGTTCATATACAGAATAACAAATACCCGGGAGGGAGTTACAGACTGGAATGTAATCGAGGGGTTCAGGGTGGTTCATATACAGAATAACAGATACCTGGGAGGGAGTTACAGACTGGAACCTAACTGCTGATTTGGGGATTTTTCTTTAGCTGCTGTTTTTATCCTGTTTTCCCACCACAGCCGATTTATCTTTTCCTTTAGTTTTCCAGCATTGAGGAGTGGAATTGTTCTTTTTCACAATGAACTGGCTCTGTGGTGCTGCCCTGCCCTGTCTCTGTATCCCCCTTGTCCTGTAGAATCCTGTGAGATACTTGTGTCCCACTGGGGCTGGGCCTTTGTGCCATTGCCCTGTGATCTTGTCCATCGCTGGTCTCTGTGTGAGCCCCCTGCACACTAACCTCCAAGGGGCCCTCTATAAGGCTCTCTGCCAGTTGGACAATCTCTGACCTTGGCTGAAAATGTGTTGCTGGTTAAAGCACAGCAGGTCAGGCAGCATCCAAGGAACAGGAAATTCGACGTTTCGGGCAAGAGCCCTTCATCAGCCCTTCCTGATGAAGGGCTCTGGCCAGAAACGTCGAATTTCCTATTCCTTGGATGGTGCCTGACCTGCTGTGCTTTAACCAGCAACACATTTTCAGCTCTGATCTCCAGCATCTGCAGACCTCACTTTTTACCCTCAATCTCTGACCTTGACCAAGCCACTGGTCAGCAGTCGGACTATCCAACTGACACAACTCGGTGTCAACTTTAATCCGAGAGAGGGCTCCTGTCAGCTCCCTGGTGATGTTTTTATTATGTTAAGAATGCTATCCAAATGCAAGTTGTGTTTTTCTCTTGTTGAAAGAAAGTGAAGGAAATGGAGGAGCGGGTGATGAATGTGACCAAACAGCTGGAACGTCTGAATGACATCTACCACCAGGTCCTGGGCCGTGCTGAAAGGGCGGAGGAGACATTAACCCAACGGGAGGAAACGCTCAGGCACCTGAAAGGACAGCTCGCTGCTGAGGGCTTACTGAAGGATGCTCGCCAGTTTGAACGACAGAAGGTGAGGCTGTATTAAAATAAAGTCAAGAACTGCCAGGTGCTGGACATCTGTAAGAGCTCAGCAAGTCTGGCAGCATCTGTGAAGAGAGAAACAGAGTGAACGTTTTGTGTTCAGTGACCCTTCTTTAGAAGGGGTGAGGTATTGGGGGCTGCGGGGCGGTGGGGTGACTGGATAGCTGAAGCTGGGGCCCAGAGCAGGAGTAAGTCCTTGAGACAAGGGGATGGCCAGTTGTAGGCCAGGGAAGGAGCAAAGCCAGGAATGGGGGCGATGAGTGGGTGAGAATGTGTCAGGTATGCAACCCGTGGGGGAGTTGTGGTAAAGGACATGGAGAAAGGTGCAAAGGCCCTCAGATTATTGAACTCAATCATGAGTCCTGAAGGATTCCCAAGGGGAAATGCAGTGCTGTTCTTCCACCTTGCACTGGAGCAGTGCAGCAAGCCTGAGACAGAGATGTTGGCTGGGAACAGGGAGGGGGGTTAAAGTGGCAGGCAACTGGAAGCTCAGGGTCATTTTTTCATTTCCCCACCCCTTGTCTTCAGCCTTTTCCCAGCTACAAACACTCCTGAGGAAGGGTCACCAGACCTGAAACCACAGATGCTGCCAGACCTGCTGAGTTTCTCCAGTAATTCCTCGGTTCTGAACCTTGCACCTCAGGTATTGGCCTTGGAAGAGCATCAGCTCATTACAGTGTGGTCAGCGCGACAGTCAGGTTAATGTGCAACTGACCCGAAATAAGCTAAAAAACCACACCACACCAGGTTATAGTCCAACAGGTTTATTTGGAAGCACTAGCTTTTGGAGCACTAGCTTTTTGAGCATCAGGTGGTTGTGGAGTATACGATTGTAAGACACAGAATTTAGAGCAAATGTTTACAGTGCAATGTAACTGAAATTATATATTGAAAAAGACCAAGATTGTTTGTTAAGTCTCTCATCTTTTAGAATGACCATGTTAGTTTCAGTTCTTTCACATGTAAATCACAAAACATTTTTAAAAGTTACATTCTCAAGTGAACGTTAACAATGGAGGTCGTGTCAGCCCTGATAATGTATTGAAGGTGCAAGCTGCCCTGTGTGAGGCTGTCTGTGCCACAATGGTCAGACTGATTCTAAATCTAAAAAAAATGGATTTACAGAATCTTACATGGATTCATGCAGTTTTTGGACAAAGTAAAATGTAATTCTGCAAATAGAAATTCTGTGTGTGTGTGTGTGTGTGTGTGTGTGTATGTGTGTGTGTGTGAGTGTGTGAGTGAGTGAGTGTGTGTGTGAGTGTATGCGTGTGTATGTGTGTGTGTGCGTGTGTATGTGTGTCTGTATGTGTGTGTGAGTGAGTGTGTGTGTATATATATATATATATATAAAGGGGTACAATTTTGTGAGAGGGTGCATGTGTGAGTGTAGGAGTGTATGTGTGAGAGAAGGTCTGCATGAGTGTGTGTGTCTGTAGGAGAGTGCGCACGCGTGTGCATGTGTGTGTGTATAGTACAATGGGGTCACCTGTAATGTGACATGAACCCAAGGTCCCGGTTGAGGTCCTCCCCATGGATACCGAACTTGGCTATCAGCCTCTGATCGGCCACTTTGCGTTGTTGCCTGTCCCAAAGTCAGCCTTGGAGGACGGTCACCTGAAGGTCAAAGGTCAAATGTCCCAGACAGCTCAAGTGTTCTCTGACTGGGAGGGAACACTCCTATCTGTGGATTGTTGGGCAGTGTCCATTCATCCATTGCTGTAGCCTCTGCCCGGGTCTTGCCAATGTACCATGCCCCAGGGCATCCTTGCCTGCAACGTATGAGATAGACAATGTTGGCTGAGTCACATGAGTTCAACTCGTTGACAGCCAGTTCTCACGTGCCACAGTGAGGAACCATAATGACCTCTTCAGGAGACAGACATGTGCTGCAACTGACAGGGTACCCTTCATTGTCCTGTACTTCCCAGGAGTCGATAAACGACACCATGTTCTTCGCGGCCTGCAACACATTATCAATGAGGATGAGCACCTCACCAAGACCTTCCCCACACCTCCACTGCTCGCTTTTAAACAACCGCCAAACCTCAAACAGATCATTGTTCACAGCAAACTGCCCGGCCTTCAGGACAATACCCTATAACCCTGTCACGGTAGATGCTGCAAGACGTGTCAGAATGTCGACACGGATACCACCATTACACATGGGGACATCACCCACCATGTCTGGCAGGTACTCATGTGACTTGGCCAATGTTGTCTATCTCATACGTTGCTGGCAAGGATGCCCTGAGGCATGGTACATTGGTGAGACCGGGCAGAGGCTACAGCAACGGATGAATGGGCACTGCACAACAATCACCAGGCAGGGGTGTTCCCTCCCAGTCAGAGAACACTTCAGCGGTCTGGGACCTTGGACCTTGGACCTTGGGGTGACCATCCTCCAAGGTTGACTTCGGGATAGGCAACAACGCAAAGTGGTCAATAGGCTGACAGCCAAGTTCGGTATCCATGGGGATGGCCTCCACTGCGACCTTAGGTTCATGTCATACTACAGGTGACCCCATTGTACTACACACACACACACACACACACACACACACACACACACACACACACACACACACACACACACCTACACACACACCTACACACACACACACACACGCACACCTACACACACGTGCACGCACGCACACACACACTCTCTCTCCTACACACACACACACACACACACACACCTACACACACACACACACACCTACACACACACACACACCTACACACACACATACACACACGTGCATGCACGCACACACACACTCTCTCTCCTACAGACCCATACACTCACGCAGACCCTCTCTCAAGCACAAGCTCTCTCTCATAAGCTCACACATACACTCCCAAACTCAGACAAGCATACATAGAGCCTCTCACAGACTTGCACCCCTTTACACTTACACTCACTCACACACATTCATGAACCCTCTCACTCATAACCCCCCGCCCCCACCCCACACACACTCACATACACTCATATATAAACGTTTTTGGGGTGAATGTCATAGCTCACCTCATTAACCTCCAGCTTCCTGTCTGACCAAACCCACCAAACAGACTCGATGTTGCGGGGACCTGGGGGATTCAGATCGCTGCTCCCTCTAAACGCCCTCCGTGTTGGACACTGGGCACCAACGTCTCAGGGCAGGGTCCATAGGCACCGCCCACCCATGCCCGATGTACAGAGACGTTGGTATCTGACGTGTGTCAGCCTCTGAGAACGCCCACGGCCCATCTCTGATCCACCCAGAGGACACCCTGCCCTTCAGTACTGGCCCTCAGTGCTGCTTGGGTGACTCTCGCTGCGACAAGGACTGTGTGTGCCCAGGGACACCACACCCCCACCTCCCCCCGCTCCCCCACTCCCCAAGCCCCCACCTCAGGGGCTACATCGGGCTGTATCTCCTCACTCACTGTCACAACGCTCACTCACTCTGACTCTCACAGCCACCCCCTCCTCCTGAGGCTTCACCCCCTTTGCCAATGACACCAGGCTGACTCTCCTTCTGCCCCGCCTGGCCAGTTAGTGCAGACACCCAGGCTCAGGGGATCGCGGCGCAGGGCAGCAAGGCAAGGGCAGCTCCCGCTACCGGTCCAGGGGCTTGGACATGGTCAGGGTCAGGAGGGGGTCCAATCTGGGCCTGAGGAGCAGAATATCAGGGAGCTCAGCACTGACAGTGACTCCCTCTACCCCATTGCAGAGGGGTGGGGGGGGGGGGGGCGGTGGTCTGTCTACTGGAATAAGAGAGAGGGCGAGGTGTTTACGGGAGATGAAAGTTGGTGCAGGGGGTAAGGTGTCTGAGTGGGTGAGTGAATGGGCAGTGCAGAGGGCACACACAGGTGGGTGACAGCGAGTGAGGGAAGGTGTTCAGGTGATAGTGAGATTGGCATGGGCCTGCGTGGGAGATAGGACAGTGGCCAAGTTAGAGTGAGTGTGAGGTATCAGGGAGAAGGGGGTGTCACTTACCCTTGCAGAGTGGAGCATCAGGAGCCTGCAGAGTCACTGTACTCATCTGGGTGCCCAATGAGACTTTAAAGATGGTGTGTGCCAGCTGAGGGATACCCAGTGAAAGGGGGGGGGTGGATCTACTGAGTGGCAGATTATCCTGACAACAGTATATAGTCAAATAGATTTGAGGGGCATCAGAGGAACAGAATGGGTGGTTAATCATAAAATCCTGACAGTGTGGAAGCAGCCAATTCAGCTCATCAAGCCCACACCAACCCTCCGAAGAGGACCCCACCCACCCCAACACACAGCCCTGCATTTCCCATGGCCATCCCACCTAACCTTCCCATTCCCGAACACTATGGGACAATTTAGCATGGACAATCCACCCTGATCTGCACATCTTTTGGAATGTGGGAGGAAACCGGAATACCCGGAGGAAACCCACGCAGACACGGGGGAGAATGTGCAAACCCCACACAGACAGTCACCCGAGGCTGGATTTGAACCTGGGTCCCTGGTGCTGTGAGGCAGCAGTGCTAACCACTGAGCCACCGTGCCGCCCCTAACTGAGGTGAGTTAATGAGGTGAGCTTGGTCAGACACAGCAAGACAACTCTCTGGCCCTCATGACAGAAATCCTTCCAAAAAACCCAGTAAAGCGCAGCCTTCTATCTAAAAAAACCCAAGATTCAACCCGTTCTGGTTCTCCTGAGGTCCATCGAGAGCCCCATTGCTGAGTGATGTGGACACCTCCACATGACAAATGTCAGCGACAGTAGCCTGTAGTTTCTTGTCACCGACGTCCATCCTTTCAGAGATACCTTTGGATATATTTGCCACTTTCCAGAGTTGAGTGAATTTTCTGGGAATATTTGGGAGCTACATGTGGCTGTGGAGAAACAGGGAGCCAAGGTCAGAGGTCACACCAGACCAGGGTTACAGTCCAACAGGTTTATTTGAAATCACAAGCTTTCGGAGCACTGTGCCTTCATCGGGTGAAGTGATGAGAGGTACACAGGCACAGAATTTAGAAAGTTAAAAATCACACAACACCAGGTTATAGTCCAACAATTTATTTCAAAGCACGAGCCACCTGATGAAGGAGCGTCGCTCCGAAAGCTAGTACTCCCAAATGAACCTGTTGGACTATAACCAGCTGTTGTGTGATTTTTAACTTTGTCCACCCTAGTCCAACTCCTCCACCTCACAGAATTTATAATCAGAGAGGTCAAAAGATCAAACAACTGGTGTGGTTGGAGGTGAATGTCAGGTGAAGGGGTGACCTATATCCTGATTAATTGAGGCAAAGAGATAATTACAAAAGAAATGAAAATAAGGTTTTGCTGGAGACAAGCTAAACGGTTAGAATAACAAGATGGGAATAAGAGTCACATGCCAAGGGTCTAGCCAAAGTAACAAGGAATCCAAAACTGTACAAACTAATTAAGGTAGAGAGATCAGGGGGCCAAACCGTAGGGTAGGTCTTCCAGAGAGCTAGTGCAGAGTGAGAGGACTGAATGGCCTCATTCTGAGCTGCTGTCTGAATGCTGGGTGAGACAGGACAGCGTTATTCTGCTGCAGACTGTGAGGTTGATCCCAATACAATTCACTGTCTGATCCTTATCAAGGTTTAACAGAGAAACCCTGCCTCTCAGACGCAGCTTAATTGAGCACCTACACACAGTAAGTGGTGTTGTTTCTTCTGAAATTAATTCCAGGAATATCATATTGAAATCCTGTTTTTAAAATGAACTAATCCACTTGCTCTTTTACCGTGGTGAACCTCCTACCTTTTGATTGCTCTCAGAGTAAACAAGTCACAAGCCCCAGGATTGAATGTAAGAGCTGGATATGAAAGGTCACTGCAGTTACTGGGGACAGAGGCTGCACTCAGGGTGTCTGCAGCAAGGCTCTCCCAAGCTGCACTTATACCCAGGGTCTCAGAGATGGACAGGATTCTGATCTTTGCTGCACTTGTTAATCAGTGAGACTAAAACCTGCATTTATATAGCTCCAACCATACAGGTCAGGGCTCCCAAAGCAATTTCAGGGTGTTCATAATGGTAGGCATCTGTGACACAAGTTGATAACGGCCACATTAATCTTAACCATGGGAAGGCGTAGAGGGAGCTTTACTCTGTATCTAACCCCGTGCTGTCCCTGTCCTGGAAGTGTTTGATAGGGGACAGTGTAGAGGGAGCTTTACTCTGTATCTAACCCTGTGCTGTCCCTGTCCTGGGAGTGTTTGATGGGGACAGTGTAGAGGCAGCTTTACTCTGTATCTAACCCTGCGCTGTCCCTGTCCTAGGAGTGTTTGATGGGGACAGTGTAGAGGGAGCTTTACTCTGTATCTAACCCCGTGTTGTCCCTGTCCTGGGAGTGTTTGATGGGGGACAATGTAGAGAGAGCTTTACTCTGTATCTAACCCCGTGCTGTCCCTGCCCAGGGAGTGTTTGATAGGGACAGTGTAGAGGGAGCTACACTTTCAGGTTAAAAGGGTAGAGGGAGCTCCATACTGTATCTAAGCCCATCCTATACCTGTCTTGATTGTGTTTGATGGGAACAGTGCAGTGGGAACACTGCTTGCAGATTATAAGAGTAGAGGATGCTTTACCTTCAGTTTAAATGTGTTGAGGAACCTTTTCTTTACCTCAGCCTCTTGTCCTGGAAGTATTTGGTGGTGGCACTGTCGAGAAAGCATGACTTTAATTTTATGAAAATGTAGAGGAAGCTTTCCTCTGTCTGGAACTCTCGAGCTGTCCCTGGGGTAAACGATGGGGACAGTGTAGATGGAGGTGTAACACACTGTTCCTGGATCACTACCAAACCTATTTATTTAGAGCACCATGATAGTTTTGTTAAATTAGTCAGCTAAATCTGTGTTCTCCTACCCTCTTGCTCCTTATGTCCAAAACACCATGAGGTTTTTCCTAAATCCTGTTAGCTAAATCCTGTTGGTCGCTTTTTACCTTCCTAATTCTTTGTTTGAGTTATTTTCTGCTTTCTTTCTTATTTAAGGACTCTGTCTGCCCTCAAGTTTCTGAAACCCTACTGACTGAGCTCTCAACTTCTTGTCATCCAAGATTCTCGGATCTTCCCATCCTTACAGAACATAGAACATATCCTTCATTTTCGCAGGAACATGCTGGTTCTGAACTCTAACCAACTGGCCTTTAAAAGATTCCCACATGACAGATTTGAATTTACCCTCAAACAGCTGCCCCCGCCCTCCCCCAATCCACATTCCCCAGTTCCTGCCTAATATTGTTGTATTTAGCCTTGCGAGGAGAAAGTGAGGTCTGCAGATGCTGGAGTTCAGAGCTGAAAGTGTGTTGCTGGAAAAGCGCAGCAGGTCAGGCAGCATCCAAGGAGCAGGAGATTCGACGTTTCGAGCATAAGCCCTTCATGCCCGAAACGTCGAATCTCCTGTTCCGTGTATTTAGCCTTGCCCCAATTTAATACTTTCACCTGAGACTACTCTTTACCTTAACTTAAACCTTACCTTAACTTAACTTTACCTTTAACTTAAAACTGACAGAATTATGATGACTGTCCCCCCACTGAAACTTCGATCACCTGGCTGAGCTCTGGTCTGGCCTCTTTCCTGGTTGGACTATTTGCATGTTGTTTTAAGAAAACTATCCTGGACGTACCTCACAAATTCTGCCCCATCTAAGGCACCATGTGAGTCTTATTTAAACATTGGGGATGTTAAAATCCCCCTCCGCATCAACCCTGCTGCCTTTCCAGTTCCATTATCCTCCAACCACACTGCCTCACCATCGCCTTCACCAGTTTCCCCATCTCTCCTCCTCCCACTTCATCCCAGACCCAACCCTCCAACTCGGCACCGCTCTCTTGAATTGTCTCACCTGCCCATCTTCCTTCCCACCTATCCACTCCACCCTCCTCTCTGACCTATCACAATCATCCCCCCCCCCACCTTCATCTACCTTCCCAGCCTTCCCAGCTACCTGCCCCAGCCCCACCTCTACCCTCCTATTTATCTCTCAGCCCCCTTCTCTAACCAACATTCCTGATGAAGGGGTTCTGCCCGAAACGTCCACTCTCCTGCTCCTTGGATGCTGCCTGACCTGCTGTGCTTTTCCAGCACCACACTCTCTCGACTCTGACTCTCCAACATCTGCAGTCCTCTCTTTCTCCATTTTTTCCACAGTCTGTCCACAGATCTGTTCCTCCATTTCCCATTGGCTGTTGGGAGGTCTGCTGTACAGCCCATCAAAGTGATTACAGCCATCCCTCTGCTGACCTCTATCTATAATGCCCTACTGGATGAACCCTCCAAGATGTCCTCCCTCAGTACAGCTCTGACATTCTCCCTCATCAGTACAGCACCTCACCTACCTCCCTCTCTATCTCGCCTGAAACATTGCATACCCTATACTATTTTGAATTTGAATTTGAATCATTTGTTGTCACATATATTTAATATAAAATACAGCGACAAGTTTAAACTGTTGCCAAGCACTGGCACCATTTTGAGTAACTTAAAAATTAAAAAAGAACTTAAAAGAGAGTCCAGTTTTCCACCACCGTGAAAAAGCTGCCTCCTCACTACTGCTGCCAGAGTCCCACTCCATACTTCACCAGGAGGCTGACTCTGTAGCTACTTTGCCTCCAGGACTCGGGCCTACACCACCACCGCCCCCAAAACCACCTTTGAAGCTGCTGCCGCTCTGGATCCCAGCGAAGACACCTTCCTACCGAGCTCTCCTCAGAAGGTAAGTTAAAACAAAAACTAACAAAAAAGGAAAAAATGAGAAGGAAAGCAGACAGAGGGGACGATTCCCAGCCTCAGCAGCCAGGACGCTGCCTACTCCGTCACCACCACCTTGGAAAGGCTTGGCTATCAGTCTTCTCCCTCTCACAACCAAGTCTGTGTGATATCCACAACATCATAGCTGTATGTATTAACCTAAGCTTTAAGCTCATCCGCCTGACCTGTCATAGTCCTCGCATGAAAACAAACACCTCAGATGGCTCACGTTCGTTAATCTCTCCCAGTCTGTTTTTCCACTCAGCCGTACTGACCTTCGTTTCTGACTCCTCCTCGGTTACCTCACTTGCCCACTGCTCTGGTTCCCACCCCCCGCCACACTAGTTTAAAGCCTGCCAGAGGCACTGCCAGGGTATTGGTGCCCCTCCAGTTTAGGTGCAGCCCATCCTTCTTGTCCAGGTCTCACCTGTCCCAGAAAACATCCCAATGATCCACAGACTTCAAGCCCTCCCTCCTACACCAGCTCTTCAGCCATGTATTTTACTGTACTGCTTTCTGATTCCTAACTTCACTGGATCGTAGCGCAGGAAGTAACCCAGGGATTACAACCCTTGATGTCCTGATTTTCAACTTCCTCTCTAACTCCCTGATCTCTCTGTCTGTTTTGTTGGTACCGATCTGGAGAATCACCTCGAGCTGCTCACCCTCCTCCTTCAGAATATCCTGTCCCCGCTCAGAGACATCCTTGACCCTGACAGTGGGACGGCAACACACCATCTTGGAATCTCGCTCACGGTCACAGAAACACCTCTCTGTGCCCCTGATGATAGAGACTCCTATCACTGCTGCTCACCCACACTCCAACCCTCCCTGCAGAGCAAATCATGGTGCCACTGACTTGGCTGTTGCTGCTTTTCCCAGAGGCCATACTCCCCATCAGTATCCAAAATAATATCCCTATTTGAGAGGGGGATGGCCACAGGGACCCCTGGACTGCCTGACCCACTTACCAGTCTTCCTGGTGGTCACCCAGCTCTCTTCTCTCTGTGTAGCCCCTTCCTAGAGATGTGACCAGCTCACTAAATGTGATAGCCATCACACACTCAGCCTCACGGATGCTCCATAATGAGTCCGTCTGCAACTCCAGGTGCTCCATACAACAAATTAGGAGCTGCATCTGAACACGCTTCCTGCTTACAGAGTCACCATGGAGACTGGGAGTGTCCCTGTTGTCCCACATGGTGCAGGAGGGGTAGTCCCATGGGGTTGGGTTCTCCATGATCCTTACTGATGACAGACAGCTCTCGAGGAACTGATTACACACCCTTTCCCAATTGTCACCAAACTCTGGCCTCTCACTCCCGCTGTCTATTCTAAGCAGACTGCGCCCTCAGAAAGTCAGCACTTTATCCCCTCCAGGTACTCAGTCTGCAAACCTGGCTCCTGAGCAACCAAGCCTATACCCATAATCCCCCTCAGTCATGGTGAATGAGCCAACTTCTCCCAGAATCCTCCTCAGTTGCTTCTCATTAGTGCCCGATCAACCCAGACCCCTCAGGTAAACTCCACCTGGACCTGAAAAGTGATCAGTCCCCATCAATTCCCTGGTGATTGCAATTCCACCGTGTTTCCCTCCTTCCTTCAACCCTCCAGATGTTCAGATATTAGTGATTTGCATCCTCTATGGTGAAGACAAAATGCGAAATATTTATTCATTGCATCTGCCATTTCCTTACTACTGCATTCTCAGTCCCTGGAGAACCAGCATTCACTTTACTTTCTTGTTTATTTTGGCAACGTTTGCTGGCAACCGTCAACTTTGGGCAACTATTCACACGTGCTCACCCTGACACACCAACATGCATGTTCCAGACATTACATCAGCACATAGAACACACATGAGGCATCACACATAAACACTGCACTGCGCACCCGCACTGAGATGGGATTTGGTGGCCGGGAGTTAGGATGTGGGCAGTGGGACTCTGAGGGAGAGCAGAGAATCAGATTGGGGGGAGGGGAGAGTGAATCATAGGGTTTGACAGGGAGGGGATGAGTGAGAATGGGGGTGGGCGGGTGCTGCAAACACAGCCTTCTCTTTTCAGATACTTGTGGAAGCACTTACTGAGTTGTAAAGAAGGGTCACTGAACTCGAAATGTTAACTCTGCTTTCTCTCCACAAATACTGCCAGACCTGCTGAGTTTCTCCAGCAATTTTGTTTCAGATCCCCAGCATTTGTAATTCTTTGTTTTACTTTAGTGTGAAGGATTGACCAGAAACTGAATTGGAATAGTTACATAAACACCGTGCCTACAAGAGCAGGTCAGAGGTTAGAAATCCTGCAGCGAGTAACTCACCTCCTGACTCCCCAAAGCCTGTCCACCATCTACAAGGCACAAGTCAGGAGTATGATGGAATACTCCCCATTTGCCCTGGATGGGGGCAGCTGCAACAACACTCAAGAAGCTTGACACCATCTAGGGCAAAGCAGCCGCTTGATTGGCACCACATCCACGAACACCCCCTCCCTCCCCCACCGAAGCTCAGTAGCAGCAGTGGGTACCATCTACAAGATGCACTGCAGAAATTCACCAATTATCCTCAGGCAGCACCTTCCAAACCCATGGCCACTTCCATCTAGAAGGACCAGGGCAGCAGATACATGGGAACACCACCCCATCCAAATTGCCCCCAAGCCACTCACCATCGCCCTTTCTTCAGTGTCACTGGGTCAGAATCCTGGAATTCCCTCCCCAAGGGCATTACACGGTATTTATTTCACATTGTCTGCAATGGTTTAAGAAGGCAGTTCACCCCCATTTCCTCCAAGGTAAAGGGATGGGCAATAGTGTCCCATGAATTAATAAATAAAAGCAGAATCTAACAGTGTGTTGTCTGAGATGAAACACGCTGAGACGGAAGTAATGAAGACATGTCCCATGCTATTGATAACATGGAAAACATCAAAATCATCTACCTGTCTAAATTGTTTGCAAATATTTAAAGGATCTGCCTTTTGAAAATTGGTGACCATTTGTTATTGGCTCAGACTGACTCAGGGGCGAGTGGTCATGTGCAAAACAGGAGGCCAAAAGATGTAGGAGCCGAAATATTCAGCCGGTGGAGTCTGCTCTATCACTCAATGAGATCATTCTGGTCTCCTTCCTATCGGAAAGATGTTGTGAAACTTGAAAGGGTTCAGAAAGATTTACAAGGATGTTGCCAGGGTTGGAGGATCTGAGCTACAGGGAGAGGCTGAACAGGCTGGGGCTGTTTTCCCTGGAGTGTCGGAGGCTGAGGGGTGACCTTATAGAGATTTATAAAATTATGAGGGGGCATGGGTAGGATAAATAGACAAGGTCTTTTCTCTGGGGTGGGGGAGTCCAGAACTAGAGGGCATGGGTCTAAGGTGAGAGGGGAAAGATATAAAAGAGACCTAAGGGGCAACTTTTTCACACAGAGGATGGTACGTGTATGGAATGAGCTGCCAGAGGATGTGGTGGAGGCTGGTACAATTGCAATATTTAAGAGGCATCTGGATGGGTATATGAATAGGAAGGGTTTGGAGGGATATGGGCCGGGTGCTGGCAGGTGGGACTAGACTGGGTTGGGATATCTGGTCGGCATGGACGAGTTGGATCGAAGGGTCTATTTCCATGCTGTACATCTCTCTGACTCTATGACTCTATGGTTTATTTAATAAACCTCAATTCCATTTTCCTGCCCTTTTCCCATAACTCTCAATTCTGTTACTGATTAAGCCTCTCTCTCTCTCTCTCTCTCTCTCTCTCTCTCTCAGCCTTGATTATCCTGAATGCCCCAGTCCCGACAGCCCTCTGTGGGAAAGAATTCCACAGATTCACTCCCCTCAGAGAGAAGAAATCTCTCCTCATTTCTGTCTGAGATGTGTGACTCTCTATTCTGAGATGATACCCTCTGGTCCACACCAAGAAAAACAACCTCTCCACATCTCCCCTGTCATATCCCCTAAAAACCTGGTCTGTTTCAATAAGGTCTCCTCTCATTCTCCACAACACCAATGAGTACAAGCCCAATCCACTCAATCTCTCCTCATACCTTCTCTGGATGTTCCTCCAAAGCCAATCTATCTTTCCTTAGGCAAGGGACCAGTATTCCAGGTGACTAGTACCTTGCGTAGTTTTAGCAAAACTTTCCTATTTTTATACTCCTTTTTTTTGAAATGTAAAATAACTCCATTTGTCTTCCCTGTTACTGCATAGAGTCATGGAGATGTACAGCATAGAAACAGACCCTTCGGTCCAACCCGTCCATGCTGACCAGATATCCTAAACCTAATCTAGTCCCATTTGCCAGCACTTGGCCCATATCCCTCCAAACCCTTCCTATTCAAAGAGTCATCCGGATGCCATTTAAATGCTCTAACTGTATCAGCCTCCACCGCCTAATTACCAGTTGTATCTGCAGACCAACTTTCTGTGATTCATGCACAAGGTCCCTCTGCATAGCAGCATACTGCAACCCCTTACCATTCAAGTAAAAGTCCTCTTTAAATGTTACTCCTACCGGAATGGATGACTTTACATTTATTAACATTGTATTCCATCTACCAGAGCATTGCCCACTCACTTATGGTCACAATAAGGAGGGTTGTGATGGGAGAAGCTTTCAACTTCAGAGTGAGACTGCCAGTGTTAAGGGCTTGGATGGGGAGAAACTTCTTAAATGTGTTCAAGAAAATTTTCTTTATTAATATGTATCTCCTAGAGAAGGAGCAACACTTGACCATCTCTTGGGAAATAAGACAGAGCAGGTGGCTGAAGTATTAGTGGGGGAGCACTTTGGGACCAGTGACCATAATCCTATTACTTTTACAATAGTTCTGGAAAAGGACAAGCCTTGTATTGAAGTTCTAAATTGAAGGCCAGGTTTTGCTCCTTCTGTAGTCGGTACCTATTGATTAAACAAGTCCAGTTTGGTGGTATTAGAGAGGAACATTCAGAAGTTAATTGGGGAGGCTGTTTGCAGGTCAAGGAATGATTGGTGAGCGATAGGTTTTCAAAAGTGAGGTAACAAAAGTTTCGAGACTGCATGTTCCTGTTAAAGTAAAGGACAAAGATGATAGATCTAGGGGACAAGTTTTGAGAAGATTTGTAGCTCAGGTTGAGGTTCTGGATGTGGGGTTGCTCTCTGAGCTGGAGGGTTCGTTTCCTGGCATCATTGCCAGCCTACTCAGACCCCTTGGCATCATGGTAGCCCACAAACCCACCAACACACTAAAACAGCAGCTAATGAACTTGAAAGACCCTATACAGACACTGAGCAAAACTAATGTCATTTACATAATACCGTGCAAGGACTGTAACAAACGCTACATCGGACAAACAGGCAGAAAACTAGCCACCAGGATACATGAACGTCAACTAGCCACAAAAAGACATGACCCTCTCTCACTAATATCCTCACATACGGATGAGGAAGGACACCACTTCGACTGGGACAACACAAACAGACAGATGCACGAGAATTCCTGGAAACATGGCATTCCAACCAGAACTCTATCAACAAACACATCGAGTTAGACCCCATCTACCACCCCCTGAGAAAAGGAACGGAAAATGGCATCACCATAGGAAATGATGTCACCATGGGAAATGGCATCGCCAACCCAAGGAAACCCAAAAACATGAATAAAAAGTGGGCCATACTACCAGTGCTTCATCTGGAGGCTCACTGATGATGTTACCTAGTATGGTGACGAAACGTCTGAAAATGAACCCTTCAGCTCAGCGAGCGAACCTACATCCAGGAGTAGGGAACACTGGATGACTAGAGATAATGGAGCTGTGGTCAACAAAAGGAACAGGTATATGTCAGGTATAGATACCTGGGATCAAGTGAATCCCTTGAGGAATATAAGAGGAGTACAAGTACACTAAAGAGGGAAATCAAGAGGCAAAAATGGGATAACAGATTGCTTTGGTCGATAAGGTAATGGAGAATCCAAAGAGAATTTTCAAGTATATTAAAAGTGTTACTAGGGAGAGAATAAGGACCATTCAAGATCAATGAAGCCATCTATTTGTGGAACCACAGGAGATGGCAGTGATACTAAGTAAATATCCTGCTTTGGTATTTACTGTGGAGAAAGACATGGAAGCTAGGGAAACTGAGGGAGATAAATAGTGATGTCTTGAAAAGAGTCCTTATTACAGAAGAGGAAGTGCTGGAGGTCTGAACGCATAAAGGTAGTAAATCCCCAGGACCTGATCAAGTGTGTCCCAGGACATTGTGAGAGGCTAGGGAAGAAATTGTAGGGCCCCTAGCAAAGGTATTTGTATCATTGACAGCTACAAGTGAGGTGGCCAGTATTAAAGAAAGGCAGTGACTATAGATCAGAGAGCCTGACATCAATGATGGGTACATTGTTGGAGGGGATTCTGAGGGACAGGATTTACATGCACTTGGAGAGGCAAGGACTGCTTAGGGATAGTCAACATGGCTTTGTGCTTGGGAAATTGTGACTTACAAATTGGATGGAGTTTTTTGAGGATGTGACTAACGACGGATGAGGGCGGGCAATATACTTTGTCTAAGTGTGCTAGCAAGGTCTTTGACAAGGTTCTGCATGGTTGACTGTTTGGTAAGGTTCAATCACATGGGATCCAGGGGGAGCTAGCCAATTGAAGACAAAATTGACTTGACAGTAGGAGACAGATGGTTGTGGCTAGTGAGTTGTTTTTGGTTTGGAGATCGATGACCAGCCAAATTCCTCAAGGGTCAGAGAGTTGTTTGTAATTTATTTAAATGGGTGAGAATATAGGAGGCATGGTTAGTAAGTTTTCAGATGACACCAAAATTGGTGGGATAGTGGGCAGCGAAGAGGGTGATCTAAGAGTACAACAGGATCTTGATCAGTTGGGCCAACGGGCCAAGGAGTGACAAATGGAATTTAATTTACATAAATGCGCAGTGTTGCATTTAGGTGAGACAAACCAGGCCTGGACTTAGACAGTTAATGGTAGGGCCCTGGGAAGTGTTGTTAAACAGAGGGACCTAGGGGTGCAGGTGCATCGTTTCATGAAATCATGTCTTAAGTAAACAAGGTGGTAAAGAAGGCGTTTAGCACGCTTGCCTTCATTGGTCAGAGCATTAAGTATAGGAATCGGGACGTCATGTCGTGGTTGTATAGGACATTGGAGAGGCCACTTTTGGAATAGTGCATACAGTTCTGGTTTCCCTGCTATAGGAGAGATGTTATTAAACTGGAAAAAGTGCAGAAGAAATCTACAAGGATGTTATGCAAATTCATGAAGCATTCCATATTTTTAATTGCAACATTTAAAAGTTAGAGGGATATGGGCCAGGTGCTGGCAAATGGGACTAGATTGGGTTGGGATATCTGGTCGGCATGGACAAGTCGGACCGAAGGGTCTGTTTCTGTGCTGAACATCTCCATGACTCTAGAAATCCTCCTGAAAAGTTCTATCAAATCTCCCTACCAGTATCTTAGTCCCCTTCCAATTGAACATGGATGCTAGATTTTGTAATTTATACATGGAGACCCTCAAAGTCCTCTGTTCTGGAACTTTCTGCAGCTTCCTCCAGGTAAGTAATATTCAACTCCTCTATTCTTCCTGCCAAAGTCAAAAATTGTAGGATACTGGGTTATAGTCCAACCAGTTTATTTAAAACCACCCCCTCAGGCAGCTAGCAAGAGAGAACACATCAGACACAGCATTTATAGTAAAAGATCAAAGGGGCATAGAATTGATATGAATGTATTAAACAAATATAGATGGCTATTCAGTCTTTAATCAGTTAGAGTGGGGATGCAGGTTTTGATTGATTAATATGTAAATTTCGGAATTTCTTTCAAGTCACTGCCCTGAGATAACGTAAGGTTTTATCAGAATAAAGGTGATATCTCAGGTCAGATAATTTTAGGTGTGAGATCTTGTTTCACGTCTCTCTGTGCCTCAGCCTGGAGTCAGACTGGTTTCATTTCCAAAGTAGGAATTTACAAAATGCCACATGGACTGACTGCCGACAGATTGTGTGTTTTTTGAGCAAAATAGAATCTATCTGCAAATACAAATCTATAAATACAATTTCACTCCCATCAACCTACCACAGACTGGCAGCAATCTCAGTGATGGTCAGAGTGGAAATGAAAGAATAGGCAGAATGAATGTGTGGCTACAGAAATGATGCAGGAGGGAGGGGTTCTGATTTTTGAGACTGATTCTGGGGGAGGTGGGACTTTTAAAAATTGGACAGTCTACATCTGGGCCGGGCTGGAACCAATGTCCTTGGAGGTGCTTTTGATAACGCTGTTGGGGAGGGTTTAAACTAATGTGACAGGGGGATGGGAACCAAATGAGGAGGTTAGTGGATAGTAAGGAGGCAGTAACTAAAGCCTGTAAGGAACTAGGTAATGAAGTCAGCGTGACTAAGGGGAAGAGGAAGTAGGGAGCAGATGGTGAACGCAAAGGGACTGGTGGTCTGAAGTGCATTTGTTTTAATGTGAGAAGTGTAGTAGGTACGGCAGGTAAACTTAGGGCTTGGATTAGTACCGGGGAGTATGATGTTATTGCTACTACTGAGACTTGGTTGAGGGAAGGGCATGACTGGTAACTAAATATCCCAGGATATTGATCCTTCAGGCAGGCTAGAAAGGAAGGTAAGAGGGATGGAGGAGTCACTGGTCAGAGTGGATATCACAGCCATGCTGAAGGAGGGCACCATGGAGGACTCGAGCAGTGAGGTAATATGGGCAGAGCTCAGAAATAGGAAAGGTGCGATAACAATGTTGGGGCAGTACTACAGGCCTCCCAACAGCGAGCGGGAGACAGAGGGACAAATATGTAAATAGATCATGGAAAGATGTAGGAGCAACAAGGTGTTGGTGATGGGAGATTATAAATTTCCCAATATTGACTGGGATTCATTTAGTGTTAGAGGTTGAGATGGAGCAGAATTTGTAAAGAGCATCCAGGAGGGTTTTCTAGAGCAGTATGTAAATAGTCCAACTTGGGAAGGGGCCACACTGGGCCTGGTGTTGGGGTATGAGCCTGGCCAGGTGGGTGAAGTTTCAGCAGGGGATTACTTTGGGAATAGCAATACTTTGGGAATTCCGTAAGTTTTAGAGTACTCATGGACAAAGACGAGAGTGGTCCTGAAGGAAGAGTGCTAAACTGGGGGATCGCCAATGGGAATAAAATTTAGCGGGAGCTGGGGAATGTAGATTGGGTGCAGGTGTTTGAAGGTAAATCCACATTCGATATGGCTTTTAAAGAGAGGTTGATTAAAGTGTAGGATAGACATGTTCCTATGAAAGTGAGGGATAGAAATAACAAGATTAGGGAACCATGTATAACAGGTGAACTTGTGAGACTAACTAAGAGGGAAATGGAAGCATAAAAAAGGTCGCGGTGACTGAAGACAGATGAGGTTTTGGAAAAATACTGGGAATGTAGGACCAATCTGAAACGAGGGCTAAAAGGGGTCATGAGATATCCTTAGCGAACAGGGTTAAACAAAATCCCAAAGCCTTTTGTTCATATATAAGGAGCAAGAGGGTAACTAGAGAAAGGGTTGGCCCACTCAAGGACAAAGGAGGAAAGTTCTGTGTGGAGTCAGAGAAAATGGGTGAGATTCTTACTGAGTACTTTGCATCGGTATTCACCGAGGAGAGGGATGTGACGGATGTTGAGGTTAGGGTTAGATGTTTGAGTACTCTCGGTCAAGTTGGCATAAGAAGGGAGGAAGTGTTGATATTCTAAAAGGCAATAAGGTGGACAAGTCACCAGGTCCAGATGTGTTCTACCCCAGGATACTGAGGGGAGTGAGAGAGGAAATAGCTGGGGCCTTAACAGATATCTTTGCAGCATCCTTGAACACGGGTGATGTCCCAGAGGACTGGAGAATTGGTAACGTTGTCCCCTTGTTTAAGAAGTGTAGCAAGGATAATCCAGGCAATTACAGACCGGTGAGCCTGACGTTGGGATAAGGAAGCTGCTGGAGAAGATACTAAGGGATAGGATCTATTTACATTTGGAAGAAAATGGGCTTATCAGAGATAGGCAGCATGGTTTTGTGCAAGGAAGGCCATGTCTTATCAACTTAATAGAATTCTTTGAGGAAGTGTCAAAATTGCTTGATGAACGATGGGCTGTAAATGTCATATACATGGACTTCAGTAAGGCATTTGATAGGGTTCCCCATGGTAGGCTGATGGGGAAAGTGAAGTCACATGGGGTCCAGGGTGTACTAGCGAGATGGATAGAGAACTGGCTGGGAAATAGGAGACAGAGAGTAGTAGTGGAAGGGAGCTTCTCAAAATGGAGGCCTGTGACCAGTGATGTTCCACAGGGATCCGTGCTGGGACCACTGCTGTTTGTGATATACATCAATGATCTGGAGGAAGGTGTAGGTGGTCTGATTAGCAAGTTTGCAGATGACACTAAGATTGGTGGAGTAGCAGATAGTGAAGGGGACTGTCAGAGAATACAGCAGAATATAGACAGACTGGAGAGATGGGCAGAGAAATGGCAGATGGAGTTTAATCCGGGCAAATGCGAGGTGATGCATTTTGGAAGATGCAGTTCAAGAGCGAACTATACAGTGAATGGAAAAGCCCTGGGGAAAATGGATGTACAGAGATCTGGATGTTCAGGTCCATTGTTCCCTGAAGGTGGTAACGCAGGTCAGTAGAGTGGTCAAGAAGGCATATGGCATGGTTTCCTTCATTGGATGGGGTATTGAGTACAAGAGCTGGCATGTCATGTTACAGTTGATTAGGACTTTGGTTCGGTCACATTTGGAATACTGTGTACAGTTCTGGTCACCACATTACCAAAAGGATGTGGATGCTTAGGAGAGGGTGCAGAGGAGGATCACCAGGATGTTGCCTGGTATGGAGAGAGCTAGCTATGAAGAGAGATTGAGTAGATTAGGATTATTTTCATTAGAAAGACAGAGATTGAGGGGGGGAACCTGATTCAGGTCTACAAAACCAAGAGATGTATAGACACGGTGGATGGCACGAAGCTTCATCCCAGAGTGGGGGGCTCAATTACTAGGGGTCACGAGTTCAAGGTGAGAGGAGAAAGGTTTAAGGGAGATATGCATGGCAAGTTCTTTACACAGAGGGTGGTGGGAGCCTGGAATGCATTGCCAGCGGCAGTGGTAGAGGGTGGCACGATAGTGTCACTTGAGATGTATCTAGACAGAGACATGAATGGCCAGGGAGTGGGGGAAACAGATCCTTAGGAAATAAACAACAAGTTTAGATCGAGGATCTGGATTGGTGCAGGCTTGGAGGGCCAATGGGCCTGTTCCAGTGCTGGAAGGTCGCTTGGTGTGTGTGTGTGTGTGTGTATAGTGCAATGGTGGTCACCTGTACTGTGACATGAACCCAAGGTCCCGGTTGAGACCATCCCCATGGGTACCGAACTTAGCTATCAGCCTCTGCTCGGCCACTTTGCGTTGTTGCCTGTCCCGAAGTCTGCCTTGGAGGACGGTCACCCGAAGGTCCGAGGTTGAATGTCCCGGACCACTGAAGTGTTCTCCGACTGGGAGGGAACACTCCTATCAGTTGATTGTTGTGTGGTGTCCATTTATCAGTTGTTATAACATCTGCTCAGTTTCACCAATGTATCATGCCTCAGGGCATCCTTGCCTGCAGCGTATGAGCTAGACAGCATTGGCTAAGTGATGAGTACCTGCCATGTACACAGTGGGTGGTGTCCCCATGGGTAAGGATGATATCCATGTCGGCACTCTGACATGTCTTGCAGTGGTGGCCATGACAGGGTTGTACAGTGTTGTGATCGATGTTGTCCTGAAGGCAGGGCAGTTTGCTGCCAACAATGATCTGTTTGAGGCTTAGCGGGAGTTTTAAGGTGAGAAGTCGAGGCATAGGGAAGGTCTTGGCGAAGTGCTCATCCTCATCGATAATGTGTTGAAGGCTGAGAGGGAGATGGTGTGGTTTTTCAAATAAATACCAGGAAGTACTGGACCACGAAAGGTACCCTGCCGGTGCAGCTCATGTCTGTCTTGTGGGAAGGTCACTACGGTTCCTTGCTGTGGCACGTTGGAACTGGTGATCAATGAGTTGTGCATTGTACCCTGTTTTTATGAGGAGATCCTTGAGCATCTTCAGATGTCCATCACTTTCCTCCTCATCTGAACAGATCCTGTGTTTGTGTAGGGCTTCTCTGTAGGGAATGGCTGTTTTAATATGTTTTGGATGGAAGCTGGAGAAGTGGAGCGTTGTGAGGCTATCTGGGGGTTTGCAGTAGACTGAGGTACTGAGGTGCCCATCCTTGATGGAGATGCATGCGCTTGACATTGAGACAGATACTAGTCTGTGGTGAGTTTGATGGTGGGATTAAACTCATTGATATCACTGTGTAGTTGTTTCAGTGACTCCTCGCCATGGGTCCAAAGGAAAAAAATGTTGTCATTATTTTTGGTGTCTAGTGTTGGTTGGAGGCACTGGGCGGCAAAGAAGTCTTGTTCGAAGTTGTGCATGAAAATCTTGCCATATTGGGGTGCAAATTTGATCCCTACAGCTGTTCCGTGTGTCTGGATGAAGAACTGGTTGTTAAGGGTGAAAATGTTATGGTCAAGGATGAAGCGAATGAGTTGTGGGATTGTGCTTGGAGATTGGCAGTTATTGGTATTCAGTACTGAGGCTGTTGCCGCAATGCTGTCATTGTGGGGGACGCTAGCGTAGAGTGCTGAAACATCAATTGTAACGAAGAAGGTTCCTGGTTTGAATGATCCGTGGGTGCTGAGTTTCTGTAAGAAATCTGTATTGTTGTGACAGAACCTGGGGGTCCCCTTTACAAAGGGTTTCACAATGCCTTCAACATAGCAAGGAACGTTCGCACACAGAGTTCCATTGCCTGATACGATGGGACGTCCTGGTGTGTTGGCTTTGTATATCTTTGGAAGGCAGAAGAAGTTCCCTATGTGCGAAGTACATGGGATGAGAGTGTGTGGGAATGTGAAGGACTGGATCGAAAGTCTGAATCAATGTGTTTACTCCATGGGTGTGTTCTTTGGTCGGATCAGCCGGTAGTTGCCTGTAGTGTTTCTGGTTGTTCAGTTGTCGGAACACTTCCTTGCAGTAGTCCGTTCTATTCTGAATAACGATGGCTCCTCCTTTATCGGTCGGTTTGATGATAATGTCGCGATTGGTTTTGAGAGCATGGATGTTGTGTTGTGATTGGGTGATGTTTTGCTCTACCCTGTGGGTGTGGCTGATAAATCTGGCGTTCACACATTTTCTGATGGTTTGAGCAAACATGTCAAGCCCAGCGCAGCAGCCCTCCAGTGGGGTCCAAATCAATTCCTTCTTTGGTCGCTTCACAAAGATCTCCTGCCAATGGGAGTATGACCTCACATTTCCCCTTCATGTACTATACCTATCAAGTTTTTGCCCAGTTGTTTAACCTGACTGTATCTCTCTGTAAACTCTGTTACCCTCACCACTTGTCTTCCCCGTTATTTTCATATCGTCCAGAAATGTGGCAATAGTGAATTGACCTTCCTCCATCCAAGTTTGGAACATATATTGTGGGCCCAGTACTGATCCCTGTGGCACCCCACAGGTTGCCATTATGAAAACACCCCCCTTATTCCAACTCTCTGTTCTCTAATAGTTAGCCAATCCTCAGTGCATGCCAATACCTTTTAAGTAATCTAATGTGCGGTATTTTCTCAAACATCTTCTGAGAATCTAAATGGATTGCATCCACTATTTTCCCCTTGATCTATCACGTTTATTACCTTCTGAAAGTATTGTAATAAATTTCTCAGACATGATTTCCCTTTCATGAAGCCATTCTTACTCTTTTTGATTAGATCCTGCATTTCTACATACTCTGCTATTGCATTCTCGAACACCTTCTCAATGACAAATCGACGGTAACTAGAGACAAGTTAACTTGATATTTTTATCCTTTTTTTGAACATGAGTACTAATATCTGACAACGTGTCCCGTCAGGTTCAATGGTCTTAGTGGCCTTTTGCCCCATTAATTTCCCCGGCACTTTTTCTTTGATGATAGTTACTATATTTATTTATTTTCTCCCTTTTCCCACTTGATTATTTAATATTTTAGGAAATCTTTAGCTACGATGAAAACTGATGCAAAATGTTCATTTAACTCCTCTGCCATTTCCTCGTTCCCTGTTATTGTTAGTTCCCCAGTCTCATTCTCTAAGGGACCAATGTTTATTGTCACACTCTCTTCTTTTTTATATATACACGGAAGCTCTTACTGTCTGCCTTGATATTGCCTGCTGGTTTACTGACAAAGTTTATTTTCTCCCTCTTGATTAGTTTGGACCTCTTCTGTTGGCTTTTAAAACTTGCCCAATTCTCTAGTTTACACTGCCGCATTATATATTTTTCCTTCACTTTGGTACCATCCCTATCTTCCTAGTTAAATTTACAATGGTTGCTCTTAAAATTCTTTCTCCTCAGTGGGATATATGTTCGAAGTGAATCATGGACTATTTTCTTAAATATCTGCCATTGCCCCTGAACTATCTTTGCCGCTAAACACCTTTCCAAGTTCAGCAAGCCTGCTCTGCCCTATGTCATTACACTTATTTAAGTTTAGCACAGCTGTATCTGATCCATGTTTCTCACTCTCAAACTGAATGTTAAATTCCTCCATGTTGTCATCACTCCCAGGGAGATCTTTCACTCTGAGATCATTTATTAAATCTACCTCATTACAAATTTCCTGATCCAAAATAGCCTGATCCCTGGTTGGGGATCCTCAGCAGATTGTTAAAGAAGAGAGTGGTCAGTATTCACTGAGGAGAGGAACATGATGAATCTTGAGATTAGAGATAAAAGTTTGATTAGATTGGATCATGTTGGCATAAGTAGGGAAGATGTGTTGGGTATGCTAGAGGTTATTAAAGTAGACAATTCCCCAGGACCAGATGGGATCAATCTCAGGTTGCTGAGGGAGGTGAGAGAGGAAATAGCTGGGGCCCTGACAGATATCTTTGTGGCATCCTTAAATACAGGTGAGGTGCCAGAGGACTGGAGGGTGCTCATGTTGTCCCCCTGTACAAGAAGGGTAGTAAGGATATTCCGGGTAACTACAGACCAGTGAGCCTGATGTTGGTGGTGGGGAAGTTGCTGGAGAAGGTACTGAGGGATAGGATCTATTTATATTTGGAAAAGAATGGGCTTATCAGTGATAGGCAACATGGTTTTGTGCAGGGGAGATCGTGCCTTACCAACTTAATAGAGTTCTTTGAGGAGGTGACCAAGTTGTTAGATGAAGGAAGGGCTGTTGATGTCATATACATGGACTTTAGTAAGGCGTTTGATAAGGTTCCCCATGGTAGACTAATGGAGAAAGTGAAGTCACATGGTGTGCAGGGTGTTCTAGCTAGGTGGATAAAGAACTGGTTGAGCAACAGGAGGGAGTACTAGTTGAAGGGAGTTTCTCAAAATGGAGAAAGGTGACCAGTGGTGTTCCACAGGGGTCAGAGTTGGGGTCACTGTTGTTTGTGATATACATAAATGATCTGGAAGAGGGCACTGTTGGTCTGATCAGCAAGTTTGCGGATGACACGAAGATTGGTGGAGTAGCAGAAAGCATAAGGGACCATCAGAGAATACAGGAGGGTATAGATAGACTGGAGAGTTGGGCAGAGAAGTGGCAGATGGAGTTCAATCCAGACAAATGTGAGGTGATGCATTTAGGCAAGACTAATTCTAGAGCAAATTATACAATGAATGGAAGAGCCTTGGGAAAAGTTGATGGGCAGAGAGATCTGGGAGTTCAGGTCCACTGTACCCTGAAGGTTGCTGCACAGGTGGATAGAGTGGTCACAAAGGCATATAGTATGCTTGCCTTCATTGGACGGGGTATTGAGTATAAGAGCTGGCAGGTCATGTTAACATTGTACAGGACATTGGTTCGGCCGCATTTAGAATACTGTGTACAGTTCTGGTCGCCACATTACCAAAAGGATGTGGACGCTTTGGAGAGGGTGCAGAGAAGGTTTACGAGGATGTTGCCTGGTATGGAAGGTGCTAGCTATGAAGAGAGGGTGAGTAGGTTAGGTTTGTTTTCATTAGAAAAAAGGAGATTGAGGAGGGACCTGATTGAGGTTTGCAAAATCATGAAGGGTGTAGACGGGGTGGATAGAGACAAACTTTTTCCCAGGGTGAAGGATTCATAATGAGAGGTCACGCTTTCAAGGTGAGAGGTGGAAAGTTTAAGGGGGATACCTACTGCAAGTACTTCACACAGAGGGTGGTGGGTGCTTGGAACACATTGCCAGCAGAGGTGGTAGAGGCAGGCACGGGAGATTCATTTAAGATGCATCTGGACAGATGCATGAGGAGGTGGGGAGCAGAGGGATACAGATGCTTAGGAACTGAGCAACAGGTTTAGACAATAGATTTGGATCGGCTCAGTTTTGAAGGGCCGAAGGGCCTGTTCCTGGGCTGTAAATTTTCATTGTTCTTTGTTCTTTGTTCACAATGGTACTTTGTTCAAATGATCATTCCAAACATGAACAGTGCAATGTAATCAATTGGCATTATGGAGTTATTCAGCACAGAAACAGACCCTTCATTCCCACCAGTCCATGCTGACCCTAACCCCAAACTAAACTAGTCCCACCTGCCTGCTCCAGGCTCATATCCCTCTAAGCCTTTCCTACTCATAGACTTATCCAAATCTCTTTTAAACATTATAGTTGTACCCACATCCACCACTTCCTCAGGAAGTTCATTCCACACACCAACCACCCTCGGTGTAAATAAAATTGCCCCTCATGTTTTTTTTTAAATCTCTCTCCTCTCACCTTAACAATGTGCCCCATGGTCTCGAAATCCCCCATCCCAGGCCAAACACAATGACCATTAGCTGTATCTCTACCTCTCATGATTTTGTAAACTAACTGTTTATCCCCACAGCACTTTGTTTTCTTGCCCTAACTTGGGAGTTAACATTTTTCTGGGCATGGTTGGGAACCACTAACCAGGGGCCGATGGAGTATGAAAGTGGAGTCATACGTGGTTGAGTCCAAGGGTAGGTCTTCCAGAGGACTGAATGGCCTCATTCTGAGCTGCTGTCTGAATGCTGGGTGAGACAGGACAGCGTTATTCTGCTGCAGACTGTGAGGTTGATCCCAACACAATTCACTGTCTGATCCTTATCAAGGTTTAACAGAGAAACCCTGCCTCTCAGACGCAGCTTAATTGACCACCTACACACAGTAAGTGGTGTTGTTTCTTTTTAAATTAATTCCAGGAATATCATATTGAAATCCTGTTTTTAAAATGAACTAATCCATTTGCTCTTTTACCGTGGTGAACCTCCTACCTTTTGATTGCTCTCAGAGTAAACAAGTCACAAGCCCCAGGATTGAATGTAAGAGCTGGATATGAAAGGTCACTGCAGTTACTGGGGACAGAGGCTGCACTCAGGGTGTCTGCAGCAAGGCTCTCCCAAGCTGCACTTATACCCAGGGTCTCGGAGATGGACCGGATTCTGAACTTTGCTGCACTTGTTAATCAGTGAGACTAAAACCTGCATTTATATAGCTCCAACCATACAGGTCAGGGCTCCCAAAGCAATTTCAGGGTGTTCATAATGGTAGGCATCTGTGACACAAGTTGATAAAGGCCACATTAATCTTAACCATGGGAAGGCGTAGAGGAAGCTTTACTCTGTATCTAACCCTGTGCTGTCCCTGTCCTGGGAGTGTTTGATGGGGACAGTGTGGAGGGAGCTTTACTCTGTATCTAACCCCGTGCTATCCCTGTCCTGGGAGTGTTTGATGGGGGACAGTGTAGAGGGAGCTTTGCTCTGTATCTAACCCCGAACGCTGTCCCTGTCCTGGGAGTGTTTGATGGGGACAGTGTAGAGGGAGCTTTACTCTGTATCTAACTCCGTGCTGTCCCTGTCCTGGAAGTGTTTGATGGGGGACAGTGTAGAAGGAGCTTTCCTCTGTATCTAACCCCTTGCTGTCCCTGTCCTGGGAGTGTTTGATGGGCACAGTGTAGAAGGAGCTTTAGTCTGTATCTAACCCCGTGCTGTCCCTGTCCTGGGAGTGTTTGTTGGGGTCAGTGTAGAGGAAGCTTTACTCTGTATCTAACCCTGTGCTGTCCCTGTCCTGGGAGTGTTTGATAGGGACAGTGTAGAGGGAGTTTTACTCTGTATCTAACCCCGTGCTGTCCCTGTCCTGGGAGTGCTTGATGGTGACAGTGTAGAGGGAGCTTTACGCTGTATCTAACCCTGAGCTGTCCCTGTCCTGGGAGTGTTTGATAGGGGACAGTGTAGAGGGAGCTTTACTCTGTATCTAACCCTGAGCTGTCCCTGTCCTGGGAGTGTTTGATAGGGGACAGTGTAGAGGGAGCTTTACTCTGTATTTAACCCTGAGCTGTCCCTGTCCTGGGAGTGTTTGATAGGGGACAGTGTAGAGGGAGCTTTACTCTGTATCTAACCCTGAGCTGTCCCTGTCCTGGGAGTGTTTGATAGGGGACAGTGTAGAGGGAGTTTTACTCTGTATCTAACCCCGTGCTGTCCCTGTCCTGGGAGTGCTTGATGGTGACAGTGTAGAGGGAGCTTTACTCTGTATCTAACCCTGAGCTGTCCCTGTCCTGGGAGTGTTTGATAGGGGACAGTGTAGAGGGAGTTTTACTCTGTATCTAACCCCGTGCTGTCCCTGTCCTGGGAGTGCTTGATGGTGACAGTGTAGAGGGAGCTTTACTCTGTATCTAACCCTGTGCTGTCCCTGTCCTGGGAGTGTTTGATAGGGGACAGTAGAAAAGTATGTTGTGAGGAGGATGGAAGGAAGCATCAGGAGAATTGGACAGACTGATTGAGTGGGTAAGAACATGACCGACGAAATACAATGTGGAAAAATGTGAAGTTATTCCCTTTGGCCAGAGTAACACACATGGAGTGTGTACAGTCATAGAGTCAGACAGCACGGAAACAGACCCTTCGGCCCACCAGTCTGTGCCGAACAGACTTCCACACTAAACTAGTCCCAGCTGCCTGCTCCTTGCCTATATCCCTCCAAACCTTCCCTATTCACGTATCTATCCAAATCTCTTTTAAATGTTGTAATTGTTCCCACATCCACCACTTCCTCAGGAATTCATTCCACACACAAACCACCCTCGGTGTTAAAAATTCTTCCCTTGTGTCTTTTTTAAATCTCTTCACATTTTAAAATTGTGTCCCATCGTCTTGAAATCCCCCATGTTAGGGATTAACTCAGATGGACAAAGGGTGGAAGGTGTTTGCGTTGATAAATCACTGAAGACCACCATGCAGGTTTAGCAAGCTATTGAGAGGCTAATGGAATGTTAGCCTTTATCACAAGAGGATTTGGTACAAGAGTAATGGAGTCTTGCTTCAATTGTATAGAAGCTTGATTAGACCACACTTGGAGCATTGTCTGCAGTTCTGATTTCCTTATCATGGGAAAGATGTTATCACCACTGGGGGAGTGCAATACAGGTTCACTGGACTTGCTCCTGGGATGGCGGGACATTCCTCTGCAGAGAGGTTGGACAAACTGGGCATTTTCTATGGAATGAAAAATGACTTTATTGAAACCTACAAAATACTGAAAGGGACAGACAGATTAGATGCAGGTCTGGTGTTTCCCCGGGTTGGAGAGTCTAGAACCAGGGGCACAATTTTAAAAATAAGGGGGAAGTGCTTAGGTCCGAGGTGAGAATTGCTTTTACTCAGAGGGTTATGAATCTTTGGAATTCTGTTCTACAGAGGGCTGTGGAAGTTCAGTTTTGGAGTATATTTGTATTCACTGGCTCGACATGTGTGTCGCTATCTGGGCCCAGCATTAATTACCCGTCCCTAGGTGCCCTTGAATTGAATTGAAATGAATTGAATTGAATTGAATTGAATTGAATTTATTGTCCCGTGTACCGAGGCTCAATGAAAAGCTTTGTCTTGTGAGCAATACAGCAGATCTCAGAGTTAAATAGCATAGAAAAGTAAATAAACGGTAAACAGTGGAAAAAACAAAAACACAGCGACAGGCAAATGTTAAGAGTTTATGAGTCCATTCAGTATCTAACAACAGGAGGGTAGAAGCCATTTTGAAACCGGCTGGTGTGTGTGTTCAGGCTTCTGTACCTTCTCCCCAATGGTAGAGGTCATAGAAAAACATTGCCAGGGTGGGATGGATCTTTGAGAAGGTGGGGGTGAGCTGCCTCCTTGACCCGCTGCAGTTCCTGTGCTGTAGGAGGCCCACAATGCCCTTAGGGAAGGAATTCCAGGATTCTGACCCAGTGACACTGAAGGAACGGTGATATATTTCCAAGTCAGGATGGTGAGGGGCTGGGAGGGGAACTTGCAGGGGGGTGGTGTTCCCATGTATCTGCTGCCTGAGATGAAAGTGGGGTTTGGAAGGTGCTGTCTGAGGATCTTTGGTGAATTTCTGCAGTGCCTCTTGTAGGTAGAATAGATTGATAAATGAAAATCATCCTAAATTTGTCGAAGGCATATGGTATTTACCTGTGCTTGATCAATCTAGGATTCTTTGTAAGTGACTACCCTTCCAGAGGACTTCATGCACAGGTACCAGTGTCTGAGCAGCAGGAATGTTCTCAAACACCAATACGATGAAAACCCAAGAAAATGTAGATGCCTGTGTAGCAGCTTTTGAAAATACTATTTGCCCTTCTTCGTCAATATTTATATATGTCAACATTCTTCTAATTAAATTCAAAGGTTAATCCATCTATTTACCAAAATATTCCACAGAGTATTATAGAAGAATATCAGAATCTTCCACTCTGTAAAATAAATCACATTTCTTTGCAACAAAACAGTTTCAAAGGACAGCCAACAGTTCATTCTTTTACAGCTACATAATATAGACTGATGCCTCCCAGTAACTTGCTGAAATCAAATGGCAGGCGCTAACTAATGGTGCATTCCATCCTATTGTTTATCAAAGCTGTGCAATTGTCAGTATTCTTTCACCTGAGCAATTTTGTGATAAAATTTCTCTATTTTTTCGTGTTTAACGTTTCATCTTTTCAAACTACTGCTTCTTTAAGGAGAAAGTGAGGACTGCAGATGCTGGAGATCAGAGCTGAAAATGTGTTGCTGGAAAAGCGCAGCAGGTCAGGCAGCATCCAAGGAACAGGAGATTTGACGTTTCGGGCATAAGACCTTCTTCAGGAATGATGGAAAAATTCCTGAAGAAGGGCTTATGCCCGAAACGTCGATTCTCCTGTTCCTTGGATGCTGCCTGACCTGCTGCGCTTTTCCAGCAACACATTTTCAGCTACTGCTTCTTTAATGCAATCACAGGACGGTGGTATCACTGGCCAAGCCCATCCCTAATTACCCAGGGGGCAGTTAAGAGTCGCCCATATTGCTGTGGGTCTGGAGTAACATGTCGGCCAGGCCGGGTAAGGGTGGCAATTTCCTTCTCTCAAGGACATTAGTGACCATGACGGGTTTTTCCAACAATCGACAATGTTTTGTGGTCATCATTAGACTCTTAATTCCAGATTCTTTTTTTGTTGAATTCAAAGTCCATCATCTGGTGTGGCAGGATTTGAACCCAGACCATAGAACATAGGACAGTACAGGCCCTTCGGCCCTCGATGTTGTGCCAGCCTTTTATCCTACTCTTTTATCCTAACCCACATACCCTTCATCTTACTCTCATCCATGTGCCTATCCAAGAGTCACTTAAATGTCCCTGATGTCTCTAACTCTACTCCCACTGCTGGCAGTGCATTCCACACACACCCACCACTCTCTGTGTAAAGAACCTACCTCTGACATCTCCCCTAAACCTTCCTCCAATTACTTAAAAATTATGCCCCTTCATGATAGACATTTCCACCCTGAGAAAATGTCTGTAGCTATCCACTCTATCTCTGCCTCTCAATATCTTGTACACCTCTATCAAGTCACCTCCCATGCTTCTTCACTCCAATGAGAAAAGCCCTAGCTACCTCAACTTCTCCAGGATCCTGGATTAACAGTCCTTAGGCCATTGCTAAGGAGATTCCTAGGTTCCCTGATACCACCATGTAAATGAGGGTCGATGGTGATGCATTGGGAATGTTAGTGGGTTAGGAATCCAGCTATTCCCAGGGTGATGTTCTGGAGACAAGGGGCTGAATACTTATGTGGCAGACTGTGAAATTTGAATTCAATAAAGATCCTGGTTAAGGGGCTTTCATAGCAATGATTACTGTCGATTGTTGTAAAATCCCACCTGGATCCTGGCTTAAGGGAAGGAGACTGCCATCCTTACCTGGTCTGGCCTACATGTAACTCCAGACCCACAGCCAATGTGGTTGGCTCTTAATTGCTGTCTGAAATGGTCCTAGTAAAGTCATTCAATGGTCAATCTGGGATAGAACAAATGTATAAAAATAAATATAAACATGTTTCTTTGAGTCTGTTATAAAAACTGGGAATGAGAGAAAGAAAGTTTTAGTTGGTGTGGGTTGGGTGAGTAATCATTGCTGACCTGTCTCAAAATCTGGGTTCTGGGACTCTCAGGAAAAGGAGATCATCTCCAGAGCTGGGGACCTGAGAAACTGATCAATTATAGTCAGCTCATTGACCTCAGTTAGACCTAAATGAAGGTCAAGTCTGTTATGTATCTAATGAGAAAGGTTACTGTGGATGCCATGTCATAGAGTCATAGAGATGTACAGCATGGAAACAGACCCTTCGGTCCAACCCGTCCATGCCGACCAGATATCCCAACCCAATCTAGTCCCACCTGCCAGCACCAGGCCCATATCCCTCCAAACCCTTCCTATTCATAAACCCATCCAAATGCCTCTTCAATGTTGCAACTGTACCAGCCTCCACCACTTCCTCTGGCAGCTCATTCCATACACGTACCACTCTCTGTGTGAAAATGTTGTCCCTTAGCTCTCTCTTATATTCCCTTCTCACCTTAAACCTATGCCCTCTAGTTCTGGACTCCCTGACCCCAGGGAAAAGACTTTATCTATTTATCCTATCCATGCCCCTCATAATTTTGTAAACCTCTATAAGGTCACCTCTCAGCCTCTGACACTCCAGGGAAAACAGCCCCAGCCTGTTCAGCCTCTCTCTGTAGCTCAGATCCTCCAACCCTGGCAACATCCTTGTTAATCTTTTCTGAACCCTTTCAAGTTTCACAACATCTTTCCGATAGGAAGGAGACCAGAATTGCACGCAATATTCCAACAGTGGCCTAACCAACGTCCTGTACAGCCGCAACATGACCTCCCAACTCCTGTACTCAATACTCTGACCAATAAAGGAAAGCATTATTAATTAGTCTACCGTGTGGAACCTTGTTGAAGCTGAGCTGGGGTGGCATGGTATCTCAGTGGTTAGCACTGCTACCTCACAGCGCCATGGACCCGGGTTTCATTCCAGCCTCGGGCAACTGACTGTGTGGAGTTTGCACGTTCTCCCCGTGTCTGCGTGGGTTTCCTCCGGGTGCTCCGGTTTCCTCCCACAGTCATAAGATGTGCGGGTCAGGTGAATTGGCCATGGGTAATTGCCCGTAGTGTTCAAGGATGTGTAGTTTAGGTGCATTAGTCAGAGGTAAAATGTAGGGGAATAGGTCTGGATGGGTTATCCTTTGGTAGGTCAGGGTGGTCTTGTTGGGCCGAATGGCCTGTTTCCATACTGTAGGGTTTGTATGATTCTAAAGTCCATGTTGACAATGTATACTGTTCTGTCTTCATCTATCCCTTGGTCACCTCTTCAAAAACCTCAGTCAAATTTATGAGGCATGATGTAACGTGCACAAAGCCATGCTAATTATCCCAAAGAATAAAGGATAAGTCACTCAGGCCTGAGGGATGAGGAAGAATGTATTCACTCAGAGAGTTGTGAACCTGTGGAATTCTCTCCCACAGGAAGCTGTTGGGTTCAGTTCATTAGATATTTCCAAGAGGGAGCTGGACGTGGTCCTTAGGACTAAAGGGATGGAAGGGGACGGGGAGAAAGCGGGAATGGGATACTGAGATTACATGATCAGCCAGGATCAAATTGAACGGTGGTGCAGGTTTGAAGGGACGAATGGTCTACTTCTGCTCCTATTTTCTATGTTTTTCAATATTAACTACCCTTGCCTCTCCAAATGCATGTCGATTCAGTCTCTCAGAATCCCATCCAACAACTTCATCCATCACTGACGTCAGGCTCACCGGTCTGCTGTTCTTGGCTGCTATTATATTGTTATCCATGGATGAGGATTCCTAAAATCTCTCTGTTTTGTAGTTCCCCACTGCCATTCTCCACTTAAATAAGGCTCAGTTTCTCTATTCCTCCTGCTGGGGTGCATAACCTCCCATTTGCCTGTATTGCATTCCATTGGCTATGTTTTTGCCCACTCCCTTAACCTGCCAGCAGACCCTCTGTGTCACCCTCACTGCCCACCTTCCCAACTCTCTCTGAGTCAGCCACACACTCGGCCACTCGCTGGCAGTCTTTGCCTGAAGGCAGCTCTGAGGGCTGGCTGATAGGAGCCTGTACGTTTACGAAACGGTTCGATCAGGGAGGCAGACGCGGAATGTTTGTGCCAATGATTGGAACTTCAAAGTCGGAATGAAATGCAACAGGAGATTCGGGGTAATTTTTAACCGAGGTTTGAGTAAGACAGTGGGACTTGTGATGACAGAACAGCGAACTACACTGATGTGTACAAGAGGAAGCCAGACAAACACACTTGGGGGAAAAGGCAGATAAGGACACACAGTGATGGGGTAAGATGACACATTGACATGTACTTTGCTGTTGAGTGACCTTTTCGTATGCTGTAAATAGTTTAAACTGTTACCTTGTGCAAACCCACTGCTTCTGGTAGACTGTCAACTAACCTCACTGTTTATTAATCAGGACTCTCACTCAAACAGTCTATTATTTCTCAAATGCTACAGATGCTGGAAATCTAAAGGACAAACACAATCTGATGCTACATTAACCCTTTGTTCTCTCTCTGTTTCTCTCGTCCCTCCTCTGCTGCTGTCTGTTCTGTTGCTCATTTCCAACATATTCCTCTTTCCGTGTCCCCCTGTGATGTTGCAGCTCACAAGGTTCCTGCGGGAGTTGGCAGACCGGATGAAGGTAGAGCAGGATGTGGCAGCAGGAGACTGGGAGAACCAAAGCCAGCAGTTACTCGCCAGAGCTCGTCAGCTCATGCACCAACACAGTGAGGGCCAGCAGCAGCTGCACACCCTCCAGAGAAAGGTCAGCGACGATTACCGTACACAGCCCAACAGCTCACTGGAAACGGAAACTACAGAAAGCATTCAAAAAGTGGGAGAATTGAACAGGCCACAGAAACTGCTGAAGATATTGACTTGTAACAACTGTCTTCCATTCCGATGGGCATCAGATCGACAATCAGAAATACTGTTCAGGAACCAACTTAGACAGACTTCCACTCTGTATCTAACCCCATGCTGTACCTGTCCCTGGGAGTGTTTGATGGGGACAGTGTAGAGGGAGCTTTACTCTGTATCTAACCCCGTGCTGTCCCTGTCCTGGGATCGGGGGACAGTGTAGAGGGAGCTTTACTCTGTATCTAACCCCGTGCTGACACTGTCCTGGGAGTGTTTGATGGGGGGACAGTGTAGAGAGAGCTTTACTCTGTATCCAACCCCATGCTGTCCCTTTCCCTGGGAATGTTTGATGGGGACACTGTAGAGGGAGCTTTACTCTATCTAACCCTGTGCTGTCCCTGTCCTGGGAGTGTTTGATGGGGACAGTGTAGAGGAAGCTTTACTATGTATCTAACCCTGTGCAGTCTCTGTCCTGGGAGGGTTTGGTGGGGGTCAGTGTAGAGGGAGGTTTACTCTGTATCTAACCCCATGCTGTCCCTGTCCCTGGGAGTGTTTGATGGGGACGGTGTTGAGGGAGCTGTACTCTGTATCTAACCCCGTGCTGTCCCTGTCCCTGGGAGTGTTTGATGGGGACGGTGTTGAGGGAGCTGTACTCTGTATCTAACCCCGTGCTGTCCCTGTCCCTGGGAGTGTTTGATGGGGACGGTGTTGAGGGAGCTGTACTCTGTATCTAACCCCGTGCTGTCCCTGTCCCTGGGAGTGTTTGATGGGGACGGTGTTGAGGGAGCTGTACTCTGTATCTAACCTTGTGCTGTCCCTGTCCTGGGAGTGTTTGATGGTGACAGTGTAGAAGGAGCTTTACTCTGTGTCTAACTCCATGCTGTCCCTGACCTGGGAGTGTTTGATGGGGACAGTGTAGAGGGAGCTTTACTCTGTATCTAACCCCGTGCTGTCCCTGTCCTGGGATCGGGGGACAGTGTAGAGGGAGCTTTACTCTGTATCTAACCCCGTGCTGTCACTGTCCCTGGGAGTGTTTGATGGGGGGACAGTGTAGAGAGAGCTTTACTCTGTATCCAACCCCGTGCTGTCCCTTTCCCTGGGAATGTTTGATGGGGACACTGTAGAGGGAGCTTTACTCTATCTAACCCTGTGCTGTCCCCGTCCTGGGAGTGTTTGATGGGGACACTGTAGAGGGAGCTTTACTATGTATCTAACCCTGTGCTGTCTCTGTCCTGGGAGTGTTTGATGGGGGACAGTGTAGAGGGAGCTTTACTCTGTATCTAACCCCGTGCTGTCCCTGTCCTGGGATCGGGGGACAGTGTAGAGGGAGCTTTACTCTATCTAACCCTGTGCTGTCCCTGTCCTGGGAATGTTTGATGGGGACAGTGTAGAGGGAGCTTTACTATGTATCTAACCCTGTGCAGTCTCTGTCCTGGGAGGGTTTGGTGGGGGGACAGTGTAGAGGGAGCTTTACTCTGTATCTAACCCTGTGCTGTCACTGTCCTTGGAGTGTTTGATGGGGGGACAGTGTAGAGAGAGCTTTACTCTGTATCCAACCCCATGCTGTCCCTTTCCCTGGGAATGTTTGATGGGGACACTGTAGAGGGAGCTTTACTCTGTATCTAACCCTGTGCTGTCCCTGTCCTGGGAGTGTTTGATGGGGACAGTGTAGAGGGAGCTTTACTATGTATCTAACCCTGTGCTGTCCCTGTCCTGGGAGTGTTTGATGGGGACAGTGTAGAGGGAGCTTTACTATGTATCTAACCCTGTGCTGTCCCTGTCCTGGGAGTGTTTGATGGGGACAGTGTAGAGGGAGCTTTACTCTGTATCTAACCCCGTGCTGTCCCTGTCCCTGGGAGTGTTTGATGGGGACAGTGTAGAGGGAGCTTTACTCTGTATCTAACCCCGTGCTCTCCCTGTCCCTGGGAGTGTTTGATGGGGGGACAGTGTAGAGGGAGCTTTACTATGTATCTAACCCTGTGCTGTCCCTGTCCTGGGAGTGTTTGATGGGGACGGTGTTGAGGGAGCTTTACTCTGTATCTAACCCCGTGCTGTCCCTGTCCCTGGGAGTGTTTGATGGGGACAGTGTAGAAGGAGCTTTACTCTGTATCTAACCCCGTGCTGTCCCTGTCCCTGGGAGTGGGCGGCACGGTGGCACAGTGGTTAGCACTGCTGCCTCACAGCGCCTGGAGACCCGGGTTCAATTCCCGACTCAGGCGACTGACTGTGTGAAGTTTGCACGTTCTCCCCGTGTCTGCGTGGGTTTCCTCCGGGTGCTCCGGTTTCCTCCCACAGTCCAAAGATGTGCGGGTCAGGTGAATTGGCTATTCTAAATTGCCCATAGCGGTAAGGGGTAAGGGATAATGTAGGGGTATGGGTGGGTTGCGCTTCGGCGGGTCGGTGTGGACTTGTTGGGCCGAAGGGCCTGTTTCCACACTGTAAGTAATCTAATCTAAAGTCATCAATGGAGTGTTTGATGGGGACGGTGTTGAGGGAGCTGTACTCTGTATCTAACCCCGTGCTGTCCCTGTCCCTGAGAGTGTTTGATGGGGACAGTGTAGAGGGAGCTTTACTCTGTATCTCACCCCGTGCTGTCCTTGTCCCTGGGATGGTTTAATGAAATTAGAAGAATAATCTACCTGCTGATGGTGTCAGTTACACAGAATACCATCCATCTCCCTGTTCCTGATACATAGAACAAAGAAGAAAAAAATTTACAGCCCATGAACAGGCCCTTCAGCCCTACAAGCCTGAGCCGATCCTAAGTCTAAACCCAATTCCTAAGCATCTGTATCCCTCTGCTCCCCGCCTGCACATGCATCTGTCCAGACCCACTTTAAGATTAGATTAGATTAGTGTGGAAACAGGCCCTTCGGCCCAACAAGTCCACACTAACCCACTGAAGTGCACCTACCCAGACCCATTCCACTACAGTTACCCCTTCAGCTAACACTACGGGCAATTTAGCATGGCCAATTCACCTGACCCCGCACATCTTTGGACTGTGGGAGGAAACCGGAGCACCCGGAGGAAACCCACACAGACACGGGGAGAATGTGCAAACTCCACACAGTCAGTCGCCTGAGTCGGGAAATGAACCCGGGTCTCTGGCACTGTGAGGCAGCAGTGCTAACCACTGTGCCACCGTGCCACCCACAATGCAATGAATTAAATAAATCTACTGTGCCTGCCTCTACCACCTCTGCTGACAATACATTCCAGACGCCCACCACCCTCTGTGTGAAGTACTTGCCATGTGTATCCCCCTTAAACTTTTCGCCTCTCACTTTGAAAGTGTGACCTCTTGTTATTGAATCCCTCACCCTGGGAAAAAGTTTGTCTCTATCCACCCTGTCTATACCCTTCATGATTTTGTAAACCTCAATCAGATCCCCCCTGAATCTCCTTTTGTCTAATGAAAACAAGCCTAACCTCCTCAACCTGTCTTCATAGCTAGCACCTTCCATACCAGGCAACATCCTCGTAAACCTTCTCTGCACCCTCTCCAAAACATCCACAACTTTTGGTAATGTGGTGACCAGAACTGTACACAGTATTCTAAATGCGGCCGAACCAATGTCCTGTACAATGTTAACATGACCTGCCAGTTCTTATACTCAATACCCTGTCCAATGAAGGCAAGCATACTATATGCCTTTGTGACCACTCTATCCACCTGTGCAGCAACCTTCAGGGTACAATGGACCTGAACTCCCAGATCTCTCTGCCCATCAACTTTTCCCAAGGCTCTTCCATTCACTGTATAATTTGCTCTAGAATTAGTCTTGCCTAAATGCATCACTTCACATTTGTCTGGATTGAACTCCACCTGCCACTTCTCTGCCCAACTCTCCAGTCTGTCTATACCCTCCTGTATTCTCTGACAGTCCCTTATGTTTTCTGCTACTCCACCAATCTTTGTGTCATCTGAAAACTTGCTGATCATACCAACAGTGCCCTCTTCCAGATCATTTATGTATATCACAAACAACAGTGACCCCAACACTGACCCCTGTGGGACACCACTGGTCACCTTTCTCCATTTTGAGAAACTCCCTTCAACTACTACTCTCTGTCTCCTGTTGCTCAACCAGTTCTTTATCCACCTAGCTAGAACACCCTGCACACCATGTGACTTCACTTTCTCCATTAGTTTGCCATGGGGAACCTTATCAAACACCTTCCTAAAGTCCATGTATATGATATCAACAGCCCTTCCTTCATCTATCAACTTGGTCACTTCCTCAAAGAACTCTATTAAGTTGGTAAGGCACGATCTCCCCTGCACAAAACCATGTTGCCTATCACTGATAAGCTCATTCCTTTCCAAATGTAAATAGATCCTATCCCTCAGTACCTTCTCCAGAAACTTTCTCACCACTGATGCCAGGCTCACTGGTCTGTAGTTACCCGGAATATCCCTACTGCCCTTCTTGTACAGGGGGACAACATGAGCAACCCTCCACTCCTCCAGCACCTCACCTGTGTTTAAGGATGTCACAAAGATATCTGTCAGGGCCCCAGCTATTTCCTCTCTCGCTCCCCTCAGCAACCTAGGATAGATCCCATCCAGTCCTGGGGATTTGTCCACCTTAATATACAAAGTAAACAAATTTCTATCTCTAATCTCAACATTCATCACGTCCCTCTCTCAGTGAACACTGATGCAAAGTAATCATTGAGAACCTCACCCATTTTCTCAGGTTCAACACACAACCTTCCTTCCTTATCCTTTAATGGACCAACCCTTTCCCTCGTTACCTGTAGCTTCTTATATCAGAATAAAAGGTCTTGGGACTCTCCTTAATTCTGCTCGCTAAAGCTATTTGATGATCCCTTTTATCCCACTTGATTCCTCGTTTAAGATTGGTCCTACTCTCCTGATATTCCTCCAGGGCTCGTTCTGTTCTTAGCTGCCTGGACCTTATGTACGCTTCCCATTTCCTCTTGGCTAGTCGCAAGATTTCTCCTGTCATCTATGGTTCACAAACCTTGACTTTCCTATCCCTTGTTTTAAATGGTTCATGCCTATCCTGCACTGCCGTTAACCTATCTTTGAAAGCCTCCTACATCTCAAATGTGGACTTCCCTTCAAATAGCTGTGTCCAAACCATATTTCCCAGCTCCTGCCTAATTTTGATATAATTGGCCTTGGCTCAGTTTAGTACTCTTCCCTGAGGACCACTCTCATTTTTGTCTACGAGTATTCTAATACTTACAGAATTGTGGTCACTATTGCCAAAGAATACACTTCCCAGTGTAGTTTACGACCTGCCTCCCTGGCCGATGTGCAACATAAAGTTCCTGAGCAGTAGGTTCACCAGGAAAATCCAACTCGCAACAAAATAAGATCCCAGCTGGCACCCACAGAATCCCTATCTTGCAGCAGCACACCCTTTAGCTCATCACGTTCCAACCCTCTGAAGAGCTTCCCTCCCAGTCCCTCTAACCCTGCATTTCCTATGGTTAACCCACCAGCCTGCACATCCCTGAACACTACTGGCAATTTCCTTTGGCCAATCCACCCCAGCCTGCGCATCTTTGGACTGTGGGAGGTGACCCACGCAGACAGGGGGAGAATGTACAAACTCCCCCCCTCCACCAGACAGTCGCCTGAGGCTGGAATCGAACCTGGGTCCCTGGCGCTGTGAGGCAGCAGTGCTAACCACTGCCATTAGCCCTGAACTGGCCGCAGCTTGCCTGACCATGTGTGGCATGAAGTGCTGAGGACCAATTTACTCATTTTCTAACAGACAGCAGCCTCACAAATGATAATCCATTCTGTAAAAGATGCTGTAGCCCCTAATAAGATTCAATTTTCTCCTTACCAACTGCTTCATTTGACAAGAACATTGAGTACTTTTGAAAATAATAACTTTCCTCCTCCATCCACCTTAATGCTGTGTCTCGTTTTCAGCTCTTCCTGTATAGTTTGAGTAGGACAATTTCTGGTCTGAACCGACTCTTCTTTGTCAGTCTGGTCTAGTGTCTCTGTCGAGAGCGGGGGCTGTATTATTCCACCCATAAAGGGTCATATTCAGTGTGACAGCTGCAGGTGTGACATTTAATATATTATTGACCAAAGAGAGAAAATATCATTGCATTTACCGAGTGAGTGGAGTGTCGAGGATAGATATCACTGATAAAGCTATCTCCGTCCTGAGTCTGTAATGCTCAGACGTATCAAGTCACCAGCTGAGATGAAGCAATAATACATTTTAATTGTGTTGTTGCTGGTGTTTCATCTCATTGCTGCCTTCTGGGATGAATGAATTAAATTGAATTGAACGTATTGTCACGTGTACCGAGGTTCAGTAAAAAGCTTTGTCTTGAGAGCAATGCAGGCTGGTACCAGAGATAAGTAGTATAGATAAGTAAATAACAGGTAAACAGCAGCAAAAACAAAAGCACAGGTACAGGGGAATGTTGAGAGTTTGTGAGTCTAACGACAGTAGGGTAGAAGCTGTTTTGAAACCGGCTGGTGTGTGCCACACAGCACTGTGGTGGTTCCTAAATCGCAATGGTACCTGAAGGAGAGCCCCACTGACACTGGGTGGGTCTGGCACTGGTGATGGTGAAATGGTGGGGAGGGGATTATGTACTGTCTTTGAGCAATCACTTTTTAAAAGTTATTATTCTTGAACTATGGTGTGGGAAACTGGGTTTCACTATAAAATACACAGGACAGTAAGATCATTCATTCACAGACTGCAATGGTTCCAGAAGGCAGCTCACCCTCACCTTGTCAAGGGGCAACTAGGGACGGGCAGTAAATACAGGCCAGCAGTGACACCCACATCCCATCAGCGACTAAACCGGACAGTGCTTTTGGGTGAATGGGATGGTAGTGGTTTGTTCCTGACCGTCATGTCCAGGTTGTGGTGAATACTCAGGGTGTGTGCAGTGATTGTTGGGAATCCTGGCTCAGTCCTAACATCCGCTCTCCATCTGACAGGTCACAGCACAGAAGGAGAAACTAACCAGCAGCAAGCGGCAGGTGGAGCTCCTGACCCTGAAACTGGAGCAGCAGGAGGCCAGGGCTCCAGGCTCGGTCACAACGGCGACCGGCCATGGGGAAATGGGCAAGGAGATTTCCAAACTGCAGCAGAAAGTCCAGAGGCTGCAGGAGGAACTGGCAGAGAGCAGGATCAGGAACCACAGCCTCAGCATGGAGTGTGCCGATATCACTGCTCTGAAAGTGAGTGTCATCGGAACAGGACAGGGGATCCTGCAGGGAGAGGGATCCAGCAGGGAGAGGGATCCAGCAGGGAGAGGGGATCCAGCAGGGAGAGGGGATCCAGCAGGGAGAGGGATCCTGCAGGGAGAGGGGATCCTGCAGGGAGAGGGGATCCTGCAGGGAGAGGGATCCAGCAGGGAGAGGGGATCCTGCAGAGAGTGGGGATCCAGCAGGGAGAGGGGATCCTGCAGGGAGAGGGGATCCAGCAGGGAGAGGGATCCTGCAGGGAGAGGGGATCCTGCAGGGAGAGGGATCCAGCAGGGAGAGGGGATCCAGCAGGGAGTGGGGATCCTGCAGAGAGTGGGGATCCTGCAGGGAGAGGGGTTCCATCAGGGAGAGGGAATCCAGCAGGGAGAGGGAATCCAGCAGGGAGAGGGATCCTGCAGGGAGAGGTGATCCTGCAGGGAGAGGGATCCTGCAGGAAGGGGAGATCCTGCAGGGAGAGGGGATCCAGCAGGGAGAGGGAATCCAGCAGAGAGAGGGGATCCTGCAGGGAGAGGGGATCCTGCAGGGAGAGGGGCTCCAGCAGGGAGAGGGGATCCAGCAGGGAGAGGGGATCCAGCAGAGAGAGGGGATCCTGCAGGGAGTGGGGCTCCAGCAGGGAGTGGGGATCCAGCAGGGAGGGGGATCCAGCAGGGAGAGGGGATGCTGCAGGGAGAGTGGATCCAGCAGAGAGAGGGGATCCAGCAGGGAGAGGGGATCGAGCAGAGAGAGTGGATCCAGCAGGGAGAGGGGATCCAGCAGGGAGAGGGGATCCAGCAGGGAGAGGAGATCCTGTGTGTGTTGACATCCTGATGCAATGTGGATCTGATTTCATGGTCCCACACCCCTCCCCCCCATCCCGGTGTCCTGGCTGCAGGCAGCCCCAGGCACTCCCCCCCGCCCCCCATCCCCCATCCTGGCCAGGCTGGGCCGGAGGGCGGGAGTGCTGCATTGTTGGAGTTGCTGTCGTTTCAGCGAGAGTGTGAGTAGAGAGTCACCTCCTCGTTTGGATGACCAGTCCTCCCATGATTCCCAGCTTGCTGCAGAACTCCCTGGTGCCTTGGCTCCTCTTTACTCCTCTGTCATCACCACTGCAAACAGCTGATTGGATCATGTGTGGGATCTTCCTGTGCAGAAGTTTGTTTCTGGCTGAGATACAAAAGCTACAAATCGTGATCTCCTAGCTCTGGCCACAATGAAAGATGGTTTGAAGCAGAGCTGACATTCCTGCCTATCTAACGGCAAAGCCCCCCGACTGTGACAGGCTGGAGCAGCTGTACGTAGCTTCACTCATAACTCGACTGGGAAGAGACCATTTCAAAAGGCTGGAAAGACCACTTGGATTCCTTGCACTGTATGCTGTAGAAAGGTTATTGGTTTAAACAAGCGACTGTGGAAGAAGATGTTTTTTAGATTAGATTACTTACAGTGTGGAAACAGGCCCTTCGGCCCAACAAGTCCATACCGACCCTCCGAAGCACAACCCACCCATTCCCCTACATTTACCTAACATTACAGGCAATTTAGCATGGCCAATTCACCTGGCCTGCACATCTTTGGACTGTGGGAGGAAACCGGAGCACCCAGAGGAAACCCACACAGACACGGGGAGAATGTGCAAACTCCACACGGTCAGTCACCTGAGTCGGGAATTGAACCCGGGGGCTCAGGCGCTGTGAGGCAGCAGTGCTAACCACTGTGCCACCGTGCCGCCCACAATGTTGTAGTGAGTTCCCAGAATACATTGTGTTTTCTCTGCAAGGTGGCCTTCTTCAAGACTAAATCCCTCTGCTCGGTGGCTGTGTTTCCCCAATGACTGACCTCTGATTGTTTTTTTGTAACCAGGACCAACCATGTGCATTCAGGAGAGCTCAGCATAGGAGCAATTTTTTGACTGGTCCCTGGCAAATGACTCTGTGTTTCAACCATCCAGCTTCTGAAAGGCAACCATCATGCTCTCTCTCTCTCTCTCTCCACCCCCCCCAATCTCTCCCTCTTACCCCCCTCTCTGTCTCTACCTCTCTCTCTGTCACTCCCTCTCTCTCTGTCTTTGTCTCTCCTTCTCTCCACCCCTCCATCTCTCCCTCCCATCTCTCCCTCCCTCTGTGTCTCTCTCTCCCTGTCTCCCCCTTCTCTCTGTCTCTGTCTCTGTCTCTCTCTCTCTGTCTCCCCTTCTCTCTCTGTGTCTGTCTCCCCCCTCTCTCTCTCTCTCTGTCTCTCTCTTCTCTCTCTCTGATGATGGTGATGGAGATGATGATGATGGAGATGATGGTGATTATAATGATGCTGATGATGGTGCTGATAATGATGATGGTGATGATGGTGATGAGGATGCTGCTGCTGATGATGGTAATGATGATGATGGAGATGATAATGAAGCTGATGATGATGGTGATGATGGTGATGATGATGATGATGATAATTATTCTGATGATGGTGATGGAGATGATGATGATGGAGATGATGGTGATTATAATGATGCTGATGATGATGCTGATGATAATGATGATGATGATGGTGATGATAAGGATGCTGATGATGATTCTGATGATGTTGATGATAACGGTGATAGTGAAGATAAAGATGCTATTGATGGTGATGATAATGGTGCTGCTGCTGATGATGATAGTGATGATGATGATGATTCTGATGATGATAGTGATGATAATGATGCTGCTGATGATGGTGATGATAATGATGATGATGATGATGGTGATGATCATGATGATGGTGATGATGATGATGATGATTCTGATGATGATAATAATGATTCTAATGATGATGGTGATGATAATGATGCTGATGATGATTCTGATGATGATGTTGATGATGATGATAATGATAGTGATGATAAAAATGCTATTGATGGTGATGATAATGGTGCTGATGATGATGATGATGGTGATGATGGTGATATGATAATGGTGATGCTGCTGCTGATGGTGATGATAATGATGCTATTGATAATGCTGATGATGATAATGATGCTGCTGCTGCTGATGATGATGGTGATGGTGATGATAATGATTATGATGATGGTGATGATAATGATGCTGTTGATGATGGTGCTGATGATGATGGTGATGATGGTGATGGTGATGATGGTGATGGTGATGATGGTGATGATAATGATGCTGCTGCTGATGATAATGATGCTGATAATGATGATAATGATGCTGATGATGGTGATGATAATGATGCTGATGATGATGCTGATGATAACGATGATTCTGATGATGATTCTGATGATGATGTTGATGATGATGATAATGATAGTGATGATAAAAATGCTATTGATGGTGATGATAATGGTGCTGATGATGATGATGATGGTGATGATGATGATGATTCTGATGATGATGATGGTGATGATAATGATGCTGATTATGATGGTGAAGTTAATGATGATGATGATAATGATGATGATGATTCTGATGATTATGTTGATGTTGATGATAATGTTAATGATAATGATAGTGATGATAAAAATGCTATTGATGGTGATGATAATGATGCTGATTATGATGGTGAAGTTAATGATGATGATGATAATGATGATGATGATGGTGATGGAGATGATGATGATGGAGATGATGGTGATTATAATGATACTGATGATGGTGCTGATAATGATGATGGTGATGATGGTGAAGATAATGATGGTGATAATAATGATGGTGATGATAATGATGGTGATGATGATGATAGTGATAATGTTGCTGATGATGGTGATGATAATGATGATGGTGATGATGGTGATAATAACGATGGTGATGATATTGATGCTGCTGATGATGGTGACGGTGATGATGATGATGATAATGGTGATGATGGTGATGATGATGATGGTGATGGTGATGGTGATGATGGTGATGATGGTGATGATAATGATGCTGATAATGATGATGATGATGATGGTGATGATAATGATGCTGCTGATGTTGATGATGATGATGGTGATGATAATGATGCTGCTGCTGATGGTGATGATGGTGATGATAATGATGATGGTGATGGTGGTGGTAATGAAGCTGGTTATGATGCTGATGGTGATGGTGATGATGGTGATGATGATGATGATAATGATGATGATGATTCTGATGATGATGATGGTGATGATGATGCTGCTACTGATGATAATGATGCTGATGATGCTGGAGATGATGATGATGCTGATGATGATAATGATGCTGATGATGGTGATGACAATGATGATAATGGTAATGCTGCTGATGGTGATGATAATGATGCTGATGATAATGCTGCTGATGATAATGATGCTGCTGCTGCTGATGATGATGGTGATGGTGATGATAATGATGCTGCTGTTGATGATAATGATGCTGATAATGATGATAATTATGCTGATAATGATGATAATGACACTGATGATGGTGATGAGAATGATGCTGATGATAATGATAGTGATGCTGATGATAATTCTGATGATGTTGATGATGACGATGATAGTGAAGATAAAGATGCTATTGATGGTGATGATAATGGTGCTGCTGCTGATGATGGTGATGATAATGATGATTCTGATTCTGATGATGATGGTGATGATAATGATGCTGATGATGGTGATGATAATGATTATGATGATGGTGATGATGATGGTGATGATAATGATTATGATGATGGTGATGATTATGATGATTCTGGTGATGATGATGGTGATGATGATGATAATGATTCTGATGATGATGTTGATGATGATGATAATGATAGTGATGATAAAAATGCTATTGATGGTGATGATAATGGTGCTGATGAAGATGATGATGATGGTGATGATGATGACGATGATGATAATGATTCTGATGATGATGGTGATGATAATGATGCTGGTGATGATTCTGATGATGATATTGATGATGATGATAATGATAGTGATGATAAAAATGCTATTGATGGTGATGATAATGGTGCTGCTGCTGCTGATGATAGTGATGATGATGATGATTCTGATGATGATGATGGTGATAATGATGGTGATGATGATGATGGTGATGATAATGCTGCTGCTGATGATGGTAATGATGATGATGGTGATGATAATGAAGCTGATGATGATGGTGATGATAATTATGCTGATGATAATTATGCTGATGATGGTGATGATGGAGGTGATGGTGATTATAATGATGCTGATGATGGTGCTGATATTGATGATGGTGATGATGGTGATGATAATGATGGTGATGATAATTATGCTGATGATGGTGATGGAGATGATGATGATGGTGATGATGGTGATGATAATGATGGTGATGATAATTATGCTGATGATGGTGATGGAGATGATGATGATGGAGAAGATGGTGATTATAATGATGCTGATGATGGTGCTGATAATGGTGATGATGATGATGGTGATGATGGTGATGATAATGATGCTAATAATGATGGTGATGATGATGGTGATAATGGTGATGATAATGATGATGATGATGGTGATGATAATGAAGCTGGTTATGATGCTGATGTTGATGGTGATGATGGTGATGATGATGATGATTCTGATGATGATATTGGTGATGATAATGATGATGGTGATGACGGTGATGATGATGATGACAATGATGCTGATGATGCTGCTGCTGCTGATGATGATGATAATGATGCTGATGATGGTGATGACAATGATGCTGATGACGGTGATGCTGATGATGCTGATGATGGTGATATGATAATGGTGATGCTGCTGCTGATGGTGATGATAATGATGCTATTGATAATGCTGATGATGATAATGATGCTGCTGCTGCTAATGATGATGGTGATGGTGATGATAATGATTATGATGATGGTGATGATAATGATGCTGTTGATGATGGTGCTGATGATGATGGTGATGATGGTGATGGTGATGATGGTGATGGTGATGATGGTGATGATAATGATGCTGCTGCTGATGATAATGATGCTGATAATGATGATAATGATGCTGATGATGGTGATGATAATGATGCTGATAATGATGATAATGATGCTGATGCTGATGCTGATTCTGATGATGTTGATGATAACAATGATAGTGAAGATAAAGATGCTATTGATGGTGATGATAATGGTGCTGCTGCTGCTGATGATAGTGATGATGATGATGATTTTGATGATGATAGTGATGATAATGATGCTGCTGATGATGGTGATGATAATGATGGTGATGATCATGATGATGGTGATGATCATGATGATGGTGATGATAATGATGCTGATGATGTTGATGATTATGATGGTGATGATAATGATGATGGTGATGATAATGATGCTGCTGCTGATGGTGATAATGGTGATGATAATGATGATGATGATGGTAATGATAATGAAGCTGGTTATGACGCTGATGTTGATGCTGCTGATGATGATAATGATGCTGATAATGATGATAATGATGCTGATAATGATGATAATGATGCAGATGATGGTGATGATAATGATGCTGATGCTGATGCTGATTCTGATGATGTTGATGATAACGATGATAGTGAAGATAAAGATGCTATAGATGGTGATGATAATGGTGCTGCTGCTGCTGATGATAGTGATGATGATGATTCTGATGATGATAGTGATGATAATGATGCTGCTGATGATGGTGATGATAATGATGGTGATGATGATGGTGGTGATCATGATGAGGGTGATGATCATGATGATGGTGATGATAATGATGATGATGATGGTGATGCTGATGATGATGATTCTGATGATGATGATGATGATTCTGATGATGATGATGGTGATGATGATGATAATGAGTCTGATGATGATGGTGATGATAATGATGCTGATGATGATTCTGATGATGATGTTGATGATGATGATAATGATAGTGATGATAAAAATGCTATTGATCGTGATGATAATGGTGCTGATGATGATGATGATAGTGATGATGATGATGATGCTGGTGATGATAAAGAAGCTGTTTATGATGGTGATGTTGATGGTAATGATAATGATGATGATGGTAATGATAATGATGATGATGACGATGATGATAATGATTCTGATGATGATGATGCTGATTCTGATGATAATGATAGTGATGATAAAAATGCTATTGATGGTGATGATAATGGTGCTGCTGCTGATGATGATAGTGATGATGATGTTGATTCTGATGATGATGATGGTGATGATAATGATGCTGATTATGATCGTGAAGTTAATGATGATGATGATAATGATGATGATGATGATGGTGATGATGATGGTGATGATTCTGATGATGATGATGGTGATGATAATGATGCTGAGGATGATGGTGATGATGAAGATGATGATGTAGCTGATAATGCTGATGATAATGAAGCTGATGATGGTGATGATAATGATGCTGCTGGTGATGATGGTAAGGATGATGATGATAATTATGCTGATGATGGTGATGGTGATGATGAAGATTGAGATGATGGTGATGATAATGATGATGATGCTGGAAAATGTGTTGATGGAGGAGTCCAAGGACTTGCATGTCCTTTGTGGAGTGGGAGGGAGTTCGCATGGCTGCAAGGGTGGAGCAGAGGATCCGGAGGGAGGTCTGTTGCTGGAGGCTTCAGATTTGTTGTAGGTACAGGTTGTCCTGGTTGAGTCCAAATTTTGTTGGTTGGACTCCTCCATCGCCAGAACATAACAACACGACGGTTGGAGGAAGAGCGCCTCATCTTCCGCCTGGGAACCCTCCAACCACAAGGGATGAATTCAGATTTCTCCAGTTTCCTCATTTCCCCTCCCCCCACCTTGTCTCAGTCGATTCCCTTGAACTCAGCACCGCCCTCCTAACCTGCAATCCTCTTCTTGACCTCTCCGCCCCCACCCCACTCCGGCCTATCACCCTCACCTTGACCTCCTTCCACCTATCACATCTACATCGCCCCTCCCCTAAGTCCCTCCTCCCTACCTTTTATCTTAGCCTGCTGGACACACTTTTCACATTCCTGATGAAGAGCTTATGCCCAAAACGTCGACTCTCCTGCTCCTTGGATGCTGCCTGACCTGCTGCGCTTTAACCAGCAACACATTTTCAGCTCTGATCTCCAGCATCTGCAGACCTCACTTTTTACATGATAATGATGATGGTGATGATGGTGATAATAATGATGGTGACGGTGATGATGATAATGGTGAGGATGGTGATGATGGTGATGGCAATGATGGTGATGATAATGATAATGATGGTGATGATAATGATGATGATGGTGATGATAATGATGATGGTGATGATGATGGTGATGATAATGATGATGATGGTGATGATGGTGAAATTGGTGATGATAATGATGCTCATGATGCTAATGATACTGATGCTGATGGTAATGGTGGTGATGATGATGGTGAGGATGATGATGATGGTGATGATAATGATGCTGTTGATGGTGATGATGGTGATGGTGATGATGATGATAATGGTGATGATAGTGGTGATGATGATGGTGATTATGATGATAATGATGCTGCTGCTGATGGTGATGATGCTGATGATAATGATGATGATAGTGATGACGATGCTGATGATGATGGTGATGATAATGATGCTGTTGATGGTGATGATGGTGATGGTGATGATGATGATAATGGTGATGATAGTGGTGATGATGATGGTGATTATGATGATAATGATGTTGCTGCTGATGGTGATGATGCTGATGATAATGATGATGATAGTGATGACGATGCTGATGATGATGGTGATGATAATGATAATGATGTTGCTGGTGAAGATAATGATGTTGATGATGATGGTGATGATAATGATGATGGTGATCGTGATGATAATGATGTTGCTGGTGATAATGATGATGATGGTGATGATAATGATGATGATGGTGATGATAATGATGCTGCTGATGATGGTGACGATGCTGATGATAATGATGATGATAGTGATGACGATGCTGCTGATGATGATGGTGATGTGGATGCTGCTGCTGATGATGATGGTGATGATGGTGATGATAATGATGGCGATGATGATGGTGATGATAATGAAGCTGATGATGGTGATGATAATGATGATGATGGTGATGATAATGATGATAATGATGATGATAATGATGCTACTGCTGCTGATAATGATGGTGATGATGATGATAATGATGTTGCTGGTGAAGATAATGATGATGATGGTGATGATGATGTTGATGATAATGATGATGGTGATGATAATGGTGACGATAATGATGATGATGATGATGATAATGATGGTGATGATAATAATGATGGTGATCGTGATGATAATGATGTTGCTGGTGATGATAATGATAATGCTGCTGATGATGATGGTGATGATGCTGATGAAGATGGTGATGATCATGATGGTGATGATGCTGATGATGCTGATGATGGTGGTGATGATAATGAAGCTGATGCTGATGATACTGATGATGATGGTGATGGTGATGATGGTAATGATGATGATGATGATGATGATGATGACGGTAATGATCATCACAAAACACACACACACACATACACATTCACATACACACGCACACACTCACACAAGCACATGCTCACACACATACACACACACACACACGCACATGCACACGTACATATACACACACTCACATTCATACACTTACACTCTCTCTCTCACACACACACACACACACTCACATACAGACACACACACCTACACAACACCCCCACACTCACTGACACACACATACACACACACAGACACACACACACTCACATACACACAGACACACACTCACACTCACACTCACACAGACACAGACACACACATACACTCACACACAGACACACACACCTACACAACCCCTCCCACATTCACTGACACACACCCACCCACACACTTACACACACACACACTGACACACACACTCACATACACACAGACACACACTCACACTCACACACACAGACACACACATACACACTCACACATGCACACTCACACACACACACTCACACACACACACACATACACACACAGACACACACATACACACACACAGACACACTCACACATGCACACTCACAGACACACACACATACACACACCCACACACACTTACACACACAGTCACACATACACACACACTCTCACACACATACACACTTACATGCACTCTCACACACACACCCACATACTCACACACACTCTCACACACATATACATACACACACACAGACACACATTCACACACAAACACACCCACACACCCACTTACACAAACCCCCCATACACTCACTGACACACACATACACACACTTACACACAAACACACACACACTGACACACACACCTACACACACACACTTACACACTTGTCCACCCACACTGACACACACACAGACACACATACTCATATACACACAGACACACACTCACACTAACAGACACACACACACAGACACACACAGACAGACACAGAGACACACACAGACACACACACACAATCACACACTTATACACCCCCCACACATGCTTACACACACACACACACACACCACATACACACAGACACACACACACTCACGTACACACAGACATATACTCATACTCACACACACAGAGACACACACACAGACACACACACTGACACACACACAGACACCAACACAGTTACACACTCTCACACACACGCTCTCTCTCTCACATACATACACACAGTCACTCACACTCTCACTCACACTCACACACATACACACATTCACAGACACACATACGTACACACACACACACTGACACTGACACACACACTCACATTCACACAGACACACTGACACACTCTGACACACTTACACAAACTCTGATGCACACACACACACCCAATACATACTGACACACACACAGACATACACTCACACACAAACACACACTCACACACAGACACACATGCACACACACTCACACACATACACACTCACAAACACATACACACTCACAGACAAACACACACATATATACACACACACACACAAACACACACCCACACCCACACTTACACAAACTCTCCCACACTCACTGACACACACACATACACACACTCACACACAAA